>NW_017805928.1:425983-427249 GCF_001891065.2 Hippocampus comes | reverse complement strand
GGCTGGGGGACCGCAAAAGACGCTCGATCAAAATACATTTGAAAAGCAATCAAGGGAGGAGGGAAAACCCTCGGACTCGATATTTTGGGTGGATTTTTTTTTTTTTCTTTCTTTCATGTACTTTCTTGAACCCATTTGAGTTGATTTTGTTTTCAAATAATAATGATAATAAATCGAAAAACTGACATGGCCATCCATTTTTTTACATGTTTACGTACAGCGTCGTCGTCCTGCACCAGGTCCCACAGCAGCGTGTTGCCCTTCTTGCAAACGTTGTCCAGGTTGACGTCGGTCACGGCGTGGCCGCCCGAGTACGGGTGTTTGTGCGCGGTCGGACCTGGGCGGCAAAAAAAAAAAAACACTCCAATAAAGGTGAAGACAATGACTTCCATCGGGTTTACGTTCGCCGCCACACCTTGGCGTTTTCAAAAAAAATAAAGAAATAAAATACAAAATAAAATACACAGCTATGGATTTGACAGAAAACGAGTTCTGCGGCGACTGCGGACCTCGTACTCAATATTACTCAGGCATATATTCTTTATCCTCAGCCCAAAAATCGTCGCAACTTTTTTTTTTTTTGGTCCGTACCTTGCACCAGGTGCTCGTGGTAGATGGACGCCAGGTTGGGGAGGTGCTGCTGCAGATGTGAGCTGAGTTCGGCGTGCGAATTGATCTGGGCCAGCTCCTCCTCGCAGCCCGACTCCTCGCCGTCAAAGTCGGCCATGTTCTTCTCCGACTTGGCGCTGACCTGCGAGCTGCTGCAGCTCACGTCGTCGGCGCTCAGCATGTCCTCCGCCGCGGCCCTGCGCGCGCAAACGCAACTCGCTCAGAGAGAGCGGGGCGGGGCGGGGCAAGCGGCGGCGACGACTTACCCTTCGTGATGGTGATGATGATGATGGTGGTGGTGGTGCTGCTGGCGCTGGCGACGACGGTGATGATGCTGCGGGCCAATGAAGCGGCGGCAGTTGAAGATATCTCCGCCCATGGCGTCGCCCAAGAAGTCGGCGGGCCGGGGCACGCAGCCCGGCTCCTGGCTGCCGTCAATCGCCTGGGAGGTCTGCGCGGACGAGGACGCCACGCACGCGTCCATCATCCTCATCCGACTGTCCAAGGAGGCGGAGGCGGCGGCGGCGGCCATGACGGCCGACGTTTCCGGGCTGAAGGGGAGGACCTTTGGTTTGGCGCCCTCGCCGAGAGCCTCGCCCGCCTTCCTCTTACGCGACTCCGCTTGCTCCCGAGGGTCCTTCTGTCAGACGGGGGCGC
>NW_017805928.1:422067-425929 GCF_001891065.2 Hippocampus comes | reverse complement strand
TGCAATCTGACTTATGTTGCCGATTTTCCGATTCGCTGGGCAAAAAAAAAGGAAGCGCGGAGATGAATTCGTGATGAATGATGTATTTGTGGGCGGCGCCAGAAGGCTCGAGGAGATCGAAAAAGGAACCGCTCTCGTTCCATTTGGCCGCCTCCGAGCGCGGGCCCTGGCGAGCGCGCCGAGCCGCCCCCCCCCCCCGATTCAAACTGAGGAGATCGGCGGCGAGTTGAAATCGGACCATTGACATGGCAGGCCGGCCCATCAAAATGATCGATAAGATAATCAATTGGTGAGTGACAAGCCCATGCACACGTCTTACTGGCACCTCCGCCTCGTCGGTCCCGTTATCAGCAGGCACTTCTTCTTCCTCGTCGTCATCGTCGTCGTCCTCCTCCTCGTCGTCGTCGTCGTCATCTTCCTCCTCTTCCTCGTCGTCCTCCTCTTCATCCTCCTTGAGGGCCTCGCTGTCGGCCATGTCGTCCGAGTGCACGTCGCTGGCGGGGCTGCCGGCCGAGCGGCTGGCTCTGCTGGAGGCGGCCTCGTTGCTGGAGGCGTCGTCGCTGCGGCCGCTGGTGCTGCCCGGCCCGCTGCTGCCTTCCTCGGCGCTGTTGGCCGTCTCGTCCGAGCTGCCCTGCATGGACTCCTGACCGCGAACAAGAACCGGCAACGCGCATCATTCATGAAAAATTTCGCTATGGGAAGCAACACGATACGTAAAAAGGCAAAAGCCGGAGTCGGGAGCAAGCGACCGATGACCAACCTCGGTATCCGAAAGCCTCCGCTGTCCGCGTTTGCTTCCCGCGATCATCTGCTCGTCCGTGTCGCTGCCGCCGGCGCTGTGCTGCGTGTCGCTGCTGTCGGGACTGGCGGCCGGAGAGCCTGGGGCCGAACGCGCGAGGGGGAAAAAGCGAAAACGTCATTGCCTAACGGCCGCGCCGAAAAAAAAAAAAGGCTTTTCCCCGCGCGTGGCGCTGACCCTTCTTGTTGCCCACGGCCATGTTGGTGTTGAGCAGCGACGCGAAGGAGCTCTGCTTGGACAGCTGGGCTTTGGCGGCCAGGGCGTTGTTCCACAGAGCCTTGATGAGCATGGAGGCCAAGTAGAGCGTCTGCAAAGATCCAAGCAGCCTTCCGGATTGGCGACTTGTTGCCAGGTTGCGGGTAGCGCGCCGCGTGTTCGGTAGACGCTTTTGCCGGTACCTGTTCGGTGTGCGCGCTGGGGTGCAGACTCGAGACCAAGTCCAGGACGTGGCGGAGGGGCACCGGGTCCAAGTTCTTGATGAGGGAAGGGAAAAGGTCGTGGATGTAGCGGCTGCAGTGCTTCAGCTGGCACAGCAGGGGGGGGAGAGAGAGAGTTGGTGAGAACTAAAGCAAATTGACGACAACGCAATTTTTTCTCCTCGCGATTACGATTTTCAAGGTGCTCTTTGCATCTTTTATTTTATCTTCGGTTCTCTTATTTTTTTTCCCCTTTGCAATCGCACATCTCGAAAGCCAACAAAAACGAGCATCCCCCCGTTCACTCCAAAATGACCAGCGGACACCCGCGTTTCACTTGTCGGCAGTCTCATTTGACGCTTCGCCGGATCATTTCGGAGGATTTTGAAGACGCCTCCGTTCTCCCGTCGCGATTGACACTGAAATGCGGTACGCGTATTCATTATTATTATTGTGAGCCCCCCCCTGGAACATGAAGTTTGAAAATGAACGCGGCACATCAATCTCGGAGAATCTAGTTTCGAAACGACTTCGTTCTCTCTGTTGCGCATAAAAGATAATCCAAAAAAAAATAAAAATAAAAATCAACCTAATTAAAACAGGGGTGTCAAACTCATTTCACATTTTTTTTTCACTTTTAAATGATCCCGCGGGCCGGATCGAACCTCCTTGGGGGGCCGGTTCCGGCCCGCGGGCCGTATGTTTGACACCCCTGGATTAAAAGTTTCCAAGACAAGTGAACGTTTTCCTGGGCTGCAATTCTCTAGAGTACCGCTAGAGGGAGCCTGCCTCCCCACGCTCGAGAGAATCTCCGGAACGCGCTGCGCTGCCGCCGCGCCGCCGCCGAGGATTCTACCTGAGCCGCGGCCCAGATGCAGTCCACGTGCTGCGTGCTGAGTCGGCCCTCCGCGGCCAGGAAGTTAAGGATCACTTGGCATTGTTTAATGATCTGAAGACAAAAAAAAAAAAAAAACGCAACAAATGTGACGATTAAGTGAGTCAACGTCAGCTGAAGCGCACGGTGAACTTGGACCAGCGGGGGGCGCGATTCCTCGGCACCAACTCCACACATTTGGTACTCGCCTCAATGTGCAAATTGGGTCCAAAAAGGTGCTCAATCACGTTGTTGTGGATCAGCCAGTCGGCCAGATCCTTGGCTATGGACCTGAAACCCAAACACACACACACACGACTCAGTACGAATATGGACACCCGACAGCAAAAAGCGCGCGCGCGCGCACGCCTTACGTTTCCGTGTCGGACACCAGAGACTCGTTGTTACACACGTCGTTAAAGGTGTGCAGCTGGTTCTGATGGGGAGAACATTTGTCTTCACAACAATTCCAAGGTTTTTGTGGAAGTAGCAAAAAAAAAAAAAACATCATACCGTCTTTTCCGCACTATTTATTTTGCGATTTCCTCGTTTGTGAATACACAACAAAGGAATAAATAACCAACACTTCTGAGAGACGGTCCAGTCTCTTACATTTTACTGACATCTGATCGTTCTGTTGGAGCTCCGCTCAAGGAAATGCCGGGGGGGGGCTATCGAATTTATTTTGTGATTTCCTCGCTTGATTTTCTGTTTCGCTTCATCAAATTTCCTCATGTTTTCCTTTTCGAATGTCCAATGCTGGGAAACAAGTATTCGTCCCGTTTCTGATTACAGATGTCAAAACGTACATGCCCTTGTTTTAGAATCTCGGTCCGCCAATCGATGACATTTTTTTTTTTTTTAAACAGCCCATTTATTGAAGGTGCGTCTCATAATCAGGGGGAGGGGGGCTATAGAATTTATTTTGTGATTTCCTCGCTTGATTTTCTGTTTCGATGCATTATTTTTCCATTTTCGGCGTTTCATTGAAGTCATCGTGAATTGACGTTTTTCCGAGGCGATCGTGAACGCCTCTCGAGTCAAACGGAAGGAGCGTCGCTCCATCTAGTGGCTGCAATGTAGAATGCGTTTTAGAATCCAGTGCATCCAATATATAAAAAAAAAAAAAAAAAATGACAAAATAGGCCATTGATTGAAGGTGCACCTCATAATCCCGGTGCGCCTTTTTTGAGTGCGGAAAATACGGTACGCAAATCATTGAAAAAAGGTTCAGGGGGGGGGGGGGGGAGACTGACGGTGATCTGGCTGAGTCCGGCCAGCCGCATGGTGAGCGTGGGCGACATGAAGTACTTGAAGGCCAGGTCCAGGCTCTCCTTGTCAAAGCACAGCGCGCTGTCCAGGGGCTCCTTCACCGTGCTCCACATCAGGTCGGCCATGTTGCGCGCCGCGCTCTGACGCAGCTCCTGGTCCGACAGCTGGCACAGGTAACTGAAAGGCGACGCCACACGCGCAACGACACCTCAGCACTCGCGCGACACCTCGAGCCAATGCGGTCGAGGTGTCGGTGTTGTTAGGGACTGGCCTTCGCAGTTTTCTTTGGGGTCGAAACGCGCACGCGCTAAGTTAGCTAAGAAGCTAACTTAGCGATCTCCATTTTTTTTTTTTTTTGCGGTTCATGTTGTTGTTCATGCTTTTGATTGCCAGCTGCCACTTTTGCGGGGGGGTCACACGAGGAGAGGGTTGCCGGCGGCCAGGAAACGGTCGCTATGGCGACAGCAGGCCTACCGAGCAACAAGCGCACGGTGTGGAGTG
>NW_017805928.1:420673-422047 GCF_001891065.2 Hippocampus comes | reverse complement strand
AAACAACCCAAGCCCCGCGGTTAGCCCCGCCAGGAGGGGCGTTAAAGACAAAAAAAAAAAAAAAAGATGAAGATCTCACCGTATGACGTAAGAGCGGAAGGGGATGATGTGCTGCATGACGGCCGGAATGTGAAGCCATATTCGGATCTGAGGCCGCACGCACAAAAGAGAGAGAGAGAAAAGAAATGAGAGGCGGGATCCCAGCGGGGGGGCGCGCGGGGCCTGCGTGCGTCCTGTTGCTCACGTTGGACACGATGGTGATGAAGGCGTGCGCGATGGGGAAGGGGAGGCTGTCGGGCGTGGCCGCTTGGAAACATTCCTTCATCAGAGACAGCCCGTGCTTGCCGCAGAACAGACAAACGTAGCGCAGAAGGTGCAGAGGAACCTCCACGTCCTGAAAAACAGCGATTAAGTCACAGACTCCTCCCCCTTTTTTTTTGACTAATAGAAGGTGCAGAGGAACCTCCACGTCCTGAAAAACAAAACCCCAACCAAGACCAAGACCACATTTATCGTTGAATCCATCTGGACATGCGGATTTCGCTGGCTGGTCAACTTGGATTCTGGTTCAATCAACGAGCGGTAATTGTTTTTTTTTTTTTTCCCCTCCCAGAAAGAGAAGGAGCCGACATCAAATTTGGTCCGGGAAGGGGGGGTCATGAAGGCTGGCTGCCCAGTCTCACAATACCAGAAAACCATGTGCGATTAAGTCACAGACTCCTCCCCTTTTTTTTTTTTTTTTTTTTGACTAACGACAACAGATCCGAAAGTCAAAACCGTCACTGGCGTCAGCAACAAAATCAGGATTTCACGACGACATCCATCTCGCAAATAGCGACGTCATGGCCGAAAAGCCCAGTTTTCCTTTGCGCGCTATTTTGAGCCGGCGTCGCGAACGTCGCGCTCGGTTTCTTACGTTCATGTCGCAGAAGGAGCCCAGGATGCTGCTCTCGTGACCGGAGATGTCCTGAAAAAAAACAAAACGGTCGTCTCATTAGGGCCCGCCTGTCGGAAAAATTCACGCACGCCTTTGGGAAAACGACAACAGATTCATTTCGGACGACTCGCGTGTGCGTACGTTCACCTCAATGGTGGGGTGCGTGTTGTGCTTGTAAGCCGTGTAGAGCGGGAACTGGATCTGGAAGATCTTGGCGGCGCACAGCAGCAGCTTCTCTCGCTCGTCAACGCTCCAGGAGCCAAACGCGCCGCCTTCCTCCGCCTCCTCCTCCTCCTCGTGCCCCCCTCGGCTCGGGGTCTCGGCCCGCTTCCGCTTCGAATCGCCGTCCGGAGACCCCGCCTCCTCCTCCTCCTCCTCCGCCGAGTCGCGCTCCACGTTGACGGGCTCGTCTT
This sequence comes from Hippocampus comes, assembly GCF_001891065.2. Classification (NCBI taxonomy): domain Eukaryota; kingdom Metazoa; phylum Chordata; class Actinopteri; order Syngnathiformes; family Syngnathidae; genus Hippocampus; species Hippocampus comes. Next base: position 420,697 of record NW_017805928.1, on the reverse strand, counting down.
CGCCGGGCGAGGCCGGGCGGCGGT
>NW_017805928.1:417344-420290 GCF_001891065.2 Hippocampus comes | reverse complement strand
GGGGGGGGGGCTCACCTCTGCGTCCACGAGCTGATGTGAGCCAACACTCGCAGCGCATGTTCCTTCTTCAGCTGGAAGCCGCCCTCGCTGCCGTCTGCGTCCGAAACTGCGGAGCGAGCACAAAACGCACGCCGCGGTCACACGACGACACCACCGAGGTCAAGAAACTTTTACTCGGTAAGAAACGGAGCGGCGGCGAGTCACGGAAGACCGGTCGAGTCGGCTGCGACTTCAAAACAAAAAGGCTCGGCGAGGCATCGGAAGGGGTCGGTATCATTTTGGGGGGGTCAAGTTGGAAGCTCAGGTTGCTCATCAAATTTCTTGTTCGGAGCTGGGGGGGGGGGTCTGTTCCATTTATTGTTTTTTGGAGTCTGCTCTCGCCATTCATTCACGAAAAAAAAAACACAAGCCTAGAGAAGCAGAGCAAATGATTTGCAGGGGGGGGGGGGCGAAAGGTCATAAAGCAGCTTTTTGTCTCTGCGCAGCAAATCTGGGTTCAAAGGTCAGCGGCACGCAACATATGGAGCCGCCGGTCGAACGGAAAGGCACAGCTGACGACCGCAACGCCCCCCCCCCCAGATTGGGACGCTCGCATGCATGGTCTGACCACCTCCTGTTTCAAGTCTTCCAGCGGTTCCACATTTGTCATAGCTTGTTTTCCTTGCACGTGACAAGGTTTCATCCAAATATAAATATTCAACTCATGTCAACCTAGTTCATCGTTTGCGCAGGCGCATGAATACATGAGTGACCGTAAGATCCTCAAGTCCGCAGACTTTTTGCGCATTTCGACATGGATTACCGCAGAAACGTTAAGGCACAGAGAGCAGCTCGAGGTTCACCGATTCAGACGAAAGCTACTTTTATCGTGGCGACGCTCGAGAGGGCATTTTTCAAGGTCTCCGTCTCGTCCTGGACAGGCGGTACTCTGGATTTCCCCGTCAAGACCATCTGATGTGATGACTTGGCAACCCGACGCCTGCACCTGCAACCTTGGCGGTGTTGTGACTGAGGCTTGTGTGTTTACATCTCGCAGCGTGTTGCTTCAAAACTATTGCGGTTCTTCTTTCAGTCTACATTGGTGAAACACGTGCAGGGACTTTTTTTTTTTTCCCCCCTTATTTAGTTAGGGGGTCCGATTTGAGAGCTTTGCGTGTTCTGCTTTGAAAGAGTTGCAGGTGGCACACGTGTTTGTTTTCTGGCTGTCAACTGCATTTGAAAGAAGATGAGAACCAAAGAGAGAAGGCCCTTCCGCTGTTCAACCTAGTCGTGGTTTTTTTATTAAAATGGATCCGGACTGAACAGAGCACGAGTCCGTTAACACTTTGAACGCTAGCGCGCCCCTCTTTCTCTTTTGTTGTTGTCCGATAGCTTTTCACGCGTCGGACATAAGTCGACGTTACCCGCTTTTTTGGGGGGTAAAACCGGCAGCTAAAACACAAACAACCACGATCACGTCATAGAGGCCCAAAAAAAAAAAAAAAAAAAACAAAAAAAGACGGCGAGACGCTCGAGCTTGGCAAACATCAAAACACAAAATAGGCTAAGCCGGCCTAGCCTGTCCAGCTAACTTTGCTGTCTCTTGCATTTCTACAAGACCTCTCTCTCCAGTTTCCGCGACATTTTCTCGCCCTTGACCGTTTGGGGCCGTCGACAACTGACGGATTGGCCGGGGGGGGGGGGACGTTTGTCTCGCACTTGTGTTTTGACAAGACTGGCGGACGAACAAGGCCCCGGGCTGCCTGGCGATAATTGGACACACACACACACACACACACACGAAGATGCAAGGAGCTAACGTTAGCCGGCAAGCTAACATTGATAGTGCGCGTGCACATGTGCGCGCGCGCGTTACAAGGCGAGCAGGTAGGTCGCTTTCCTCACTTTCGTTCAGAACCTCCACCAGCCCGGCGCAGTTTTCACACATCGTTCGCGCTGTGGACGGCTCGACCGGCTCCGTGTCAAACCATCGCTCCGGACGTGGGAAGGCGGCTGGGCGGCCGGAGGAGGCCTTTGACTTCCAGGCTGCCGCTTGGGCTCCAAAATAGATGCCGACGAAGCGAGGGGGGCCCCCTCTGCGGAGTGCTACAGCGGTCGGCGGCCCGGGCGGGGCTCGGAGTCAGGTGTCGGCGACGAGGCGGTCGACGTTGGCATCCGAGAGCGGGGAGAAAAGGAACACCGTCGGCCGAGCGAGGCCGAGTCAATTCGCAGGCGGCAGGACGTTAGTTGGGAGAGTGGACATGGCCGCCATGTTTAAAACGAGGAATGAGGGCGGGAGGGAGGGAGTTAGGGGCGGGGCTATTGTTTGACGCAGCCTGCGCCGCTCTTCGGCTTTTCGGCGCTTTCCGGTGAACTCGCGGGCAACGCGTTCGGCTTTTCCCGGAGATGTCGCGAGATTCTGTCGTGACCCCTGTCCCCTCCCGACCCCCCCACACGCACACGCGCGTGCGGTCTCTCTCTCTCTCTCTCTCTCTCTCTCTCTCTCTCTCTCTTCTCGTGCACTAGTAAAACCAGTACTCTCTTTTTTTTCCCCATGGTGGTTTTTTTTTTGGGGGGGGGGGTCTGAGATGATTTTTTTTCGTGCGTGTGTGTCAATTCATGTATTGCCACACACACTGGGTCATTGAATCTTTGATGGGGTCTGACGGGTCCCCACACATTACTTCGAAGAAAGCAAAAATCTTCAGGAAATTCATCAAAATAAAAAAAAAAAATAAATAGGCCACTTGATATATCCGGAGGAAAGATTGCGAGTTAAAAGCGCCAAAGATAAAAAAAAACCTCGACTATATATGCTGCTGTTGCGTGTCAGAAGAAACGAGCCAATCGTATGTACTAAACGTCTCGAACCCAAAATTGTTGGCCGGATAATGTCCAAATAAAAAGAGAAAAATGAGTTGAATCACGGGGGGGGGCGCCCATGCACACGCTCCATCTTGCACACCT
>NW_017805928.1:410414-414583 GCF_001891065.2 Hippocampus comes | reverse complement strand
GGGCGGGAGGGAGGGAGTTAGGGGCGGGGCTATTGTTTGACGCAGCCTGCGCCGCTCTTCGGCTTTTCGGCGCTTTCCGGTGAACTCGCGGGCAACGCGTTCGGCTTTTCCCGGAGATGTCGCGAGATTCTGTCGTGACCCCTGTCCCCTCCCGACCCCCCCACACGCACACGCGCGTGCGGTCTCTCTCTCTCTCTCTCTCTCTCTCTCTCTCTCTCTCTCTCTCTCTCTCTCTCCTTACGTGCCATAGTAAACCCAGTCGTATTTTTTTTTTTTGGGGGGGGGTCTGAGATGATTTTTTTTTCGTGCGTGTGTGTCAATTCATGTATTGCCACACACACTGGGTCATTGAATCTTTGATGGGGTCTGACGGGTCCCCACACATTACTTCGAAGAAAGCAAAAATCTTCAGGAAATTCATCAAAATAAAAAAAATAAATAAATAGGCCACTTGATATATCCGGAGGAAAGATTGCGAGTTAAAAGCGCCAAAGATCAAAAAAAACCTCGACTATATATGCTGCTGTTGCGTGTCAGAAGAAACGAGCCAATCGTATGTACTAAACGTCTCGAACCCAAAATTGTTGGCCGGATAATGTCCAAATAAAAAGAGAAAAATGAGTTGAATCACGGGGGGGGGCGCCCATGACTCGGATCAATCTTGCCACCCTCAATGACGAAAAGACAGGTGCTTATTTCATGTATTCATTTTTATTGTAATCATATCTACTCATGTATTCGCTTTTTTGCCTTATTCTTCTTTTATTATTATCAAGACATTCTTCTCATTTGATTGGAAGTTGGAAATTGTTGACCGTAGTATTCCGCGTCTTGCGGTTACAATGGTGGATTAATAATGCATGTTTTATGAGAAATGTCATGAATCAAGTGTCAAAATTCATGATGTCGTCCACCTCAGTGTAGCCTGTTAGTCTCGGTGACTAAAAATAAGTGACGGCGGAATCGGGTTGGCTTGGTGAAATCAAAGTCTGTCAGGAACCGAGCCGGGTGATGACTCTTAACGAATCAAGTCAAATCCAAAAAAAAAAATCACGCCACACGGTGGAGGGAGTTTGATTGCGAAATAACGCAAAGGGCTTTGGAACGCTTTTTTTAATTCATTTTGAAAGAAAGTGCCACATATCCCAAGATTGCGATTGTTCCTTCAAAATGCATGAAATTAAGGGCAACTTGAAATTTCCATCAGCCGGGTGAGGTTTAAGCAAGTCCCTCGTCGTCGTCCTGCCGCTTCCCGCGCTCGGCCTCCTCTGCTGAGTGGCGAGCGGCGTCCTCGCCGGTGTCATGTGAAGCCTCGCCGCGTCCCTCTCGGTCGTCCAGGAGATAGCGGGCGGGCGACGGGGCGGCATCCTCCGCCTCGGAAGACTCGCTGGCCGAAACGAGACAAGCGCGACGAGACGTCCGGTCTTCCAAAGCGATGCTGCGCCGCCATCTACGGGCACCCCGAGTCACTGCGGTGCCTTTACAAAGCGGAATTTTGACAGTGCGACGACGCGTCGGTGGGGCTGGGGCGGTCAACGTTTGCCCCGACACCGGAGCCTTTTAAAATTACCGTGTGGCATCGTCGGCGGGGGTGCGCGGCGCCTTCCCGCGCAGGAAGTCCTCGCTCAGGTGGGCTCGGCGCAACGTGTCGGCAAAACGCTTCTGCGCCGCCTGCTTGGCGTTCTTCTGTCACGAGAGAACATCGCCGGAATGAATGGCGAGCGTCCTGGGACGGCGGCGCCTCGAGACGCGCGACTTTCATCCCTCCCGCGGCGGCGACCATTCGTGTCTCCGATCATCTTTCTCCCCCCGTAACGAATGCAAGAGCGTTTTGGGAGAAAGTATTATACTTCACTCATTCGGTAGCAGCCAATTCTGAAGCGAGTCTGAAAAGACGTTCAAAACCGTCTTTGGGAGTGAAGGAGTTAAGTTGAAGACAGCGAAGTCTTAATGTGGCTGAAAACAATCTCATCATTTTTGTCGCGTTTCTTTTCTCTTCTCTCCTTCCTTTGCATGTGTGCACGTTGACCACCTTGGGGGCAGTGAGTCTCAGCATTGAGCGATCGGGGGGGGGCGTTCCTCAGGGAACTCACCTGGGCAACCTGCTCCAGCAGCAGCGGCCTGCCTTTCACGCGCTCCTCCATCTCTTTGATCTCCTGCTGATATTCCCTCCTGCGCTGGCGCTCTTGCTTCCTGAGCAAGGCAACAAGAAGCACACGGAGTAAAAAAAAAAGATTAAAAAGAAAAAAAAAAAATCCAAACTTCGGGGGGGGGGTAAATATACAGGGGGCTTAATAAGAATGACATTTATTTGATCAGTCAAAAAATTTCTAGCGCATTTCAATCAGGATTTTTGCCGCTGCGAATTGGAAATTTCTCCATTGTGAGACGAATGAAGTTTTCTTCTCGAATCTTATTCGCCACACAACTTCAATACGCCTCAAGATTGTGACTCCAATACTACTGCCGTATTTTACGCACTGAAGGCGCACTGGATTATGAGACGCACCTTCGGTGAATGGGCTATGTTTAAAAAAAAAAAAAAATTCATATTGGACGCACGAGATTCTAAAATGCAATCTACAATGCAACCGCTAGATGGAGCGACGCTCCTTCCGTTCGGCTCGAGAGGCGTTCACGATCGCCTCGGAAAAGACGTCAATTCACGATGACTTCAATGAAACGGCGAAAATTGAACGCATCAATACAAACAAAATCAAGCAAGGAAATCACAAAATAAATTCTATAGCCCCCCCCCCTGATTATGAGACGCGCCTTCAATAAATGGGCTGTTTAAAAAAAAAAAAAAAAATGTCATCGATTGGAATGCACGAGATTCTAAAATGCAATCTACAATGCAACCACTAGATGGTGCGACGCTCCTTCCGTTCGGCTCGAGAGGCGTTCACGATCGCCTCGGAAAAACGTCAATTCACGATGACTTCATGAAAATAATGCATCGAAACAGAAAATCAAGCGAGGAAATCACAAAATAAATTCTATACCCCCCCTGCAAAATTTATTTTGGGATTTCCTCGTTTGTGAATACAGTACACAACAAAGGAATAAATAATAAAACACTTCTGAGACAGTCCAGTCTCCTACATTTTACTGACATCTGATCGCTCAAGGAAATGGCAAAATAAATTCTGTAAAGGGGCCGCGGGCCCCCGCGGGAATGCGGGGGCCCGCGCTGAGCCGGAAGGGCCGGCACGTGGTGGCGGGCTTCAGCTCGGCGCTCTCCTCCAGGTGCTCGCGGAAGCGCTTGAAAGCGGCCTCAAAGTCGGGCACGCCCCCGTTGACGCTCGGGCGGCGGCGGCGGCTGAAGCCGGGGGGCCGCCGGTTGCGCTTCTTGCTCTCCGCCGGTCGTTTGCTGAGCGCGCCGGGAGGGGCCGAGGCGCTGCGGGGCATCTCCCGGGCTCTCGTCTGCTTCTTGATGGGGCGGTACGGCCGCTGCTCTTTCCTCAGCTCGCCAGCCGCCGACGCGTACGCCCACCCGGGCACCGGCTTGGCCTTGAAGGGCTTCACCTGCTCCGGCTCGCCCGGCGTCGGCGGCTGGCGGCGCTGCTCCTTCTTCAGGCGCTCCCTCTCCAGGAAGCTGAAAGGCTTGGGAGGAAGACGCCACATTTGTTTTTTTTTTTGTTTTTTTAACTCTTTCATTCCGCAAGACGTCCTTTTGCGTATTTTTAAAATGAGGCCCCGCCTACCAAGGACGTACTTGTACGTCTAAGTCTTTTTTTTTTTTTTTTTTTCCTTTTGCGCCCGAGATGATGCAATCTGTGAGCGAGAAGAAGCCGTTTGCATTGTAAATCATGTCAAAAAGCGACCAGTAGGTGGCAGTGGTGCCAATTGGCCTCGACGCTATTTTTGTAGCAACACTGCCACCTGGTGTACAGTCAGAGAAAGCCGCCGCCCTCCCAAAATCGCCACCGTTGAAAAATACGCTCCGGATGTATACTTAGTCCAACTAAAGTGAACCTTCGTGTTGAGGTGGCGGTCTTGGCGCGTGTCCCCGCGTCGCTCCCGCCGCGGCTCCTCGTCAAGCGGCGGGCGGACGTGCGCCGGCGCGGGGCTGGCGCGGAACTGGTTGCGGCACTCGGACGTCTCCTGCAGCCGCCGTCTCAGCTGGGCGTTTTCCAGCTCCACCTCGGCGCGCGTCTTGAGGCTGC
>NW_017805928.1:402599-409979 GCF_001891065.2 Hippocampus comes | reverse complement strand
GCGCTCGCCGGGCGCGGCCCGGGCCCCGCCCTCCTCGTCGCCGGCGTCTCCGCGCGCCACCTGGGGGTCGGGGGGGGGGCAGACCAAACCGGCGTCAAACACAAAGCACCCTGCGGCGCCGGAGGCGGATCCGAGGCCTGGGGGGCGGGGCTCCGGCCAAATGGGACTTCAAGTCACGACATGAATATATATATTGCGGAGCGTGGCGAGCTCCGATGCGCGTCAGCGTCCGAGTACAGTACATCGAAGCCGATTAGGGCTGATGAGGGCGGCTTAACATGGCGGCGTCAGGTCAGGCGGCCTCCAGAAGCCCGATGTCCCGGGCGGGGGGGGGCGCGGGTGAGGGATTAGGAGCACGACTACCACCCACGCTGTCTAATCTTGCCCACGAACAGACAAATGAAGGCCGCCAAGAAAAGCATGCACATCGCTTGCACTTTGATAAATTTTGCCAAAGCGCAGAAAAATGTCGCCGCTTGTTATTTCTTCAGAACTTTTTCAGTTGGGGGGCTTGCCTCATTTCGGGCTTTCGGGTTGGGGAGAATTTCCACTTCTATGCATCCCAAAACGGATTCATTGTTTTTGGCAATCGTTCCACTCCTACTCAATAAACATTTGAAAACCAAACCAAATGTCTTTCAAAATTCAATCCAACTAATCTGTACTTCACAATGGTAGTGTGTGTGTGTGTGTGTGGGGGGGGGGGGGGTTGAAGCCAACGCACACATCGGGGCTGGCATAAAAATCCATATTTTAGGTTTTTTTTAAATTTTTTATATTGTCCCGTGTGCCGGCATCCCAACCAGTAAACGGGGGTGGCCCAAAAGAGAACTCTGTGGAACACCGCCGTGCCCCAAAAGTCGAAACAAGGCAACTGGCCCGACTCATTGGAATGGAACCGTGAAATCACGGTCATTGCAGTGTTTTGTTTTGTTTGCGTTCAGCTGTAAAAGCTAATATTAGTGCGAATAAGAGCTTCAGGGGGTGACTTAATTTCTACTCGTTGGGACAAAGTGCTCAAAGTCCATTTTGAGGCGACAGTGCGAAAGCGGCCTTTCAAGTGCGGTCACTCACGGCGCGCGGCCATTGAGCTCGACTTTGTCACCCTTACCTCGTCCTCGTCCTCGCGGTAGCCGCCGCGGTTGTCCGAGTGAGTCGGCTCCGAGTTGAGCGGTCCTTCGTCCCGCTCGTAGGAGGCCAGCGGCGCCCCGGTGTGCGGGTCCACCGGCCGCTGAAGACACGACGTCACCAGCGCGTTGTTCCGGTACGCGTTGGCCATCACATCTGACGCGTGTGAAACAGTCACAAGACAACCCCGACAAAACAAAAAGTACGGGAGTACGCGGGCCAAAGTGCTCCGGGGGCCCTACAGAGCAAAGCAACAGTTGGGGGGGCGGGGGCGTCAGCCTCAAAGATTAAAGGAAGCAGTCGTTGCCGAGCAACGGAAGCCATCACGTTGTCAAAAGGAAGTGACGTTACATGACGGGCGTGTCGCATTCAACATAGATAGAATCAATTCCAGTACTTTCCAATCTTTACAACTCGAACTGAATGTAGGGATGCAACTCAAGATGACGTTATCGATCAACTCAGCAATCGACTACTTATGCGACGTGAATTGTACTCAAAACAAAACACACCCTTTATTTAAAAAGGGCCGTTTCGCAGACCATTACAGAGAAGCAAATAAGAGTATATTGAACAACAACAACAACAAAAAACAAACAAAAGGCGGCAAAAGCTGGCACGCGAACAAAGGATTTACCCGAAAACTAACTAATATAAGAACGAACAACTTAGCTACTAACTGAGGAAGCGCGAATTCCCGAACAAGACACTTGTTGGGAGGCCGAGAGCAAGCGAGCAACTGCCGTCGGATTCAGAGCGACGAGGCGGTGACTCCTGTCGCTCCCCGGAGGATCTTTGAACTTGGCGCCATTAGTTGTTGGCCAATCAGGAAGGGTCCCTCCCCTCCTCTGGTCTCCGCAGAAACCTGACATCCGCGTCTTCATTTGTGTGCTTATTCTTATTTCATTCAAGATGAAGATTAAAGCCTTATATAAAAAAAAAAAAAAATCTGCCCTATCATTTGTTTTCTGAGCTCATTTGGATGGCAGATCATGAAGCTGTTCTTCAACCCCCCCCCCCAAGAAAAAATAAGGACGGACCAAGAGAGGCACTTGTGTCATTCCGCAAACAAAGTCTTTTATTAACTTAAGCAACCTATCAAGAGCTTCGGGCGGGTCGGCGGCGCCTCGCCAAAATTATCGGGTGTTGACCTGCAAACAAGAAAGAGCGCGACGATGAGCGACGAATGGAACGAATGCAAACGTGGCGTGAAGGAGGGGCTCGGGGGGCTCGGTCCTACCACGTCGTCGATCTTGAGGATGCTGCGCACAGTCTCCGTGGCCAAGGTGAGGGCGCTGATGGACACCAGCAAGGGCTGCACCACCAGCTCCTCCAGGATGTTGGAGATCCCGCCCTGACGCCGGCCGGCGTGGACAAACGAGACAACGTGTCAACGACATGCCGGGAGGGAGAGAGAGCCCACGTTTGCTTTGCGTTCACCTTGCGCACGTTGATGCCGGCCATCTTCTCTCCCTGGGCGTGCCTGTTGCGCAGCTCGGTGACGGTGCAGATGGGGTTGAGGCCGGCGTTCTCGGCCAGCGTGGACGGGATCACCTCCAGGGCGTCGGCGTACGCCCGCACGCAGTACGCCTCCATGCCGGCCAGCGCGCGCGAATACTCGGCCAGCCGCACCGCCAGCTCGATCTCGGGGGCGCCGCCGCCGGCGATCAGGGCCCTGGCGGGGGACGCGACGACATTTTTGGCTCCGCTTAACTTGGCCGCCGACTCGACGTGTGTGTGTGTGTGTGTGTGTGTGTGTGTGTGTGGGCGCGCGAGCCCCTCCCCCTTCCCTCGCCGGGTTGACGTGAGAAACCGGGGCGAGCGCGTCACTGTTCATGTGCCTCCACGTGTTACGCCCCGGCACCAAGGACATGTGTCGGGGCGCCTTTGAAAGGAGGGTCGAGGAAAAAAACCTCGGTGGACTCAAGCGACAAAGGCGGCGATCTGTTGGATCGTGAGCGAAAGGAGAGCGGCGGCGGGGGCGGACCTCTTCTTGACCAGGCAGCGGATGACGCAGAGGGCGTCGTGGATGGACCTCTCGGCCTCCTCGATGACCAGCTTGTTGGAGCCCCTCACCACGATGCTCACCGTCTTGCCGGGGTTGGCGCAGCCGGTGATCTGAGGGCGGCGGAAGGGGGACATTCGGTGAACGAGGGAGCGCGGCGTTCAATTGTATCGATTTTCCCGGTTTGCCGGCCGGCCGCGCACCTTGATGAGCTTGCCCGAGCCGTCCAGGTGGACCTCCTCCGCCGTCTCGGCGGCGCCGAGCATCTCGGGAACAAAGTGGTCGATGTGGGCGACGGGCTTGGTGCCGATGGTCTGAAGAGACACGTCGTTCGACCGGTTTAGGCGTTTTGGATTTTGAACGCGTGCGACGATAGGACAACTAAAATCAGGACCCCAAAACTCACAAGCGTGGAAAAAAAAAAATGGCTCGGCGCACCGGCAGAGGGCGCCGGCCGGCCGGCCGGCGTCGCTCACCTTGCAGATGAACTCGATGTCCTCCCTCTCGATGTCCTTCACCACCATGATCTTCATCTTGTTGAGGAAGTGCAGGGCCAGGTCGCTCAGGGCGTCCCTGCGGGGCCGCAATCAAAAGGGGGGCGGGGCTCGTCAACGTCAACTTCGGCCAAACGCTCGCCCCCGCGACCCCGTTTACGGTGGCGACTTTTGGCCGCACCTGAGGATGGACTTCTGGATGAGCAGCACGTTGCAGCCGGCCTTCTTGATCTGCTTGACCATGTTGAGGATGTAGGCGCGCTCCTCGCGCAGCACGCGGTCCATCTGGGCGTAGTCCGACACCACGATCTGGTTGTCCATCTGCAGGGAAAGCAAAGACGTCAACGTCCGCGCGCGCGGTGGGCGGGCGGCCGCGCCCTCCCTCCCGAGGCCACTCACGTCCGTTTTGGGCGCAGACAAGCAGAACTGGATCAGGCCGATCTTGGCTTTCTCCACTCGACTGACGCCGGCGCTCGCCACCTTCTGGGTCAGCACCAGGCCGTCCACCAGCTCGCAGTCGTCGATGGTGCCCCTGAAACGGGCACATATTGCGCCCCCCCAGTTGGCGGTAAACGAACCGGACTTTTCATCGTCCTCCGGGGGCCGAGCATTTTCAGTCTTGCCTAATTGCCACTAGAGGGCAGGAGTGGCTTTGATCAGAACTCGGGGGGAGCTCACCCGAGCTTCTTGATGACTTTGATGTCCTGCAGGTCGACGCCGGTGGCGGCGGCGGGGTCGATGACGCGCATGACGGCGTCCACGCTCATGGGGGCCAGCAGGCTGGAATACTGCGACACCACCTTGGAGCACAGCGAGGTGGCGGCGCTGTTGAGCAGCGTCTCACGGTCGCTCAGCTGCACCGGCCGGCTCATGGCCGTCAGCACCTGCGCGCCCTTGTCCGCCGCCTTCTGGAAGGACTCGGAGATGATGGTGGGATGGATGCCTGAAAAAAAAAAAAAAAAAATCAAATACAACGGCCGATGGTCTCTGTTCGCAATTTCCTTGTCATCAGGTCCATTCAACAAAATGGACGCCTCAAAAACATCCTAGCGCGCATCCGTTATCGCCGAGGCACTCGAGAGAGACTATCGGTGCCAATACACGGCTTTGGGGGGGGAAGAAAAATCAGCGAACGTCGCTCGTGAACGTCTTTCATTTCTGACCTTTTTGGAGCAGTTTGGAGCAGGCGTCAAGGAGGGCGCCGGCGATCACCACCACCGACGTGGTGCCGTCGCCCGCCTCGATGTCCTGAGCTTTGGACAGCTCCACCAGCTGCAAGACACGCGAGCGCCGTCAGCCGGTGTTGGAGACGCGCACCGTCCAGGGAGGGGGGGCAAGGACGCGTCGGGGCGGAACGTACCATCTTGGCGGCGGGGTGCAGCACCTGCATCTGCTTCAAAATGGTGGCTCCGTCGTTGGTGATGGTCACGTCTCCTTTCTCGTCCTGGATCTAAAAAAAAAAATCAAGGAAGAGGAGCAGTGGAGTGTCACCGGGGGCGCCCAAGAGCCACTTGCGGAGTTGGCGCGACGCCTTCACTGACCATCTTGTCCATTCCTTTGGGCCCCAGGCTGGTTCTGATGGCGTCGGCCACGGCTGGATCGACAACAGGGGTTCCCGTTATCAGACGCTACAGACTTCAATCGTCGTTTATTCACGCGAGCGATCGACCGCGCAGAACGAATCGATCGACACGTCGTCGCGAACGAAAAAGCCTTCGGGCCCGAACTGAAGACGTTCAAAGACCGCTCGGAAATGACTCGTTTTGCGCGACCGCACGTGAGCCGAATGGCATCGGGACGCGAAACGGTCTCCGGCCCGGCCCGAACTGCGACACTCGGCGGGCTTTCAACTACCTTTGGCGGCAGAGATGTTGCTGAAGCGGATCTGAGCCGGCTTGTCGCGGTCCACGTACGCCCCTCCTTTGTTTCTGCCTCCGTTTGGAGCCTTCGGCGCAGCCATCGCTTCGGGCATCGCGACTTGATACTCGGTGGAAAATGTCGGGGGGGGCCTTCACGACAGGAACGACGAGTCCCCGAGATGAAATGTGGCGCCTGGGTTTGGGATGGAAGAGGATTTTCGGACGTCCGCCCGAGACAACTCGGAAGCTTCCAGAGTCGCCGAGAAGAGGGCGCGCAATGATGACGTCGCGAGACAGCACTTGCCGAGCACCGAAACGACACATCGCACTTGAGATTACGGGAACGCTTTCGCCCAACGTGGAAAAAGAAGAAAAAACCAAAGCGCGTCGTTAGGTAGGGAAAGCAAGTGGCGATGAACTACGTGTTTAGAAAGGAGTAGAGGCAACTCGCACTTGATTCGATTTGATTTTTTTTTTTTTGACGAAATGCATGAAGGAGTGGCACCCAAATTTCGTTGCATGGAATACAATGACAGTAAAGGCGATTCTGATTCTGAAAAACCAAACCTAAATGAATGTGATTGAATGTGCGACGTCCAAGGTGTGGAGACCATTTAGTACGTGTGCAATTTGAGCCTCGTCGGTTAACACACTCAAAATGTCATTTTCATCGCCGGCCACACTCGATGTTGATACGACTTGTGATTCGAACGACGTACTGGAAAACGCCCGTCGGCGCAGAATGGCGGCCGAAAGAAATCGAGCCGCTCCGGTTCGATTGCGAGGCCTGCTCGGCTTGAACCACGAGGACCGGAAGCGGTTTTGCCTCGCGTTCGGGTACGAGCGGACACCTCGAAGCCATTGTGATTTTCTTGTCGGAGAAGCGTGCGATTTTGATTTGCCTCCCGGTCGCCGCGTGAGCGAGCGCGCGCTTCGTCAGCCTCCCGAAGGCGGTCGCTCGGCGCCAAAGCTAAAAAGCTAGCGCGAGGACGAGCCGCGACGTCATACGACGCCGAGCCAAGATCCCAGTCGCGTCGTCTTCCAAATGAAGCGTTTTTGAAGAAAGCCGTCATTTCAAACCCGCGGTGAGATTCGCGCCCCTTTTTCCATCGCGATCCCGACAAGACCGTGGGGTCGATCGACGAAACGATCCATCGGACTGTCGCGAATGCGCCTTCTGTCGAGATTCGGATCGTCGCGTACATCGGACGGGGTGTCGGTAGGCTGCAGACGGAATCAGCTGTGTGTGTGTTTGACGTGTGAGCAGGAGATGTTGCCCCTGAAGGAGAAGGACAAGGCGATCGTCGGGAAGCTGTTGGCGTCCGGCTGCTGCGCTCGCTGCGTGCTCAGGTTCTGCTGCATCGGAGTCCCGGACGCCTACAGGCACGGCCGCCGGGTACGCAGCACCGCAGACATGTAACCTTAGGATTATTAGGATTGGACACGAACTTCCCGTCGGGGCAGGGCATGCACTTTCCTTCACTTGGATGAAAACATTCAGTGACACACGAGAAAGAACTCCGTCATTGGGCGAGATGCTGACATTTTGCTTGAAGAAATGGCGTGCAAAAAAAGCGCCGTCGTGAGCGCGGAAATGTGTTTTGCTGTGGAACAGGAAACGCTCAGGCAACTTCGAGCCTTCGCGGAGGAAAACCACGATTGCCAGAATGTCGGCCAATTGGAACCGGCTCGCAAAAGAAGCAGACTGGAGTCGGAGGAAGCGGCGGACGAGGACGAGGGCGAGGGCGTGTGCGTGGTGTGCTTGGGCGTCCTGCAGCACCTCAGCGACGCCAGCCAGGCTGTGCAGGTCACACACACATGTTTACATGCGGAAAAAATGTGTCTTGAGACCGAAGCTGGGCTAAAAAAAAAAAAAAAAAAATGGTTTTTTAAC
>NW_017805928.1:400171-401481 GCF_001891065.2 Hippocampus comes | reverse complement strand
GAGGACGAGCCGCGACGTCATACGACGCCGAGCCAAGATCCCAGTCGCGTCGTCTTCCAAATGAAGCGTTTTTGAAGAAAGCCGTCATTTCAAACCCGCGGTGAGATTCGCGTGTTTGACGTGTGAGCAGGAGATGTTGCCCCTGAAGGAGAAGGACAAGGCGATCGTCGGGAAGCTGTTGGCGTCCGGCTGCTGCGCTCGCTGCGTGCTCAGGTTCTGCTGCATCGGAGTCCCGGACGCCTACAGGCACGGCCGCCGGGTACGCAGCACCGCAGACATGTAACCTTAGGATTATTACTGTGTGTGTGTTTGACGTGTGAGCAGGAGATGTTGCCCCTGAAGGAGAAGGACAAGGCGATCGTCGGGAAGCTGTTGGCGTCCGGCTGCTGCGCTCGCTGCGTGCTCAGGTTCTGCTGCATCGGAGTCCCGGACGCCTACAGGCACGGCCGCCGGGTACGCAGCACCGCAGACATGTAACCTTAGGATTATTAGGATTGGACACCAACTTCCCGTCGGGGCAGGGCATTGCACCTTCTTTCACTTGGATGAAAACATTCAGTGACACACGAGAAAGAACTCCGTCATTGGGCGAGATGCTGACATTGTGCTTGAAGAAATGGCGTGCAAAAAAAAGCGCCGTCGTGAGCGCGGAAATGTGTTTTGCTGTGGAACAGGAAACGCTCAGGCAACTTCGAGCCTTCGCGGAGGAAAACCACAATTGCCAGAATGTCGGCCAATTGGAACCGGCTCGCAAAAGAAGCAGACTGGAGTCGGAGGAAGCGGCGGACGAGGACGAGGGCGAGGGCGTGTGCGTGGTGTGCTTGGGCGTCCTGCAGCACCTCAGCGACGCCAGCCAGGCTGTGCAGGTCACACACACACACGTTTACATGCGGAAAAAATGTGTCTTGAGACCGAAGCTGGGCAAAAAAAAAAAAAAATGGTTTTTTCATCATAACGGCGCTCTTTTAAAAAAAAAATGTAAATCAAGAAATGAGTTCCTGAGTGGCATTCTTCTTATTCCATTGCGACCGATTTTGAAAATGTGGGCTGAAAATGTCAAAGGTAGATGTAAAATGTTCAAAAAAAAACGCCCCATTTTCTTTATTGAATCCAAAATGCATGAAAAAAAAAATCAATTTATAAACAGCGAAAACCGCCCATCGAGCAGAACGGACTTGAAAATGAATCCGACGATTGTCGTCATTCGGATCGATGGGGAAAGAACGACAAGAGTGAATCCAAGAGACTCCCATTTTGAACTCCTTCGCTCCCATGAAACGTCTTTTCAGACTTGGCTGCTACTGAATGAG
>NW_017805928.1:399483-400120 GCF_001891065.2 Hippocampus comes | reverse complement strand
GGTTGCGGTGGGAGGTTTGAAACGCAGGCAGCCGCCCTGTCGTCGTGTGTGTTCGCAGATCGCCGACGCCGTCAAGAAAGAAAAGTACGAAGTGGACACTTTGGTGCTGTCCATCTCGCTGCCTGCTCAGGTGTGCGTGCGCGAGGTCAGTGTGTGCGCAGAAGCGCGTCGTCGACAGATGGCGGGGGCGGAAGGGGGTGGGGGGGCGTGAACCTTCGCAAATTGTCCTCGTCCGCCGCGGCGACTCCGCTGACGCCCCGTTTGCATCCGCAGCGCTCGTGTTGGCTGCCTCCATGCCATTTTGACCAGCGCTCGCCCCGTCTCGCCAGGGCCAAGTGCGGCGCGCTGGGCCGCCGCGACGTGGTCCAGGTGAAGGAGGCCTTCAAGTGGATCGTGCAGGGCCCGCTGGCCCGGGAGCTGGGCGCCGTTGCCGTGGCCGCCAAGGTGAGGGGGCGGGGCGGGGGGCGTCATCGCGCCCTACTCATTTTAAAACGACTCCCTGGACTCAACTTCAATTTCTTTCGTGCGCTTCCCGGCATGGCTTTTTGAGCCTTTTTTTTCCCAATTTGAAACCCCCGACCGACCCTCGCGCATGAAAGAGAGCCCAACCCCAAGCCGATGCCAATGTGGCGCCCCA
>NW_017805928.1:394687-399040 GCF_001891065.2 Hippocampus comes | reverse complement strand
GGGTGGTTGGCCGCCGGGGCTCCGGACGAGGCCGAGGGATTCAAAATGGCGCCGTCTCCGGTCGGGAGAGGTTTTGGAAGTGGGCTTTGAAGTTTCTCGCCGGGGTTTCGTCTTCAAAGTTGTGTTTTTCCAGACTTGGAACGGATTAAAAAAAATAACATTGATTATAATGGGAAACGCGGTTTTGGTTTTCAAAACAAATCGTTTTTTTTTTTTATTCTTTTTTTTTTTTTTTCCGAACGGATTCTGGTCCAAAAGCGAGGTCGTGAATGTGACACGTTTTTAGTCGATCACGCGTGAAAGCCCGCATTCAATTTGTCGTGTCATAACGCCGCGCCGCGCTCAAGGTGAAACGGGACATTTGGTGCGGCAGGCTTGAAATTCGTTGCTCAAATGTTTTTTTTTTTGTTTTTTGTTTTTTTTGTGTGTGTGTGTGTGTGTTGAGAGCCCACTGGAGGTCAGCGTGTGTTTCGCTCACCCGGAAACGGACGCCGACTGCCACTTCCTGTGAGTTGCGAGCGTCCGACCGCCGCCGCCGCCACGACTTTTCCGGAACGCCCGACGAGACCTTTTGTTGTTGTTGTTGTTGTGTCCCCCCCCCCACCTCTCCTTTCAGTGCGTCCACTTGTCCCGACTGCTTCAAAGTCAGCAAGAACAAACAGGTGAGCGAGCTAGCGAGCTGGCGAGCTGGCGCGGCGTCGAGAATGGCCGACAAACCCAAAAAGCGTATGTGTGCAGTCGGCGTTTACCCGAATGGCGGTGGCGAAAGCTCTGGAGAAGATCCCGGATGACAAATTTCTCGAGTAACTCCACCGAGGAAGTTTGCCTGCCCCCCCCCCCCCAAACGCCGCTGAAAAGTTGTCGCTTTGTGTGTCAGACGCTCACCCCGTCCGCCGTCCCGTCCGAGCAGCGGCTGCGCGCCGCCGGAGGTCCGGTGCGTCCACGCGTCCGTGCTCGCCGCCTTCGGAGCGCGAGGTGAACGGACCTTCCGTCTTGACCATTGTTGAGTCGCCGATCGCGCTTTGAAACGCGGCGAAGCGCCGGACGGTCGTTTGCAAAAAAAAAAAAAAAAAGCGCAACGGGGTCTTCGGCGGGTCGCTCGCGCCGTCCCCCGGCCAGGCTGGCAAACTTTGCTTCTTCTCTTTTTTGGGGGCAGGATTTAATTTCTCGTCGTCCGGCCGAGAGGACGTGGACGTCCGCACCCTGGGAAACGGTAAACGGCGACGGACGAGCCCCCCCCCCCTGCTTTTTCTCCTCTTCACCATTCACCCCTCCCAGGTCGACCGTTTGCGCTGGAGCTGCTGAACCCGCGCAAGAGCCAACTGAGCCCGGAGAGCATGAAGAACGTGCAGCAGGTGCCGCGACCGGCGTCGACCGCGCGTGTCTTTTTGCGGGCGTCGGCCAACGACCGCTTGTCTCGCAGGTCATCAACGCGTCTTCGGAGAAGGTCCGAGTCCGAGATCTGCAGATGGTGGGCAGGTACGAAGCCGCGGCGACGGGGAACCCCGATTCCTTTTTCCTGACGGGGAGGCGTGGCCAAACTCTCGCCCCGATGCGTGCGCGTAGAGACGCCGCGAGCCGTATGAAGGAGGGCGAGGAGGAGAAGACCAAGTCCTACCGAGCCTTGGTGTGGACGCAAAAGTCCATCCGGGAAGACGACGTCGCCTTCGTCAACCGCATCGAGGTTTGACGAGAAACGTCCGCGACATCGAGCCGCGCGGGGCCTGCTCCGGAGCATTTCTTCTCGATTTTTGGGAACAAACAACCAACGTACTTGCAAATACGTTTCAACCGGAGGAGGCCGGTCGATGCGGATTTGCCCGTCCCGAAATGTGGACTCCACCTCGGCGGTTCCTCGCTCGCTTCCATACGATTTCACGTCGAGGGGGCGGGCGCGGGCCGTCCGTCGACAAACGCCAAACCGGGACAACGTCGACCTCGACGGTAACAAAGGTTGAGCTTGGTCGACGGCAAACGCGGCCGACCGACGCCGAGATCGACGATTGTCGCCGAGGCCGACGGTCGTCGCCGAAAGTCGAGTCCGCGATCGCCGTCACACCGCGATGGTCCAAGAGCGCGCGGGTTGCCGAGATCGACGATTGTCGCTGAGGCCGACGGTCGTCGCCGAAAGTCGAGTCCGCGATCGCCGTCACACCGCGATGGTCCAAGAGCGCGCGGGTTGCCGAGATCGACGATTGTCGCTGAGGCCGACGGTCGTCGCCGAAAGTCGAGTCCGCGATCGCCGTCACACCGCGATGGTCCAAGAGCGCGCGGGTTGCCGAGATCGACGATTGTCGCTGAGGCCGACGGTCGTCGCCGAAAGTCGAGTCCGCGATCGCCGTCACACCGCGATGGTCCAAGAGCGCGCGGGTTGCCGAGATCGACGATTGTCGCTGAGGCCGACGGTCGTCGCCGAAAGTCGAGTCCGCGATCGCCGTCACACCGCGATGGTCCAAGAGCGCGCGGGTTGCCGAGATCGACGATTGTCGCTGAGGCCGACGGTCGTCGCCGAAAGTCGAGTCCGCGATCGCCGTCACACCGCGATGGTCCAAGAGCGCGCGGGTTGCCGAGATCGACGATTGTCGCTGAGGCCGACGGTCGTCGCCGAAAGTCGAGTCCGCGATCGCCGTCACACCGCGATGGTCCAAGAGCGCGCGGGTTGCCGAGATCGACGATTGTCGCTGAGGCCGACGGTCGTCGCCGAAAGTCGAGTCCGCGATCGCCGTCACACCGCGATGGTCCAAGAGCGCGCGGGTTGCCGAGATCGACGATTGTCGCTGAGGCCGACGGTCGTCGCCGAAAGTCGAGTCCGCGATCGCCGTCACACCGCGATGGTCCAAGAGCGCGCGGTTTGCCGAGACAAAAACGCGGACGCCGTCGACCGCTTGAAAGCGGGACGACAACGGGGTCGGCGTGTCGCTCGCGCTTGCGTTTTGTGCCCGCAGGACCTGAGGGTGGACCAGAAGACCCCCCTGCGGGTTCTGCACCGCCGCGCGTTGGCGGTGCGCCAGCGCCTCGTCCACAGCATGAGCGCCGACTTGCTGGACGAGCACCACTTCCGGCTCGGCCTCAGGACGCAGGCCGGAACGTATCCTCGCTCTCGCCCGCCGACTTTGGCTCGGGCTCCCGACTCCGCCTTCCTTCCGATGACTCCGCCTCCCGGGTCAGGCTCCAGGCTTGGGCTTTAGCCGCCGGCCGGCTCGCTGTCTCCCGATTCTTCTTCCTCCTCGCTCCCTCCCCTCGGACTTGACCGACCGACTCTCGGTTGCGCCTCCCGACTTCAATTTTTGTTTTGTTTTGTTTTCTCTCCAATTTTCAAGTTGTTCTCCTCAAGTTTCCCCCCCCCCCTCAGCTACATCAAGGAGTTTGTCCACGGCGACTTTGGCCGCACGAAACCAAATTTGTGTCAGCTACTCGACACGCACGCCGACATACTGGAACTTGATGTGGAGGTTGGTCTCGCGCTCGGGCTCCCATTCCCTCTTATTTGTCGGGTGGCCGCTTTGAAAAAACGTCTGAAAGAAATCCA
This sequence comes from Hippocampus comes, assembly GCF_001891065.2. Taxonomy (NCBI): domain Eukaryota; kingdom Metazoa; phylum Chordata; class Actinopteri; order Syngnathiformes; family Syngnathidae; genus Hippocampus; species Hippocampus comes. Next base: position 395,511 of record NW_017805928.1, on the reverse strand, counting down.
CCTTTATATCCGTCGAAAAGCAACTCGGTCTTTGCTTGCGAGATTGTCTTGAAATTGAAAATTACAATTCTTGTGTCCGTTTCCTGTCCCGCAGTCCGTCGACGTGGACTGGCCTCCCGCCCTGCCGGACTAAAGCTCCCCCTCTCACGGGGGGCCCAATCCGCAACCGACGCGGCCTAAACGGGTCGGGCCCACGAAGGATGCCTTCCGTGTCATCAAAACGCTTTTCTGGTCAGGACGGGCGGGTCCAATCCGGATTGTCCGTTTGGCGGCAAAATGGACAAAAAGGATCTCCGTGCCGATGTGCTTGTCACAGATTTTGTTTTTTTTGTTTTGCTACTCCCAAAAAAAATAAAAAAAATTCAACCGCAATCAAACTTGTGTGCTTCACGTCGTCTTAAGTCACGATCCGAATCCCCCGCACAACACAGTCCCGTGTCGTCGATGAGCAATTTTCAGCTACTTGTTGTCAAAGGTGGCAATTGTTCCAGCTGATTCTTTTGCTTTTTTTTTTTTTTTTTTTTAAATGCCACGTTTTGTTTTGAGTTCATGGAATTCTTTTCTTTTGAGCCTTTTCTTGTCAATCTTTTTCAAATATGCTTCGTCTTCGTTTTTGAGTGTGAGTTGTTTAACATATGGAGCGATTGTCGAGTGACAGAAAAGATCGCCAACGATCGTGGATGTTGATCGTTTTGTCAATGTAAGGTGTGGTTTCACTCCTTTTTCTTTTTTTTATTTGAAAGCATTTTCAGCATTGACAACGGGGGAGGGGCGGCGGCAATACGACAGGATGGAAATTGCTCACTGTCATAAAAAAATGAAGA
>NW_017805928.1:392829-394284 GCF_001891065.2 Hippocampus comes | reverse complement strand
GTGGCCTTCACCCGCCGGCCGGCTCGCTGTCTCCCGATTCTTCTTCCTCCTCGCTCCCTCCCCTCGGACTTGACCGACCGACTCTCGGTTGCGCCTCCCGACTTCAATTTTTGTTTTGTTTTGTTTTCTCTCCAATTTTCAAGTTGTTCTCCTCAAGTTTCCCCCCCCCCCTCAGCTACATCAAGGAGTTTGTCCACGGCGACTTTGGCCGCACGAAACCAAATTTGTGTCAGCTACTCGACACGCACGCCGACATACTGGAACTTGATGTGGAGGTTGGTCTCGCGCTCGGGCTCCCATTCCCTCTTATTTGTCGGGTGGCCGCTTTGAAAAAACGTCTGAAAGAAATCCACCTTTATATCCGTCGAAAAGCAACTCGGTCTTTGCTTGCGAGATTGTCTTGAAATTGAAAATTACAATTCTTGTGTCCGTTTCCTGTCCCGCAGTCCGTCGACGTGGACTGGCCTCCCGCCCTGCCGGACTAAAGCTCCCCCTCTCACGGGGGGCCCAATCCGCAACCGACGCGGCCTAAACGGGTCGGGCCCACGAAGGATGCCTTCCGTGTCATCAAAACGCTTTTCTGGTCAGGACGGGCGGGTCCAATCCGGATTGTCCGTTTGGCGGCAAAATGGACAAAAAGGATCTCCGTGCCGATGTGCTTGTCACAGATTTTGTTTTTTTTGTTTTGCTACTCCCAAAAAAAATAAAAAAAATTCAACCGCAATCAAACTTGTGTGCTTCACGTCGTCTTAAGTCACGATCCGAATCCCCCGCACAACACAATCCCGTGTCGTCGATGAGCAATTTTCAGCTACTTGTTGTCAAAGGTGGCAATTGTTCCAGCTGATTCTTTTGCTTTTTTTTTTTTTTTAAATGCCACGTTTTGTTTTGACTTCATGGAATTCTTTTCTTTCGAGCCTTTTCTTGTCAATCTTTTTCAAATATGCTTCGTCTTCGTTTTTGATTGTGAGTTGTTTAACATATGGAGCGATTGTCGAGTGACAGAAAAGATCGCCAACGATCGTGGATGTTGATCGTTTTGTCAATGTAAGGTGTGGTTTCACTCCTTTTTCTTTTTTTTATTTGAAAGCATTTTCAGCATTGACAACGGGGGAGGGGCGGCGGCAATACGACAGGATGGAAATTGCTCACTGTCATAAAAAAATGAAGAAGAGAGAAAGTTGAAATGTATTTGTTTTAATTGAAAATAAATACACAGAGCACAGCAAAGCAAGTCCACGACTGGGTTCTTTGCCTAACGTTTTGGTAAGAAAACAAAAACAAAAACAAACAATCCCCAAAAGAAAAAACAAAATGGGGAAGAAGAACCAAAAAAAAAAAAAAGACTTCAGTTCATGAATCCGTCGTCATCACGATCCAGGAACTTTTCGACCGGGGTGCTTTTCATATTTTTTTTTTTCCCCCCAGCTCAACACGCTGAAGAAAAACGGGCAG
>NW_017805928.1:392224-392764 GCF_001891065.2 Hippocampus comes | reverse complement strand
CAAAAAAAAAAAAAAAGTTGCCGCTTCTTTCTTTCACCTTGTCGTAACGGTGAATTACATGTCACTGGCAGGTCGAGCGTGGCAACCGAGGAAGAGATGGCGGCGGGGATGAGGCCCATCTCCATGGAGACGGATCATTTGAAAAAAAAAAGAAAAGAATGGAGGAAAAAAAAAAAAGCGTATTGCATAACTATGTACATGACACCAGGCGGTGCCATTTCAATGAGACGGAATTCTGCGTCCGGACGCGTCGCTTGCACTCAAAGTGATTGGTCACCCTCGGAATGAAACAAGTCTGGAGAAGTGCGTGCGTGCGTGTGCGGCGCGGGGCGGGGCGGGGGAAACAAATGTAACAACGAGTTCTCTCCATCTGGAGATGTGGCCGCCACTTTGCGGCTTTTACGTTTCCTTTCCACCAGGGGGAGACGACCCGAGGTTTCCTTCGCATTTAACGTTTTTTTTAGTCCATTCGCCTTCAAAAAAAAAAAAATCATCGCATTTCAGCAGACTGGATGCACAACTCCTGAGTTTTGAAACGGA
>NW_017805928.1:391636-392045 GCF_001891065.2 Hippocampus comes | reverse complement strand
TGGGGGGGGGGGTGGTGTGTTTGGTGGTTTTTTTTTTTTTTTTTTTTTTTGCGTGCGTTACGATCGAGGCGACCCCGGGGGGAGTCATGCGCGTTATTCTATAGCAAAAACAAAACCAAAGGCGTGCGGAGACGACGACGACAGCGGCGGCGAGAGTGGGCACACGTAAGGCAACGTTTTTTGGTGTTTTTGTCCCCCCCCCCACCCCCCACGAAAAAAAAAAACATTGTCGCCCTCGATGTCTTCTGCTTCCGACGCAAGTGCAATAAAGGGGAGGGGGGGGGGTGTGTGTAGGGGGTGATCATCATCACCACCATGAGGACAAGGAGCGCACGATGTACGTGGAGAATTGGAATACTGAGACGGAGAGAGGGAAAATAAATACAAACAAAGTTGGCCTCCTGCAGAA
>NW_017805928.1:381133-382173 GCF_001891065.2 Hippocampus comes | reverse complement strand
GGGGAAAAGAGGGACGACCGCGAGAACAGAAAAGCGAGTCAAGTCTTCGCGCTTCGGGGGGGGGGGGCGCGAGCGGCCGGGCCGCCGTCTCACCGCTTGTTGGGGTCCTTGATGAGGAGGCCCGAGAGCAGCGACTTGGCGTCGGCCGACAGCGTGCGCGGGAACTTGATCTCCTCCATCGGGGAAAAGAGGGACGACCGCGAGAACAGAAAAGCGAGTCAAGTCTTCGCGCTTCGGGGGGGGGGGGCGCGAGCGGCCGGGCCGCCGTCTCACCGCTTGTTGGGGTCCTTGATGAGGAGGCCCGAGAGCAGCGACTTGGCGTCGGCCGACAGCGTGCGCGGGAACTTGATCTCCTCCATCAGGATGAGCTCGAAGAGCTTCTCGTGGTCCTGGTTGTAGAAGGGCAGCCGCCCGCACATCATCTCGTACGTCACCACGCCCAGACCCCACCAGTCCACCGCGCGGCCGTAGTCGTTGTCCTCCAACACCTGCGGGGGAAAAAAAAAAAAAAAAAAAATCACAGACCGGATTTTCCGCACCGCCGAAACGTCTTCCTTGCGTACGGTCGTGACGCTAACATGTCGACGCCAAGATGGCCGCCTCCAACGTTGTCACTCGCCCGTTGGTCCGGTGAACTGTGTCGCTCGCTGCTTTATGAAATACGCTTTTTGTTGCGAGGGAGAGCTCGCGGTGGTCGATTTTTTTTTTTTTTTTTAAACGCACACGACATGAATGGTTTTCGACGTCTGTCCGTCTCCGAGCCTTCTCTTCTCTTCTTCCGTTCGACTCGAGAGGCGTTCGGGACCGCCTCGGGAAAAAACCCGAAATCAATCAACCATTCCTTCATTGAAACGACGAAAAAAAGGAAAAGAATGCATCGAAACGGAAAATCAAGTGAGGAAAAATCACAAAATAAATTCGATAGCCCCCCCTAACCCCCCCCCGCCCCCCTGCGGAATTTATTTTGTGAGTTTGTGAATACACAACAAAGGAATAAATAAATAACAAAAAAATGCTCAAGGAAATGCCTAAATTAATAC
>NW_017805928.1:379937-380898 GCF_001891065.2 Hippocampus comes | reverse complement strand
CGGGGGGGGGCGGCGCTAGAACTTATCTTGTGATTTTCTGTTTTGATGCATGGCCGTCTAGTTTCATTGGAGTCATCGTTAATTTCCATTTTTCAGGAGGTGCTCATGAACGCCTCTCGAGTCAAATGAAAGGGCTGTAGCTCCATCTAGTGGATGCGTTGCGGATCGCGCCTTTTTATCATGCGGCGCGGCGCGTTCGAGATCCGGAAAAAACAAAACGACAAAAATAGAGCATTCGTTGAAGGTGCGCTTCATAATCCAAGCGCGCCTTTCAGTGCGGGGAAAATACGATTTGGTCATCGGGTTTGGGCCCTCGCGCATGAAAACGAGACCATGGGAGGACGGCGCGAAAAGCGCCCGACAACAACGGAGAATTGGCGCCGCCGCCTGACCTCGGGCGCCAGGTACTCGGGCGTGCCGCAGAAGGTCTTCATGGTGGCCGCGTCGGTGATGCCCTCTTTGCACAGGCCGAAGTCGGTGATCTTGATGTGTCCGTCTTTGTCCAACATCAGGTTCTCCAGCTGCTCGCGGCCGCACGCACACACACACACACACAAGCTCCCGTTTGCTCCGTTCCAAAAGATTTCATCGACGGCGGGCACAAAAACATCACCTTGAGGTCCCGGTAGACGATCTTGGCCGAATGCAGGTAGTCCAGCGCCGAGACGATCTCGGCGCCGTAGAAACGCGTGCGGTCCTCGGAAAACACCCGCTCCCGGGACAGGTGGAAAAACAGCTGCGGAGAAAAGGAGGAACGTCAAAGTCGTTGGCGTGAAAATCCCATCCGCGGGTGCGAGCGAAAAAGACAGATTGAAAAATGGTTGGGGGGGGGGGGTCAAAAGACGCCGTTCTGACCTCTCCTCCGTTGACGTACTCCATGACGAAGCAGAGGCGGTCCTTGGTCTGGAAGGAGTACTTGAGAGACTGCCGCATGCGTGACAAAGGAGCACGCGACGTTAGC
>NW_017805928.1:379370-379851 GCF_001891065.2 Hippocampus comes | reverse complement strand
CCGCTCTTCCGTCTTTGATTTTTTCCTCCATCCGAAGAAGATTCGGGAAGTCGGGGCGGGGGCGGGGGTGGGGGGGCAACGCTCGGAGGCACGGAAAGCGGTACCTTGGCGATGATGACTTCCTTCTTGAGGATCTTCATGGCGTAGTAAGTTCCGCTGGCCTTCTCTCGCACCAGGATGACTTTGCCAAAGGTGCCTTTGCCCAGAAGCTTCAGATAGTCAAAGTCGTTCATTGTCTGCGGAAACAGGGGGGGCGGGGCTTAACGTACACTTTTGGGACCCAAAGCGCCAAATGGGGAAAAAAAAAAAAAACGGACGGCCAGTGACGAACCTTGCGTTTGTAGTGGCCGATGGAGGTGTCCATCTCCTCCTCGTTGACGTTCTCGATCTGCGAGGCGGGGCCGCACAGGACGCCCTCCTCCTCCTGCTTGGCCAGCGACTCGGCCACCGTCTGGATGGCCCCCGCCCACCCGTCCCCGTG
>NW_017805928.1:377239-379324 GCF_001891065.2 Hippocampus comes | reverse complement strand
TGGTCGTGTGTGTGGTGTGGTGGGGGGGGGGGGGGGGTCATTTTGGGAAAAAAAAAAATCATCTTGGCTATTTTCGACGCTTTTTTTGAGGGGAAAGACGACTTTGTATTTTGGAGAATTTGTTGATTTTTTTTTTTTTTTCAGGACGGCGCAACTCCTTGACAAGCGAAAATCGACATGGGGGCGAAAATAAGCCCTGAGGGTGAAAAAAAAAAAATCATCTTGGCTATTTTCGACGCTTTTTTTGAGGGGAAAGACGACTTTGGGATTTTGGAGAATTTGTTGATTTTTTTTTTTTTTTTTTCAGGACGGCGCAACTCCTCGACAAACGAAAATGGGCGAAAATAAGCCCTGAGGGTGTGAAAAAAAAATAATCATAAATCTTCATGCATGAAAGCCAGAAAAAAAAAAATTTTTTTTAAAAAAATAAAACTCTGTTGCATTCTACGAACTCTTTTTTTCTCCGCTCCCGCCCGCCGCGACGCCCTTCGCTGCAACCAGGTGAAAAAATAAAATAAAATAAAATAAATCTTCATGCATGAAAGCCAGAAAAAAAAATTTTTTTTAAAAAATAAAACTCTACGAACTCTTTTTCTCTGCTCCCGCCCCCCGCGACGCCCTTCGCCGCAACCGCGTCTAACGCAACAGCGACCTCTACTGCTTCGTTCGCAAACGGCAACAGCGCGCCGGATTTACGCACGCGCGGCAGTCCAGGAAGGATTTGCTCTTGTTCGTTTCAGACGCAGCAAAAAAAAAAAACAAAAAAAACGTCGCATCGCTACAACGGCGACACAACGGACCGACCTCTGGATGTGAAGCGGCTGAGGCAAGAAGCGCTCCAACGCCGGAAGAGAGGGCAGAAAAGTGATCGCGATGAAAGACGGAGGAAGCAAACTCAAAGATGGTGGATGGTGGAAGTGAAAGCGAACGGCGATCGTCAATTTAGCAATTTCTTTCCCGTTTTTTTTCTCCTTTCTACGCTGACGACATGAAGTGTCAAATAAGTGTGTGCTCACGCTTATGCGCTATTGGAATAAAAATAAGAGTACGCACACGTGCGCGCGCGCGCGCTTAAATTCCGGGATCAAATTTGCTACAGTGAAAACCCCCCTGTTGTGAAAAATTTCTTGTATGTGTGTCAAATCGGGAAAAAAAAAAAATCTGTACCGAAATGTCAAATTGTCACGCGTCGTCAATAAAGGTTGAGATTTTGCAATCGTTTTGTGACGCCCATTTGAACAATAAGCCAACAAACTCCTTCTCATTGACCGATTTCAAAACGAGTATTCGTTTGTCGTGTACAAGTCATCATTGTGTGGTTTCACTGTCGTAACGCGACTCCAAATCGGCCCGCCACTAAAATGAGTTTGACCCCCCCCCCCCTTTGGTCTAATTGACCTTTGTACGATTTGCATCTTGTCTTTGTTGGAACTTGAAGTTTCGTCAAAGGTGAAACGAGATCGATAAACAAGAGAAATCCAAATCCGCTTTGATCCTGCCATTGTCTGTGTCCATTTGAAGCTGCATTTGAGTGGTGGGAAGGGGGGGGGGGGGGGGTAACGGCTGACCTCTCGTCCGGCGTGTCCACGTGGAAGGTCCTCTCGATGACGGTGGTCCACTGCAGACAGCGGATGATGAAGGTGTTGGGTTTGGGACGCTCCGTCTTCATGAGTTGACATTCTGAAAGCGAAGCGGCGTGTTGGAGGGTAGCTTCAGCAGGAAGTAGCGAGGACGCCAGTTCTTGATGTACTCGCCTGCCCGCGGGAAAACGACACGCGTCTGGGGCGTTTTTGGGGTTGAGGGGCGGGGGGGGGGGCGCGCGGCCGTGACGCGGCGTCAGGGGGGGAATTCACACCCCCAACGTCTTGAACTTTGAATGAAAAAAACTCGACTCAGGAACGGATTGTTATTTTTGCTGATCAGCAAAAAGTGGGCAGGGGGGGTGAAGTTCCTCCAAATACGAGGAACGTATCAGCCAAAGCCGGGGCCTCAGTTCATGAGGCCCCGGCTTCCTTCAGCTCAGGTTGGCCCTTTTTTTTTTTTTTTTTTTGTGGGCTCCATTGTGTCCAAACGGGGTAGAATATA
>NW_017805928.1:374264-376847 GCF_001891065.2 Hippocampus comes | reverse complement strand
CTGGAGGGAAACAAAACAAAGCCGCGCTCGGTGGATTGTTTCCTTTGGTTTGGACACTTCCAAAAGTGGCACGAAACATGCTGAAGATGAAGTGTATTCCATTTACACACGCGACAGCATTTGAAAATTGAACAGAGAGGAAAAAAAAAAAAAAAAAGCCACGATTGTACAGTTTCATGAGGTAGAATACTCGCTTTTCTCTTCATTTGAAGCTTTTTTTAGCAAGCGCTAGAAGCTTCTCGGTCCTCTCTCCCGCTTGTTCACTAGAAGGCATTTTCTTGTTCAAAAGCGGCATTCCAAATGGATGCTTGCATTGCTTTTTTTTTTTTTTTTTTTTTGTGGGCTCCATTGTGTCCAAACGGTGTAGAATATAGCGTCAGTCAAGTGGCGAGCGGCGGCATTCGGGACCCGCTCGGGATCCGCTGCGCATACGGAGGTCGGCGTTTTGTTTGGTTTGGTTGTTTTTTTTTTTTTGTTGTTTTTTTTTTCTCAACGACAGCACATGATTGATACGGATGATTGATTCCCCCAATGGATTGAGGAGAAGTAACGTCACCTCTTTTTTGGACCCATCCTTCCTTGACAACGTTCTGGTCGCTCATGGTGGCGTCGCCGGCTCCCCGTCGCAGGTTCTCTCCCTGGATTCGGTCCTTGCGCTCGCCTCCTTCTTGTCACTTTCTCTATCTCTCTGCTGGCTTCACGTTTCCTTCCTTCCTTTCTTTTTTCGTCCTCTCCTCTCCTTCTTCTGCGGTCAGACGCTGCCCCGGTGAGTCAGCCTGGAAGGAAACAAAACAAAGCCGCGCTCGGTGGATTGTTTCCTTTGGTTTGGACACTTCCAAAAGTGGCACGAAACATGCTGAAGATGAAGTGTATTCCATTTACACACGCGACAGCATTTGAAAATTGAACAGAGAGGAAAAAAAAAAAAAAAAAGCCACGATTGTACAGTTTCATGAGGTAGAATACTCGCTTTTCTCTTCATTTGAAGCTTTTTTTAGCAAGCGCTAGAAGCTTCTCGGTCCTCTCTCCCGCTTGTTCACTAGAAGGCATTTTCTTGTTCAAAAGCGGCATTCCAAATGGATGCTTGCAAACAGTTACTTTGTAAACATTACGAGGCCCCCCCGAATCAGCCGCGAGACAGACGAGTATTTTTGCTTGGGCTCGGGTAGTCACGAAAGGACGCCGATATCAGCCATCGATACCCAAGGCCTAGAAAGAATTTTGTCCTTTACGAAGTACGAGTGGTATTGATGAGTACTGGTACCGGTCTGTGGGGGCGGGGGGGGGGGGGAGAAAAAAAAAGGCTGGATTAAACAAACAAACCATTCAGACTCACATTCCCACCGATGGGCAATTTGGATTCTTCAGCGAAGCGAGAATCAAAAAATGACGACGAGTCACTATTTTTATGTGCGAGGGGTGATGCATCAACGGGCCGGCACGGGTTTTCGGTGGAAACGTTTCAACCATTCGGAGATTCGGTTCCTCACAAGGAGCAGACAAAAAAAGCAAAACATTGCAAATGTATGTTGGGAAATAATCACGTTCTGCTGTTGGAAATGATTTTTGACCACATTTTTGAGATGATAGCAAAACAAAAAGGGCCCTTTTGATTTTTTTTTAAAAAAAAAAGACATTTTCTCCTGAGCCCATCAATCGATTTTCCAAATTCTCGGTGCATCCGGGGTCAAAGTGGCCGTTCCAAGCCGGCTGAAGCGTTCTCACGGGGAATTCTTGTCATTGCCAACGACAATCCGTTTGGTTGTCAGTCGCCTTAGCGAGATGGATCAAGGTGAAATCCATCAATCCAAATGTACCGAGGGGGCCCCCCCTTAAATGAAAGAAAGCCAAAGGCCGCAACGGCTCGCGCGCGCCTGCCTCTTCGCGGTCCTCCAGCGGCGGAAAACAAACCTCACACACAACAATGGCCGAGCAGCCGGTCTTGTGGTGCCTGAGTCGCGAGCCCCCCCCCCCCGGACGAGCGGCATCCCGGCAGAGGATGCTTCGAATCCGCCGGCCGCGATGCCGTGCGCCCAAGGAACACACCGACAAAAACCAGCGAACGGAAGCGTCACACTTTGTCATCAAACGCAGTTCAAAGGGGGGGGGGGCTTCGAACGGAAGCTGAAGTGGCGCTGATGCCGCTTTTATTTTCTTTCGAATCGTGCTTGGAACAGTCATTAAAAAAAATAATAATAAATTACCCGGGGGGGTGCTTGACGAGGCCGCGAATCGCCCTCCCCCAGGGGACACCATCCCCTCCTCGAGCGGCCGACCAGCGAGCCCCGCGAACCGCATCTCGGCAGCTAGCCTAGCGTGCTAACGTCGCTTCGCACCCGCCACAACCAGTCCCCCTCCTCTCCTTTCCCTGCCTCAAAAAAATAATAATAAATTACCCGGGGGGGTGCTTGACGAGGCCGCGAATCGCCCTCCCCCAGGGGACACCATCCCCTCCTCGAGCGGCCGACCAGCGAGCCCCGCGAACCGCATCTCGGCAGCTAGCCTAGCGTGCTAACGTCGCTTCGCACCCGCCACAACCGGTCCCCCTCCTCTCCTTTCCCTGCCTCTGACCCCCTCCAAAAA
>NW_017805928.1:347721-354112 GCF_001891065.2 Hippocampus comes | reverse complement strand
GGGGGCCTGCGCCCGGCGCCCCCCCCCCCCCGGACGAGCGGCATCCCGGCAGAGGATGCTTCGAATCCGCCGGCCGCGATGCCGTGCGCCCAAGGAACACACCGACAAAAACCAGCGAACGGAAGCGGGGCTTTTGTTTCAAGGGCGTGTGTGTGTGTGTGGTGTCGTTTATTTGTTATATAACAAAACATCCGCTAGGCGTGCTTCCATTTTCTTTGCAAGGCGAGCAAATGTCTGCCGGCCAACGGAGAGCCGCCCGCCGGCCGTTCAACGGCGTCGCCCGGCGGCCTGGCCTACCCCCCCCAAGCCCTGCTCTGGCCAGGCCAGGCCTGGCATGTGGGGTGCGGGAGACGGCGTGGGGTTCGCCGGGCGTTGGACGCCTTTGGTTCGAAAAAAAAAAAAAAAAACCCCGACGTCTGCCGCTCCTCACACGGTACCCGGCACGAAGAGGAAGCCGCCTGTCTTCCGTCGCGGTCGCGAGGACGGCGGCCCTTGTCAGGCGGACACGGGCGTCTCACCTGGTGGTCGAAGAACGACCTGGATGCCCCCTCCCAGTCCTCCGCCTCCGCCTCGACGGCCGCTCGAGCATCCGACGGTCCCTCAGTGGCGAGAGTAGGAGGCGGACGGCTCCATAGCCGCCGGTCGCGAGTCCCGAAACGGACAGACTGGGAGACTGAGGCGGCGGCGGAGGGCAGACGGACACACAGACAGATAAACGCCGCTCGTGTCCCTCCGCTGCTCGGCCAGGAAAAGTCGCTCCCGCCCGACTCCACTCGGCTGGACTCGGCTCGGTTCGGCTCAGTCGGCGCGTCACGAGCAGCCAAGCCAGATCTGTCTGACACATTTAATGACCGTAGGAACTCTGAATACCCCCCCCCCAAACCCCCAGGCAATTTGAACGGGGCTTAGTTCGCGTCTCTTTCTACACTGAAACGCATCACCTTTCCAGCTAACGTTGAAATGCACGCAACGACCCAGTAATCACGGAAGGATCGTATACTATTGCGGCGCGATCGATTCGCTTGAAGTGAGGGATTCACGGAGTGTACCTGAAGGCATCATCCCCCTCCGCGAGCATTCAGAGCTTTTTGTTGGTCTCTGGCTTTTGTTGTCTGCGTGTGTGTGTGTGTGTGCGTGTTTGTGTGTGTGTGTGATGTCACAGTGGTCACTTCACGTGTCATCTGCAAGTGGCGAACTTTCATCATCACTTCATGATTAGAAAAATAAAAACAGACTTTACAGTATTTTGGTCATCATTATACTTTTTAGTTGACCGAAAATCTGACACCCCCCCCCCATGTGTGAATGGCCTCTTTGTTTGACAAACCCAGCTCTCTGTGTGGCTGCATCGACAACACCACGCGTTGTTGCTTACGAGTCCGTTGTTCAAAAATGGCAATACGCTTTCATATTAGGACGAATGGAAGTCTCTCGATTTGTTCACATGAGTCTGTGGATTGCGGTGTCAATCCACACGCAACATTTATGTATCGCTACAAAGATGATAAGCTGTATAAAGCAAACTACAAAACGTGCCAACGAGTTGATTTCGCGTTTATTTCACGTTTCTCTTGGATTTCCGATTTAAAATGTCTTGAAAAAAAAAAAAGCATCATTTGGCGTTTCGCTGGAACTGGCGCAAGATGGCAGCAAATCACAATTTCTCAATTAGGCGGTGCGGGGGGTTTTTGGGGGGGGGTGGAGGCCTTTTTGCGAGTGCGTGTACCGCAGAAGTCTGACGATATATTTACACGTCAAGCATTTGTCAGTCATATACAGCTCTATTTTTTTGCTCGCACACCCTCGTTCAAACATGACGTCGGGTTCGGGTCAATTGGCCGAGTCCCTTGTCCAGTCCTCCAAATGAAAGCGGCTCACTCGGGGGTGTCAAACATACGGCCCGCGGGCCGGATCCGGCCCGCAAAGGAGTTTAATTTTCCGGCCGGCGAGGTGATTATGTAAAGCTGTGGTGTCAACCATCCGGCCCGCGGGCCGGAACCGGCCCGCAAGGAGGTTCAATTAGGCCCGCGGGATAATTTAAAAGTGAAAAAAAATGCATTAAAGACAGAATTAATATTTTTAATAAGGTGCAATTCATTGAGTATCCGCAAGGGGACACTGTTTTGATCAGAGAAGAAGACAACAGCAGCCTCAGTCAGTGATCATATAGCAGTCATTTCATGTATCATTTTCCAAAGAAGAAAAGGCTTCTTGGGGGTTCTCCAGGGTTTTTCAACATCGCGTTTGTTTTTCAGGGCGGGATGAGCAGTCGGCACTTTGATTGTCGTCGTTTGCAACGAGAAGACTTTGTGGGCGAATGCAACTGATTTTCGGCCCTTCCTTCTTTCTCTACGATACGGGACCGACATCGCCGCCGACCGATTCGGCCATCGGTTTATTTTTTGTTTTGTTTTTTTTTTCCGGCCCGCCTCGCTTCTATTTCCTTGAAGCCGAGGCGGCGAAGCAACGCCTCAAGAATGTTGCTAGGTTGGTCCGCGACGCGCGAGCGGCAGTCCAAACTCTTTGTTTCCAAGCGCGGGCGGGCACAAAAGAAACTCGCACTTGACAGGTAAGCGCCTTTCTTTGCCGACCGCTTTGACTTTTTTACACGTATTGTCATGAAATTGTTCAATGAGGACACCTTGACGCAAATCGGGGGCCGTCCGTCCAAGATTTTTTCTTTCCAGGCTCCCGCACCGATTTTCTACATTCGGAACCAAAACCAGAGAAATCGTTTTGGCGTTTGGAAGCATTTTGACTCCTCTTTCAAATGTTGCGTTCGGTGACGGTATTGGCACGGAATCTCCCAAAACAAAAGAGGAGATTCTTGTTTCACCGCCGGCTTGTTTTGCGCTCTTTTCCCCTTCTTCGGTAATCAGGCCAAGAGCGTCGGTCGCTTTCACCCGAAACGCAACTTTCCAACTCAAAAGCAGGAAAAGAGCCCCTTTTCTGAAAAAGATGTTTTGCTTCTGACACCTCAAACTTCGACTTCCCCCCCCCCCGCCCACAAAACAAGATGGAGAAAACAGCAAACATTTTCTCCGGCCCCGGGAAGGCGCCTTGAGTGACGCCAGCGCTTCACCGCATGACTTGAGTTGAATGGCGGCGGCTTTTTCTTTTGTTTTGCTTCTTTTGCTTTTTGTTTTCAACCGCAACCGCAATTACAACGTTGACTTTTGTTCCCGTACCTTTGAGCACAATCATGAAATGGACCTTTTTATCTCCATCTACGCATTAAGTGCCATCCATCCATCCATCCATCCATCCGGTCATCAAGCGCTTGTCGGGGGGCGGCGGGGGGGTGGAGTGGGTTAAGGAAGGGAAGCCCAGATTTGTCTCTCTCTCGGTCCAACTTTTGGCTTCGGCTGGGGGACAGGCTGGTGACGCGAAATGCTTGGGACAATGGACGGATGGATGGTTGCGTGTTACTGCAGGAGTGGCCAACCAGTCAGAGACTAAGAGGCAATTTTTTGGACTGTGTTACTGCAAAAAGCCGCACACACTTTTTTGCCCAAAGATCGACTTTCAGAGCAACCGACCTCCCGCGATCGACCCAATCGAAATGAACACACGCACACCACGACGAGCAACAGCCTGAGCGCCCAAACATAAATGAAACCTAAAGACACAAACGAACTAATCCCCGCCCTGTTTCCATCCTCTCATCGCTCGCGGTCGACTTGGGACCAGTCCGCTGGCTCTTGGTCGATTTGCGATCGACGTTTTTGGGCGCTCCCTGCCGGTCACTCGCTTGGCACTCGGCACTTAGCGGCGTTGTCTGCGCACGTAGCGGCCATTCGGTCATCTGATTGGTTGCCCTCTTATGTCAATCAAGTCACGGGACTGGCGATGGGCCGACGGAGTCCGTTCGATGGCGTTTTCGACAATGGTCGCCGGCGTCCGAGCCCCGTTGCCCGCATTGGAGATCACATGTGAAGAGCGTCTTTGGAATTGTGATGAAATAAAATGGCAAGCGTGTGCCCGCGCGACAGAAAGACGCCGACATGAGGCCGACATCCGCCCTGCTGTTCCCGCCGCTGCTGCTGCTCCTGCTGCTGCTGCCGCCGCCCCAGTGCCACGGCCGTACCGTGTCCAGGTGCGAGCTGCGAGACAAGCTGAGGGACAAGATCAAGCTGTCGGAACGCACGCAAAACCTCACCGACGTGGTTTTGACTTTGCGTGAGTCACCCCGACGAAGGATTTCCACGAGTTGATTTGAGCTGAAATCTTTGCTTGCTGTTCCCGTCGCAGTCGTGTGCCAACTGGAAAAGGTCTCCCACCGCAGCACGAGCTTCGTGACCATCTACGGCCAACGCGCCACCACCACCGCCGCCCCCGCCACCACCACCACCACCGCCGCAATCCCAACGACCAACAGCACCGCCGCCGCCGACCAAATCGTCATCATGAGCAACCAAACGGTCAACTCCAACGCCACCGTTCCGACTCCCTTGAGCAACAGCACCGCCGCCCCGCCCGTCAACCAAAGCGGCATCGGCAACCAAAGCGTCAACTCCAACCAAACCCTCAATGAGGTCAACGATGGCCAAGACCAGGACCAGGAAGACGACGCTACAGGTGAGGAACCGGAACAGGAAGAAGAACCTGAAGCGGAAGAAGAACAAGAAGAACTATTGGACGGGGCAGAAGAAACCTACGATGAGGAGGGCGAGTACCTTTATGTGAATCAGGGCAGCAAAATGGACTTCCACTTGGACGACTGGTTGAAGCTGATGGAACTCCTGAACGAGGAAGAGAACATGTTTGATGAACAAATGCTGGTGATCGCCGACGACAAACTGAGCGCCGACGAGGACGACGGCAGCGGCAAGCTGTTTCAAATGGAGTGGTCGCTGGGCTACCACGGCCTCTTCCAGCTCTCGGACAGCTACTTCTGTCAGTCCACCGCCCGATGGAGCCAGAACGCCTGCAACAGCACCTGCGACGGTGAGTGTCCCCGGGGGGTGGTAAACGGATCCGATCGGAGTCGCTTCACGCTGACCGATGAACGCCGGACGGACATTTTCGGTTCGGGTCGCTCAGTCGCGGTTTGATTTGACTCCTTCGCTCCCAAAGACGTTTTGAAACGTCTTTCCAGACTTGCTCTAGAATTGGTTGCTACCGAACGGGTTAAATGAGAGGAATCGGAACCCACGCGTCGAGCCGCATCGACAACCGAGACGTCAAAGAAGAGCCGACCCCCCACCGTGTCCCGGTGTCGCGTGTAGAACCCGCTCGACGGTGAGAGACGGGCGATAATATGCGTAGCACCCACTCGGGAGACCAGGAACCAAAGGTAGAATGAACTCACTGAGCCGGCCGGCCGGGATCACACGGTAGAACCGAGTCCCTCGCCCGGAATTGCTTGTAGACCCAACTCCCAAGACCAAAAACCACACCAACGGCCTACTAGGAAAACCATACACACCAAATCCATGACCTAGAACCACGAGTAGTACCAAGTCAACAATCTGGACCATAATGAAGAACCAACGCACTGAACCACCAAAATATTTCTGCATCGTGGCTTAGCCCCTAATCATGTTCGTTTCGGATTTCCAACAAGTGGCTTTTGGAACAGCCTTCCGGAACGGGTTACGGTCGAAAACCGAGGTATAACTGTACTTTCAATGAGTGAACCGCGATTGTCAGACAACTTGATTGATCTTTCTTTTTCGGAATGGACTGACGGCGATCCCGAAATTTGTAGGGTAGCAGTGATTCAAAAGTGGCTTTCTCCGGTTTTGAGCCTCCTAGCTACAAGGCACCGTTTTTTTTTTTTCCGCGGGTATGCTACCGAACGGGTTAAATGAGAGGAATCGGAACCAGAAGAGCCGACCCCCCCCCACCGTGTCCCGGTGTCGCGTGTAGAACCCGCTCGACGGTGAGAGACGGGCGATGATATGCGTAGTACCCACTCAGGAGACCAGGAACCAAAGGTACAATGAACTCACTGAGCCGGCCGGCCGGGATCACACGGTAGAACCGAGTCCCTCGCCCGGAATTGCTTGTAGACCCAACTCCCAAGACCAAAAACCACACCAACGGCCTACTAGGAAAACCATACACACCAAATCCATGACCTAGAACCACGAGTAGTACCAAGTCAACAATCTGGACCATAATGAAGAACCAACGCACTGAACCACCAAAATATTTCTGCATCGTGGCTTAGCCCCTAATCATGTTCGTTTCGGATTTCCAACAAGTGGCTTTTGGAACAGCCTTCCGGAACGGGTTACGGTCGAAAACCGAGTTTTGACTGTACTTTCAATGAGTGAACCGCGATTGTCGGACAACTTGATTGATCTTTCTTTTTCGGAACGGACTGACGGCGATCCCGAAATTTGTAGGGTAGCAGTGATTCAAAAGTGGCTTTCTCCCATACCAA
>NW_017805928.1:334990-347280 GCF_001891065.2 Hippocampus comes | reverse complement strand
GAAGGCGCGCGGCGGCGCTAGTGCGTCGAGTCCGCTCCGCGCGGCGCTTCGCCAGCGAGCACGCGGAACTCGACCGACCGCATTTTGAGACGGAACAATTAGAGCAAATTCATTCCAAAGTCTCGCCGGTTTGCTGACGCGGGTGGGGGCATTTCGCAAGAGTCGATTTGCCCTTTCGTCGTCGTCGTCATCACCAGATGCGACGCGTTACGTACGGTCATCGTCCTCGTCGTGTTCATTAGCGTCGAAAAAGAAAGCTGAGCAACCGTGTCAACAAAGCTTCCACTCAGTTCCCCCGTCAGCTCACGTGGCGCTTTCGAAAGAATGAGAAAAAGTTTTTGCTCGGACACCAAGTCAAACGCTGCAGGGGCTTACCTGGGGCTACGCGGATTTCTGACAGGGCTCCAGCCCCGCCCCCCCCACCCCGCCCCCGCGTTTAGTCCATCCCATCCCGCTGACTCGGACCCCCCTGGCTCCCTGGTCTGAAGCCAACAGTCCAGAACCCCCTGGTCTGAAATCGTAGCGCACTTGATTTTGGAGTCAGCCAGTCCTCCATCGAGTGTCTCCAGTGGGTCCCGAATGCCGCCTCTTGCCTGGCAGGCCCTCTTATAAAAAAGTACCCGAGAAATGCGCTTGAGTTGAGTTGAGAAGTGTGGGAAGTGTTTTGTGCCTCTGCTCCGTTCCGTCCCGCTAAGCCCCTCTCGCTGTTTTCTCCCCCCCCCCCGCCAGGTACACGCTGAGGACGGTGGCGCCTCGGTGCTACCAAACTGTCGACTTCTTTGGCCAGTGCAACTGAGCTGCCGCTCCGCTGCCCTGTCTGCCCCCCCCCCTTCCGAAGAAACCAACTCTCACTTTTGATCGCCCCTCTCTCGGCTCACTCATATCCAATGATTGATTTCCGTTTTGTTTTTTTTTTTTTTCATACCGGCGCCACCTGCGGCCATGCTTTTGACCACGTCGGCAACGATGCCTTCGCCGAACCGTTGTAAGCCTGTTGAACGAATCACAATGAATCAATAAAGTCCCTGACCATTGACACCCTCGTTTGGAAACTTTTTGACTGACGTTTGACAATAGAGAAATGGAAAAAGAAACACAGGTGGCTGTCATTGAGGAAGTCGAGAAGGAACACACCTTGCCGGAGAATGCTTTTGTTGCGCGCATCAAATTAAAATGTTTTTTTTTTTTTCCCTTCCGCAACCCTCCGCGCCGTGCCATTTTCGGATGACTCGGAGCAGGAAATGAATTTGAGCGTGTGGCCGCACGTTGAAAAAAAAAAAATCAATAACTGGTGTTGCTCCCTTCGTTGGGCGCGAGGAAAATCTGGACTCGGCGGACGCACGCCTCGTGCCGAATCGATCAACTTCACGTCGAACCGAGTCACTGACCAAGGATCGCGTGCAGAATTAACTCCGTGACGACAACAACAACGAAAAAAAAAAAAAAAACCAACGGGAGCCAGAATGAGCCAAAACCCAATCGGGCACCCGCAGCGGCGATTCTCAACAGGTGGGCCGGGAGCCAAAATGGCGTCGCTGACCTCGTTCAGGCTTGCGTCGCGGACAGCCAGAAGGAAAAACCGACACGGGTCCTTATTTCGGTTGTCTTTATTTTTTGTCTGCTCGCGTACAGCGGCCCCACAACGGGACACATCCAATGTTCTTGGGCCACCGTTTCACTCTGCGAACAAATACGGCGCGGCTGTGTGGCCCTACTTTTTGGCGGTGCACGAAACTCATTTGAAACGGCTTTTGAAGGTCTGGCACACAGCAGGTGACGCTTGGCTACGTCACCTGCGTGCCGCTCGCGACTTTGTTCCGGGCCCTCGCGGAGACGCCACAGGCACGCACTTTTGACTGCGGTCCAAGAGAGCGGTGTGGGGGGGCGGGAAATGACGAATAAGGATGTAGAAAGTGCAAAAATACAAACAGGTTTGTCGACAATCACTGTCCCAACACACAAATAGACTGCAAGTGAAAGAGACACAAACAAGGCTGCCGTGACACAAGCGACACTGCGACTTGGTGAGAATTTGTCTGTTTTCTTCGGGTCGTCGTTGTCGTCCTGCTCGGGAGCCTCGGCGTGGGTGAGAGTGTGTGTGTGTGTGTCGGGGGCGGGGGGGGGGGCAGTCTACTCACCGGTTACATTGATCGCTCGGTGAGTCCTCGGGTCCGATTCGCACGCCGCCGGCCTCGCTGCTGACTGCGCCTTGTTGCTTCTGGACTGGTCACGGCCAATTTTTTATTTTATTTTATTTTATTTTTTTTCCCCCCACCACACGTGCGGCATCGACGCTCGCGATGCGTTTTTTTTTTTTTTTTTTTTTCATGTGTAAACAATAGGAAGGTATTGTGATCTTTGGTGCAAATAATATTGGCCCCTGTTCTCCAATCGGATGGCGATGAGCATCCGATGGGTCAACGTTTGACAAAAAAAAAACGATACGATTCCACCTGAATTGATTGCACTTTTTTTTTTTTTTTCTTTCCCATTCTGCACTTCCGGTGCCATTGTCACAAGGAGAGCACCTTTTCAGTTCGGTCGCAAATGAGCATTGGTGGAAAATAAAACCCCACGGCATCCTATGAACAGTGAAAGTCCAATTTGAAGAAAATTGCGTTTCGATGGAATAATGCGAACACTAAAAACGGCAGACTCCCGAGGAAAAAAATAAGTCACTTCGGTCTTTAGCAGATACGACGTTTTATGTGCTCGTTTGTCCGTATGAGCTTGGGGATCTCCGATCGGCACCTTTCGTAGAAGCCGAAAGATAGGGACGGAAGGTGCGGGCGACTTTGGACACCGGAACCTTTGACGTCACCGTGACGCAACTCCCGGTCCGGTGACTTCCACCGCAGACGAATTCAACGGACGTCTTCGTGGTTGTTTCTTCTACGGTCCCATTTTCCCAGCAAACACTTTTCTCTGGCACTCGCGGTGGGGGTCGGGCTAAACGCCCCCCCCCCCCACACACACACACACACACACTTGCCCTAACTATAGCGCCGCCTTCGTCCTGGCCCTCACCTTACCTTGGCGTCATAAAAGAGGAACAGTCCAATGCATGTAATTCTCACCATTATTGATGGTCCACTAACACCAAATCTGGAAAACACAAAGCCCTGCCAGTTATTAAGAATAATGAAGAAAAAAAAAAAATTGTGCTGCCTTAGCAAATTTTCACTGAACAAGTTCATCTAGTTAATTGCATTTCTTCGAAAATAATGAGGGGGGAAAAAGTTTTTAAAAATCAGGTATTTCAAATTTAGAAATGTGCATAAAAACAATAGATTAATGGGTGAGAATAGTAAGCAGTTATTGCTCATCACTGTACGTGAAAGGAAGAAATTCCAGAGGTGCGAATCAAATAATCAAAGAGGATATCCTTCAGGATCCTCTGCAGAAAACCGACATGAGGTTGACAAAACGCAATTTCGGCATGAATGAAATAATTCCGCGCTTAATTTATGATCTGCTGGAGCAGAACTGTACTTCGTCTCGGGGTCAAATTTGGATGCTTTGCCGGAGAGCGTGAAGAGATGTTCCACCTTTCATGGTCATGAATTCAGGTTTTCATTATTACGTAGTACAAATGAAACTAATTGGATTATGCTGTATTTGCATCGCCAAATTCCATCATATGTATACTTTGTATCATAGGTTTGTGCCTTTACATTGACACACAAATGGTTTTAGCCTTTTTTGTGTATAAACAATGTTAGACCTTTGGTTATATCAGAATGTGACATGTATTTAACTCCTAATGGGTTTTTTTTTTTTCTTTCGCAGGGTTACTTTTTGCTATTTGAGTCCATGTTGGACTCCGTCTTGGTTGCCAGAGACCTCTATTTGGAAGATGGTGGTTCAGGTAGACCTTCCATTCTCTCTTGATCGCCATCATCAGCAATACATACAGTCATTCTCGAATTTGCACCACAAATCGCTAATCGTTTTGACGGCAGCGAATTAGTTCTTTATGGTTTGAAAAGTTCTGCTTCTAACTCCAGAAAATGTATTCTTTTTAGTTTAAAACTGCTTACCTTAACTAGAATCTCGCGTCATGTTGTGACCACAGCTTCAAATAGCAAGTTTCGGCGGATGGTAAACAATAGGAAGTTATTGTGATCTTTGGTGCAAATAATATTGGCCCCTGTTCTCCAATCGGATGGCGATGAGCATCCGATGGGTCAACGTTTGACAAAAAAAAAACGATACGATTCCACCTGAATTGATTGCACTTTTTTTTTTTTTTTCTTTCCCATTCTGCACTTCCGGTGCCATTGTCACAAGGAGAGCACCTTTTCAGTTCGGTCGCAAATGAGCATTGGTGGAAAATAAAACCCCACGGCATCCTATGAACAGTGAAAGTCCAATTTGAAGAAAATTGCGTTTCGATGGAATAATGCGAACACTAAAAACGGCAGACTCCCGAGGAAAAAAATAAGTCACTTCGGTCTTTAGCAGATACGACGTTTTATGTGCTCGTTTGTCCGTATGAGCTTTTGGGGATCTCCGATCGGCACCTTTCGTAGAAGCCGAAAGATAGGGACGGAAGGTGCGGGCGACTTTGGACACCGGAACCTTTGACGTCACCGTGACGCAACTCCCGGTCCGGTGACGGGCGAACCCCCCCCCCCCCCCCCACACACACACACACACACACACACTTGCCCTAACTATAGCGCCGCCTTCTCTTCCGGGTTCTTCCCCCGCCGGTCTTACGTCACACGCGCGCCGGTGCTCCGATGATTTGCGACTCCCCGGAAGACCAGAATGACGTCTGAGCGGCCAAGGTGATGAGGGCCCCCCCCCCCCACACACACACACACACACACTTGCCCTAACTATAGCGCCGCCTTCTCTTCCGGGTTCTTCCCCCGCCGGTCTTACGTCACACGCGCGCCGGTGCTCCGATGATTTGCGACTCCCCGGAAGACCAGAATGACGTCTGAGCGGCCAAGGTGATGAGGGGAGAATTGCAAAGGGCAATCTCTGGACTGCAACCGCTGGGTGCGGGACCGGGGGGGGGGGAGGGGTCTTCAACCCCCAGTGACTATTCATCTCCACTCGTATTGAGCACATTTGATTGGGTGTGTGGGAGCGGCCCTTCTTGGCGGGAGGCGGCCAGAGCTGCGATACCGAGAAAAGGGACCCGCTTGGAGTTTCGGGCAGCCGTCCCCAGTGCTAAGGATGGCCACCGCGGGGGGCCCCCGGTTCATGACCGCCGCCGGACACGCGGCTGCAGTGTCCTCGAAGCGCTCCGCGGGCGCCCTGTTGTTGCGCGGTCTACGTGTTGTGTGGAGATGTTTCTCGATCAGAGAGAGGACCGTGACCCGAGTCTCCAGTGACCGGCAGGAGTGTGGCGGGATGTTGAAATTGTGTCCGAGCGCGCTGTGGCCGGGGGAAGCGCAAACTCGAATGTCAACAAACAGCTGCAGTTTCCGGCAGCCGTTTGTTCACCCGTTGCCCAGTAATCCGCGTACGGAAGGAAAGATCGAGAGATGTAGCCCTCTCTCTTGCTTGATCTTACTTCCTTTTCATGTCGGCTGTCACGCCTCTCCATAACTCCTCCATTCCATGCCGACCGGACGTCAGCCGGCTCCTCGTTTGGGGCTCCATTGGTTGACACATCAAGTACAATTCGGTGACAACGCTAGCGTCGATGTCGTCACCGTTTCGAGTCTTCATTGGGGTTCACGTCTCTCTGCGGCGGCGGCCCACGACTCCGTGACGTTTGTCTGGACCACATGAATGAATTAAGCCAGACACTCACCGGCCATTTCCTCACCCAGGCTGGGGTCCAGGAGGTTCCCCTCACTTTCTGATCCTCAAATCCTTCCGGTCACTGGATGAGCGTAAACTGGTTGGTTGCTTTGTTTTCGTCAAGCATATTTTTCGCAATTCTCGGCACTCTTTCATTTCGGACCCTTTTATTTTGTTCTCCTAGCCAGTCCTGACATGAGGTTAAAGTGGATGATGCTGCTGCTGGTCCTGGCGGTTCTGGTGCCAAGCCTGTCCCAGAGCCGCATGATCACCAGATGTGAACTCAAGAGTAGACTCGAAGAGGCCATCAAGCTACCTGTTGGCCTCGAAAGGTTCAAAGAGAGTCTCTTGTCAGTCGGTGAGAAATCTCATCAATTGCTACCCACAGCTTTGAAAACAAACAAAGTTTGGACACAAACATATGCTTCGGATAACGTTGTCTTCATGCTTTGCAGTAATATGTGAATTGGAGCGAATGTCAAATCTGAACACCAGCATGGTCAGGACGACCATGCTGGTCTCCCCTGACTCGACAACCACCACCACAAAAGCCCCTGCACCTGCAGCATCGACCAACACCACAAGAGCCCCTGCAGCTCAAGAAACAACTACCACCACAACAGCCCCTGCACCTCAAGAATCTACCAACACGACAGCAGCCCCTGCACCTCAAGAAACAACTCCCACCACAACAGCCCCTGCACCTCAAGAATCTACCAACACGACAGCAGCCCCTGCACCTCAAGAAACAACTCCCACCACAACAGCCCCTGCACCTCAAGAATCTACCAACACGACAGCAGCCCCTGCACCTCAAGAAACAACTCCCACCACAACAGCCCCTGCACCTCAAGAATCTACCAACACGACAGCAGCCCCTGCACCTCAAGAAACAACTCCCACCACAACAGCCCCTGCACCTCAAGAATCTACCAACACGACAGCAGCCCCTGCACCTCAAGAAACAACTCCCACCACAACAGCCCCTGCACCTCAAGAATCTACCAACACGACAGCAGCCCCTGCACCTCAAGAAACAACTCCCACCACAACAGCCCCTGCACCTCAAGAATCTACCAACACGACAGCAGCCCCTGCACCTCAAGAAACAACTCCCACCACAACAGCCCCTGCACCTCAAGAATCTACCAACACGACAGCAGCCCCTGCACCTCAAGAAACAACTCCCACCACAACAGCCCCTGCACCTCAAGAATCTACCAACACGACAGCAGCCCCTGCACCTCAAGAAACAACTCCCACCACAACAGCCCCTGCACCTCAAGAATCTACCAACACGACAGCAGCCCCTGCACCTCAAGAAACAACTCCCACCACAACAGCCCCTGCACCTCAAGAATCTACCAACACGACAGCAGCCCCTGCACCTCAAGAAACAACTCCCACCACAACAGCCCCTGCACCTCAAGAATCTACCAACACGACAGCAGCCCCTGCACCTCAAGAAACAACTCCCACCACAACAGCCCCTGCACCTCAAGAATCTACCAACACGACAGCAGCCCCTGCACCTCAAGAAACAACTCCCACCACAACAGCCCCTGCACCTCAAGAATCTACCAACACGACAGCAGCCCCTGCACCTCAAGAAACAACTCCCACCACAACAGCCCCTGCACCTCAAGAATCTACCAACACGACAGCAGCCCCTGCACCTCAAGAAACAACTCCCACCACAACAGCCCCTGCACCTCAAGAATCTACCAACACGACAGCAGCCCCTGCACCTCAAGAAACAACTACCACCACAGCAGCCCCTGCACCTCCAGCACCTACCAACTCCACAACAGCCCCTGCACCTCAAGAAACAACTACCACCACAACAGCCCCCGCACCTCAAGAAACAACTACCACCACAACAGCCCCTGCACCTCCAGCATCGACCAACGCCACAACAGCCCCATCGGCACCAACAAACAGCACAACTGTGCCTGTAAACAGCTCAATACAATTTCCTGATGCGGAGGTCGTCCAGATAGAACGGCAGGTCGAGATAGAGGCACTGAAGAGACACGTAGATGGATTGTGGACCTCAGAAGAGGAGGCCACAGGAGGCGCACGCCGGCGGCGACGCCAGGTCCCCGAGGCGGCCATGGCAAATCCGCGGTCTTCCCCCACTTATTACGGAGTCTTCCAGCTGTCTGACAAAAAATTCTGCTTTTCAAGTGATCCTTGGACGGACAACTTCTGCATTACATCCTGCAGCGGTGAGTCATCTCGTCTACTTTACATTGACACCCGACAAATAGTAAAGGCCGCTGCTCACCGAGTGACTCGGCCAAATGTGATTGAAGTGGTTCTTCCTTGCGCTTGACCAGCAAGAAGCATTTTAAATGCCAGAAAAGCCCGTGACCGCCAGGTGGTCTCTTTTGAAAACGAGATGTGGAAGCCCACACATCAGCCACTTACAGCAGCGGCGCTCGGTATGCGGTGGGCCAGATAGAGAGGGTGACAAATGCGGTCACCTGGGAGCGCCTCAGAGTCGACCCGCTGCTCCTCCTCATCGAGAGGAGTCACAACAAGTGCTAGGATGCCTCCCTGATACTTCCCCGGTGGGGTGCTCTGGACACATACCGCCAGGAGGAGGCCGCGGGGAAAAGCTCCTCCGGACCCCCCTCGAAAAGGTGGCTTGAGAGAGTGATGTCTGGCCTTCTTTGCTCAGGCTGCTGCCCTTGAGAGCCGACCCTGGAGAACCACGAGAAAACGAACTGAATGCGCCCAGAGCTTTGACTGACGTTATTCATCATAAAATAGAGATATTAATAATAAATTCATATCTCGATAGCGCCGAGGCGGCCCTGAGAGACGTCGAGGTCTCGGAGCCACCCTGCCGGCCGGGTCGCCCGATGGCTGGC
Source organism: Hippocampus comes (assembly GCF_001891065.2). NCBI lineage: Eukaryota > Metazoa > Chordata > Actinopteri > Syngnathiformes > Syngnathidae > Hippocampus > Hippocampus comes. Next base: position 338,641 of record NW_017805928.1, on the reverse strand, counting down.
TGGTTGGCCCTCAGCTTCCGCAAAAACATTCGTCCCCGCGCGGTGAAGCAACTCAGGGGACAGGGAAGGTTTGGGTGCCGCGCCAGTTCAAATCCCAAATGGTGGCTCGGGAGTGCGGCGAATTTGGGTCCTCAAATTTCTCAACGCTGCGCCTCAAAATAGGAAGAGGTTGCACCGGTACGACCGGTCTTCCGTGCGAGGGCGGATCTTCTGCGCGCATGTGCATGTGCATGTGCATGTGCGTGGGTCAGATATCAACAGTGTTCCTCTCCACAACTTTGCAGTTGCAAAGACTAGCGTGAGTGGTCCATTCAAAGAACTGCAATTTTGTCTCCCAAAACACAAAGATAAAAATACGAGGCAGGCAAAAGATTGGGTGCAGCCTCCTTCCGTGTTGGTGCACCGGAGGAAAAGAATTTGCCGCATCGGTGCGACCAGCTGGCCTCTTCCCGGGCTTTTAATTGGGATCGTGACGCGGCGTCAACCCCACAAGGAAAGAATCTTCTGTCGTCCCGTGGTTGTTCTGTCGCGTGGCGGGCCGGGGCCGTCGCTCGCGACTCCACCACTAATATGCCGCCTTCAAACGAGAGGGGCGTTTGGGCTCCTTTCTGACGAATGACAGCAAGAGTCCGTCACGGTGTTCGGCAGGCGGATGCAAAGTCCGTCAGCAAATTTCCCATACGGGTCGTTTCGCAAAAGGTGATTCGCCGATCGGTCGCCACGCGTCAACCGCGTGTTTCTGCGCATTCAACAAGCTTTGCTCTTCCCCTTCCAGCGTTCATCGATGACGACATTACCAATGACGTGGACTGCTTTGTGAAAACTCAGTCCTGGATGTAAGTGACCGCCATGCCCGCTCTTCATTTCGCGATGCATCATACTCGATGCGGATTTAAGAACAGACGATATTAGGACTCAAGTATTGGAAAGCCGACAGGAAGTCAAAAGTGAAGACACGGAGTTAAAAAAAGAAAAAAACGGCTTGATGGTTGTTGGCTGCCAAAGAAAGCTTCTGCATCCGACTGTGTGCGCCAACGGCGGTTCATGTGGTGACATTTTAAAATCACGATGGCAGGTCACGACCTCCTTTCGATATTATTTACTCCCGGTGTGGAGTTTGCATGTTTTCCCCGGGCCTGCGTGGGTTTTCTCCGGGTCCGCCGGTTTCCTCCCACACGTTCCCAAAACGTGCACGACAGGCTGACTGAACGCTCAAAAATCGTCCCCCAGTGTGAGTGTGAGCACGGATGGTTGTTCTTCTGTGTGTGCCATGCGACTGGCTGGTAACCGGTTCAGGGTGTCCCCCGCCTACTGCCCCAAGACGGCCGGGATAGGCTCCGGTACCCCCCACCCCCGCGACCACCCTCCAAAGCAATCCAAGCTCCGGTGGCTCGACGGACTCGAAGTGCTGCGTCCAGAAACTTTTGTCCGCGTGAAGTATTTGCCGTTGAAGAATTTTTTTTGCTCTTGTCCAACCAACAGGAATTTATTCCGGACGGCCAGCAGCGAGTGTTTCCAGGTCAGCAACTACTTTGATGGCTGCAATTGAACAACGCGGCACCTTTTTGCTAGCTTGACGCTGCATAAACACCAACGAGCGAGCGTCTTTGGCCGGGGGCGTGCTGAGGCGGACTGGATTTTTTGCGGTCTCGTTCCTTTCCTTCCGCGTGCTTCCTCAATAAAAATGCACGGCAGATTCCCACCAATGGAGTGCTTTTCTTTCTCTCGAATCGCCAACGACATCCCGGAGGCTGTACCGATACCCATTCGAGTGCTGTCCGGAAGTCGGGTGTTTCGGACCGAGACACCAGACAGAAGGTATGCGCGCTCACGCTCCGCGTACAAACATGTCGACATTCGCGCGTCCTTCGCTCCAAACACTCCCGCCACCGCACACCCAGACAGACACGGCAAGGCCGGCGCTCCTTTCTTTTGTCTTGGCTTGTTGTTGTACTCGAGCGGCTACATAGCTGACTAATCGTTGCCGCCACTGAATGATTTTCTTTTCCGCGGGGACGTCCGTCACGTCGACGAGTTCTCACAACGATGTGCAAAGCGTCTTGGGCATGGAGGAGGCACGGCTTCGTGGTCGAGTTGGTCGTCTCCCGGCCCAGAGGTCGGTGGGGGTCGATCCCTGGTCTTGTTGAAGCGCCCTTCAATGCGATCCTGACCCCGGTCGCTCCTGATTGCTCCGTCATCCGTCGGTAAAAACGAGGTGTCAAACGCTAAGAGTGGAAAAGCGCCATATGAAGTGACAGCCCACGTGCCATTTTGGCGTCCGAACGTCAGTCCCGCTAGGCTCGGTCTGCTGACCTCAGAGCCCGACCGACTTCAGCGTTCGGAATGAGCCGCGCCTCTTTTGAGAGAGTCCAGTCGGAAGACTGTTTTGGTCATCAAGTCTCACCGCAGGTTAAAGCGTGGATGAGTTCCTCCGCTTGGTGCGTGCAGGCCTTCGATCTGGAGATGTTTTTCAGCAGTTTGAGGAATTGATTTGATATCACGCATGTATTCACGTATTGATATTGAAAGTTATTATTTTGGTCCTGCATTTGGTTAGAAAGCGTGTGTGTGTGGTCCAATGCCCCCCCCCCCCCACCCGCCTCCCAATAGTTGTGATGAAAACAAGTGCCCGCCCCAGCATTTATGTTCCCCATCACTGACTTAAATCTATGTCTAAGTTTTGCCAGTTAGTTGTGTTTTGAAAAAAAAAAAAAAAATCGCTCTCAAACTGTATGCGTTCGTAGATGGCTTTTTAATCGTCCTTCACTTCAATGGAAGGAAATGCGGTGGTGGCCAACCCTTATTGGGCCATGGCACAATTTTTTTTTTTTTTTAAATTCGAAAAATGGCACAGCACACGAGCAAAGAATATTCTCACCAAAAGAGGATTCATATGTCCATTTCCTACTTTGTGCCATCTATGAGATGCTCCCTTTTGCTATTTTTTTTTCTGTCCCCATAAGTCGCTGGCATAGATAGATGGACAAAGATTTGTTATGAATACAGTCGTTGGTTTTCTCTCATCGTTCGAGTTGTTCGGTGTCCGATTTTCAGGCGGGAAGTGGCGCGATTTGTCCTTTTTGTGCCTTTTTTGCTTTCCGTAGTCCTCTCAGTCCGGAAGTGCCGCGTCGCGTTGCATGCTGGGGAAGCGCGTTGTGTTTTGTCCGCCAGCTTTCTCGCTCCGAAATCCTTGACGGTAAGTCTTTCAACTTTGATCCGATCCAGGTCCGTTTCGTTGTCGACGATTTCTTTGGGTTGCTTTCCAGTGCCGGTTTTTTGCTTTTTTTTTTTTTGCCGTTGTCTTTGTTGGCTTCTTTCTTCCCTCGCTCGCCTCCATTTTGTGTCGAACCACCACCACAACAACAGTCTCGTCCAGTCACTGGCACGGTGAGAAAAACCTCAACGAGGTGGTTTTTGAGCAAGTCCAATGAAAGCCTTTTTGGGCTCTTCGGGTTCGCCGCTCGAATCAGAAACGGGACCTCGATTCAAATCGCCAGGGCAGAAACGTTTTCAAACAGGAAATGGATGCGGATCGATTCGGTCACACCGGAAGATGGCCGCCCCAAACCCGAGAGAGTCTTTCCCGTTTGAGGGTGTGGGATTCCGCGAATTTTGGACCTTTCAAAAAAAAAAAAAAAATCGAGGACTCTC
>NW_017805928.1:334658-334826 GCF_001891065.2 Hippocampus comes | reverse complement strand
TATTTCGCAATGACCAAAAGAGGCGGCCATTAATTTGATCGTCGCTGAGAAATCGTTGCACCACAAATACGCAGCCACAAAACTGTCACGGATTGGAAGCCGGAAAAAAAAAAAAATAATAATGCTCGCGCGATCGCCCAGTGAAGGCAAAGCGCAAGCGCGGCTCCT
>NW_017805928.1:330912-333183 GCF_001891065.2 Hippocampus comes | reverse complement strand
AAGGAAGTTCAACAAAAGCGAGCTTCTGGACATGGACTTTGCGGCCTACCTGGCGTCGTCGTCGTCCGGAGAGGACGAGCCGGAGCGGGAGGCGGAAGACGGGCGGGACGCCGCCGCCGCGACCAGCAAGAGCCAGGAGCAGCTGGACAAGTACCGGCAGCTGCTGCGAGGCCTCCGCCGCGAGCAGAGCGAGCGCCGCCGCGGGGAGGAGCAAAACATGGAGATGGAGGTCTAAAAAAAAAAAAAAAAACGAGGACTCTCGAAACCAGGGGTGCCCCCCCCCCTTTTTTTTGGAGCCGAGATCCACGTTTCCATCAACCAACCTCCCGCGATCGAGCCATAACGGCCCCGAAGACGAGCGAAACCGAAAAACGAGACCTCGAGAGTTATTTATTTCGCGATGATCAAAAGAGGCGGCCATTAATTTGATCGTCGCTGAGAAATCGTTGCACCACTAATACGCAGCCACAAAACTGTCACGGATTGGAAGCCGGAAAAAAAAAAAAATAATAATGCTCGCGCGATCGCCCAGTGAAGGCAAAGCGCAAGCGCGGCTCATGACGGAAGCGACTCTGTTGTCAGGCGGCGGCCATGTCGTCCCAAAAGAGCGCCGAGGAGGAAGACGGGGCGCCGGCGGACGCGCGCTTCTCGCGCGTCCGGCGGGACCCTCGGTTTTGGGAAATGCCCGACCGCCAGCGAAAGGTCGCCATCGACGAGCGCTTCGAGTCCATGTTCCGCGACGAGCGCTTCCAAGTCAGGTGCGAGGTGGACAAGCGCGGGCGGCCCGTCCGCCGCTCCGCCGCCGAGGACCTCCGACGCTTCTACCGGATCCCCGAAGGCGAAAGCGATCAAGGCCGCTCGGATGAGGACGAGGAGCGAGACGAGTCGGGTGAGGCGCCGCCGCCGCCGCTTCAAACGCGGGCCAAAAACGCCGCCGGCCGGTGAAATTTGGGCCGCGCGAGACCGAAGGATGACGCCGTTTGTCCGCTCGGCCCCGAGGAAGACGATGAAAGCCAAGCGGGCTCGTCGGGCGGCGAGGAGGACGAGGAGTCGGCGAACTCCGGCGGTCCGGACCTGGCTCGCGGCGAGGGCAACGTGGAGACCAGCTCGGATGAGGGCGAGGAGGCGGAGGAAGAGGAGGAGATCCAGCACGACTGGGGCGAACTCTGCAAGGACGCCGAGCGCAGCGAGCAGGTCAGAACCCCCCCGGAGGGCGTCTCCGTGTCGGCCGGCCCGTCTCAGCCGGCCGCCTCGTGCAGGTTTGGCGCCGGCTGGCCGTCTGCAACGTGGACTGGGACCGCCTGAAGGCCAAAGACCTCCTGGCCACGCTCGACTCCTTCAAGCCCGAAGGGGGCGCCGTGCTGTCCGTCAAGGTAAGGCCCGCCCGCTCCTCGGCGACGGATGGATCGGAATCGACCTGCGGGCTTTTGTCTTTTTGCCGCTCGTTTGGCTGCAGATTTACCCGTCGGAGTTTGGCAAGGAGAGGCTGAGGCTGGAGGAGTCCCAGGGACCGCCGGAGCTCAGGGCGCCGCCCGCGGATTCCGACGACGACGGCAAAGACGACAGGTGGCTCTTTCCCGACCGAGTCGAGCGGCCGTCGGTCGCGTCGCTCGGCCGCTTTGCTTTGTCGTCATCGCTCCGCGTCCGATGATACGACGGCCGCCTCGGGCGGGGGGGGCGCTTTTGGCGTCTTTGCCGGCAGGTCGTACCGAGAGAAGAAGCGCGACTACCAGTTCAAGCGGCTCAAGTACTTCTACGCCGTGGCCGAGTGCGACTCGGCCGCCACCGCCGCCAAAATCTACCAGGAGTGCGACGGCTTGGAGTACGAGAGCAGCTGCTCCGTCCTGGACCTCAGGTGGGCCGCCGCCGCCGAGGACCCCCCGCGTGGTCGCGCCCGCCTGACGTCTGGCGCCCGCCTGATGTCTGGCGCCCGCCCGCAGGTTCGTCCCCGACGACATGACGTTCGAGGATCCTCCCCGAGACGCGGCCGCCGACGTCAACTTGGCGACGTACGCGCCCAAATTCTTCACATCGGCGGCCAGCGCCACCTCCAAGGTAAGTCGACCGGTCTGCGCCGCCACGCCGCGGGAAATGACAACAACGCCGTCCGTCCGCGCTCAGGTGGAGCTGACCTGGGACGAGACGGACCCGGAGCGCGTCAGCGCCCTCCTCAGGAAGTTCAACAAAAGCGAGCTTCTGGACATGGACTTTGCGGCCTACCTGGCGTCGTCGTCGTCCGGAGAGGACGAGCCGGAGCGGGAGGCGGAAGAC
>NW_017805928.1:329546-330856 GCF_001891065.2 Hippocampus comes | reverse complement strand
CGCCGCGAGCAGAGCGAGCGCCGCCGCGGGGAGGAGCAAAACATGGAGATGGAGGTCACCTGGGTGCCCGGTAAAACGCTCGCGTCGCCCGCGGAGGCCGCGCAAAGCCGACGCCTTCGTCGCGATCTCGAGTCGCGCCGTCATTTCAAAGCCGCTTCGAAACCTCAAGTCCGCTCGAAGCGCCGTCGGCCACGTTGCCGTTGCCACGTCGGCCCCTCGCGGGCAGCCCTCTCTTTGTCCGCGGCCCTGTTACCCGGCCGCAAAAAAAAGAAAACACATCCCGACTCAAAAGATCGGTCGCTTTGCTCCTCCAGGCCTGAGGGAGGCGACGGAGCAGCTGGTGAAGAAGAAGAAGAAGCAGGAGCAGGAACGCCGGCCGGGCCCCTGGGAGGACTTCCTGCAGAAGAAGCGAGACAAGAAGAAGGCCAAGAAGAATCGCGACAAAGAGCGCCACCTTGAGGTGAGCTGGGCGCCGTCGGCATGGCGGGCGCCTCGCTTGACACGCACGCGCTACTACGCTCACCCGCAGGACGGCCAGCTGAGCGACGACCAATCGCCCGACCCCGCGGACCTCCACGAGCCTTTCTTCCGACGGGAGCTCGCCGCCGCCGCCGGTGAGGCCGACTCGGCGAAAGCGCGCGGCTCTCGCCATCCGGCCGTGACAACTCGTTCTCGATGCCCTGCAGGCGGACGGGATAAGAAGAAGAAGAAGAAAAAGCAGGATGAACACGAGTGCGCCGGAGAAGAACAACGCGCCGAGCAACGCGAGGTCTCGCTCACACGCACGCACGTGTGTGTCACAGTCACGCCCATTTGCGCGGGCAGTCAGCTTTTTTTTTTTTTTTTTGCGCGCACGCTCAGGCCGAGATGTCGCTGCTGATGGACGACGAGGACGACGGGCGCAAACATTTCAACTACGACAAGTTGGTGGAGCAGCAGAACCTGAGCAGGAAGAAGAAGAAAAAGATGCTCCAGAGCGGAGACGCGCCCCCCGAGGACCGCTTCCAGGTCAGAGTTCGGCGCCGGCCGCCGCCGAGGTCGCCGTCTGGGGCGCGCTTGCGATGACGGCGGCGCTCTCCCCGCTTTCAGGTGGACGTGTCGGACCCTCGCTTCCAGGCCGTGTTCACGTCCCACCTCTTCAATCTGGACCCGTCGCACCCCAGCTACAAGCGCACGCGGGCCACGCAGAGCATCCTGGACGAGAAGCGCCGACGCCGCGAGGAGGCGGACCGAGGCGGCGACGGCGACGACGGCGACGCCGCCGGCGAGGCTCGCGCGGTGCCCCGGGAAGGAGCCGAGCGGGACGCCGG
>NW_017805928.1:327540-329461 GCF_001891065.2 Hippocampus comes | reverse complement strand
CCCCCCCCCCAGTCCGCTTCCCGGATGGAGGCCGCGCGGCTCCGCCCTCTTCGCAAGGCGGCCGGCCGGCCGGACCCGTTCGTCAGAACCTCCTCACTTCCTTTTGGCTTTTTATTTACGAAAGAAGGTGTGACCAATTGCGTTTCCTTGTACAATCATTTGCATGTATGACATCACCCGGCCCGGCAATGAATTCCTTTCCAGTATTTGGCGACACCATCTGTCCTCCCGTGTGATCTGTGAAAAAAAACAAACAAAAGATCCATTTCAAGGCGACAAAACGCAACTTTTCAGCGTGTGCCAGAATCGCTGTCAATCAATGAATCAATCGGGAAACGCAAGCGAGCTCCTTGTCGGCGGGTCTCGCTCGCGGGCCGGGATACTCGAAGATGGCGGCCGAGTTCGAAAGCCAACTTCCCAACCCTTCCCTTCGTATTTTTGAAAAACCGAACCCTGGTTTACGACGCACCAGCCACTGGACATGACGCGCACACACACACGGCACACCCCCCCCCCCCTCGGCCCCCCCCCCCCCCCCCGTGACGACTGCTACCCGAGAGCTCGCTTTGGTATTTGACGTTTCAGAAATAGGTTTTAAATGTTTTTATTTGGACCGAATTATGTTCACGCAGTTGAGCTTTTTTGGGTTCATTTTGACAGCAGTGCTTTAGCGCCATCTGGTGGCACGGATGAGCAATTGCAAAGCTTTGAGGCGTTGAGTTTCTGACTTTGGCTGACTCGGGCGGGCGCCTCCTCCGCCCATCTCACCGGAGTTCCGAGGCCACAAAGCGGTGCCAAAGTCCCACTCGGTGGCTTTGGCCTGACCACAAAAAAAGTCAAATGCCGCGTTTTTCGGCCAAACGGGACTCGCCCCCGTCCCCCAAAAAAGAAAGACGGCTCATCGGTTGACAAGGCATTTCGATTTGGATGGGAAGCGGCAAAGCGTCGCCAAGCGCGCCTTTTCTTTTGCCGATAAACGACAGCCGAAAAACACACACACACACACACACACACACACGTGCGAAGAATGCTTTTATTTTGACAAAGTAAGGCCACTGCCGCCGTTGCGCACATTCAACAAAGCGGTGACGAAAAAAAAAAGACGAGAAGAAAAAAATTCGGGACTGACAAAATCGGTCCCCGCTTTGGGTCCGTTTTTTTGCGTCTCGGGGTCATTTTTTAAGGCGAGGGGGAGAGTCCGTCTCGTTTTCGGGATGACTTTTGGCAGACGCGCGACGGAAGTTTGCGTCTCCTGAGCGGGGACGAGCGGCGTCAGGCGTAGAAGATGAGCTCGGGGATCTGGCCGCCCTGCACGCCGGTGCCGTTGGTGCTGTCCGAGGAGCACTGGAACTGGAAGGTGACCTTGCCGCACTGCACCTCGGTCACGCCCTCCTGGCCGAAGTAGCTGAGCTCGCTGCCGTCCAGCACCACGCTGGCCGTGTAGAAGGCGTCGGGCTCGATCTGCACCGGGTGCTCGAACCACACGGCGAAGGTGGAGCTGGAGCCGTCCGAGAAGTACTTGACGGCCCGCTGCGCCACGGCGGCGCCCTGCCGCTTCAGCTCCATCTTGGCGCCGTACTCGGCCGAGCCGCAGCTGGAGCCGTACAGGCCGAAGCCGGCCACGAAGACGCGCTTGTCCACGGCGAACTGGATGCTGTCGCAGCGGCCGCGGTAGCGCCACTGGTTGCTGCGGTAGGCGCACGACTGGAAGCGGTGGCAGCGCTGCGGCGCCAGGCCCTGCCGGGGCTTGCTGCAGAACAGCAGCTCGGGCTTGTTGGCCGCCGTGTACCACAGGAAGATGTCGTTGGTCTCGTTGGGCGTCAGCACGCCCGACTGGGCCGCCCCGTTGGCGAAGTCCTCCAGAGCCATGGCGGGGATGCGGATCAGGTAGATGGCCTGGCGGCGACACACCACACGCACC
>NW_017805928.1:323179-327495 GCF_001891065.2 Hippocampus comes | reverse complement strand
GGGGGGGGGCCGCGAGCGCCGCACCTTGCCGAGCGCCAGCCTCTTGTTCTCCACGGTGGGCCGCAGGTCCCGGCGATGGCACTCGGCCTCGGCCCAGCCCAGCGCCGCCTCGAAGACCGCCATCTCCTTGGCGTTGAGCGTCTCGCGGCGCAGGATGCTCTCCAGCGTGTGCGCGTCGATGTCGCAGAAGCCCTCCGAGCGCAGCGCCAGCTCGGCCTGGGCGTCGATCACCTCCCAGCAGCGCTGCGTCAGGTCGGGCTCCTCGAAGAGGCAGCTCTGCGACAGCAGCACGCAGGCGTTCTTGGCGCTCAGGCTGGTCTCCAGGAAGCTGACGCAGGCGCGCGCCAGGTGCGGCACCATGTACTTCTTGGCGGCGTACAGCGTGGCCAGAACCGTGTCGGCGCACAGCTCGATCTCGTCGCAGTAGATGTACCTGCCGGGGAGAACGCGCGGAAAAAAAATTCCATTCGACCGGCGCGGCGGCTTTCCCCGCCGCGCCCCGCCGGCACTCACTTGAGCATGGCGAGGAAGGACGGCGGCTCCACGTCGGGGATGCGGATCTCGTCCCGATCCTCGGCCAGCTCGCCGTAGAACATGGCGTGGAACACCGAGCTGCCCACCGCCAGGACGTACTGGACACACGCAATGACAACACGAAATCACTTGCGGCCAAATCAGCACTCGGGATCATTTTTTTTTATTTTTTTTTTAAAGGAGCCGAGGTACCTTGTGGCCCGGAACCCGCTGCGTCCCACCCGGCGGTCCCACCACAAAGTAAACGTCCGCCATCATGTCATTGTTGAACATGACGGAGTTCCTGCATCAAAAACAACAACAACAGTTGTTTTAATTCTGTTCTTGTTCCTGGAGTGAGAGAAAATGACCCCCCCCCCCCTCACCTCTCGCGGATGGTGGGGTACAGGCCCTGCCAGGTGCAGCCGGCCCGCCTGGAGCCGTTGTTGTCGCCGCTCAGGCTCGGCTGGTCGCGCGTGCGCTGGCACTCCGGCTCTTGTTGCTGCCGCCGCCGCTGCTCCTGCTCCTGCTCCGGGGCGGGCGGAAGAAGCTTCTTGCAGGGGAACAACTCCGCGGCCATTCTCTGGGCAGTCACGCCGCCGACCGCCCGCCGCTCATGGCAGCCGCCGGGCCCGCGCGCGTGCAAAACGGCTCTCGGGGGGGAAAAAACCTGAGCGAGGCAGTGGAGATGCGCTTCATTCACACAAAAGTCGGGGAACTCAAACTAAGAGACTTTTTGGCCGTTTTGTTTTTTTCCTCTTTCCAGTTTCTTGGGCCGCCATATTGGTTTGGACAAGTACAAGAAACCACGACGTTCAAAGTGAAGTGAGGAGCTTCTTTCGGGCCATTCCCCCCCCCCCCAGGCGTGTTGCCTCGATAACCGAAAGGCCTTGCAACTCGACAAGAAAACCAAAAGTCAAAGTCTCATCGGTTTCCGGTGCCCGAATTGTCGCCGGCGCCCCGTCGATGAATTAATTGGCCCTTGCAAGTTGCGTCACGGGGAGCAAACTTGCGGAAACGAGTCCATCTGGGAAAAGGTGCTTCCGGCGATGCTAAACTAACGGTAGCGTCGTTACGCGGCAAGGCAAAAAAAAAAAAAAAAAAAAAAAACGCAGGAAAAGGCGCCTTTTCTTTGGCGCTCGTTGTTTTGTTTTGTTTTGTTTTTCTTCCTCGGCGCTGTTAGCTTCGTGGTAACTTAGCTCGGAGGAAGCGGCGACGGATCGCTCCGCGGCCGTGACAACCAGTCGACTCACTTTAAGTCAGGAGGTTTCGCGCACGGGTCGACGGAAGGTTTTCAAAAGATAAACTTGCCTGTCGAAGGAAAGACCCACTTTTGTTGTTGACGCGCCGCCGAGACGAGCTGAGCGAAGCCGAGCCGAGCCGAGGCGAGCCGCAGCCTTCTTCGACTGAACCTTCAACAGCGAGAGCGACCGCCGCCACCCCTCGCCGTCGCCCCCTGGTGGGAGACAAGACCTCAACGTCCTCGGTTCTTGTTTCTCATTGGCGTTTTTGGTCTAAGCCCCGCCCCCTTGGACGACGACTCCCCGCCGCCGCCGCCGCCGCCACTTAGCGTGCGCATGCGCGACCGACGCCACGAGCTAATCAGGCGATGCGCCTCAGCCTCGCGCGCGTGCGCGCGCCTCTTTAAACTCGCGGGCGCTGGGCCGGGGGCCCCGTCGTCCACGCGCACCGGTCGTCGTCGTCATGCCCCCGCTGGAAAGGAGCCAGCGGCCGCCCCCGCCCGGCAAACCCTTCAAGCAGAGAAAAAGCTTCGGTGAAGGCAGCAACGCGGCGGGCGGGCGGGGGAGGGGAAACGTCGCCCAAAAATGACTCGAGGCGCCTAATGTCTTCGTCATTAATTTCTTTTGCTTTTGTGTGCAGCCACCAGGAAGCAAGAGGTGGCGGGCATCCGCTCCAAATTCCCCAACAAGATCCCGGTGAGTCGACGGATGACCGATTCCGCACATTGCGCCAAGTCGTCGAGTTCTGCCGACTTGAGTTTTTGTTCACTTAAAAAAAAAAAACAACAACAAAAAAACTTTTGGTAACATTTCCAATGTGCCCCAACACCTCCCTTAGCGGCCACAACTCGGCGTTGTGGTTATTTCCTCGGTGGAATATGACGATATGATGTCGTCATCTCGGGTGCCGCCATTTTGCAATAAGAGCCCGGAGGTGCTTGATATTTCGGTCGACGGCAGAGGGCGCTGCACGACAATAAATAAATAAAGTTCCGCCGGCCTGGTATTAATCAAACGAGGGCAAGTGTACAGTACGTTGTACTTTTTTTTTTTGGACACGTGACTTCCTGTTCTCAGGTGATCATCGAACGCTACGAGCGGGAAAAGTTTCTCCCTCCTTTGGACAAAACAAAGTTTCTTGTTCCACATGAGCTCACCATGAACCAGTTTGTCACCATTATCAGGTAACGTGGCAATAAAATTTCAGTATTCGTTCTTTGTCGAGGATAAAGAATATATCCTGCGACTATTTAAGTTGCTGGGAGAAAAAGAAAATGGGAACGTGCTGAAAATGCCCAAACGTAAGTTGATTAAGCTCCTGATTTTAGTCTTTTAACATCCATCGGAAAAAAAATATTGATCAATCCTTCATAAAGTGGAAGCAGATGTTTTTATTTTAAAAAAACATGAAGTCCAGAGTAATCGATGGACTTATTGAGGCTGAAATAAAAATAAAAAAAATGGAGCAAGTTAAAGGTCTCTGAACAATGAATCGCTAAATGGTTGGCATTTCATATTCTATTTGTCCATTCATTGATGATATATTTTTTCCCTCTTTTTAAAATGCGAGAAAGCGGCGGCTGTTGTGTTCTGGCGCTGCCACTGTTGCCGTTGCAGGAACCGCATGGCGCTGCTGCCCTCGCAGGCCTTCTACCTGCTGGTGAACAACAGCGGGCTGGCCAGCATGACCCTGAGCATGGCTCAGGTCTACGGGGACCACCAGGATGACGACGGCTTCCTCTACATGACCTACGCCTCCCAGGAGATGTTTGGACAACTTTAGCGCAGGGGGCGGGGTGCGCCCAAACCGTGCCCCCCCCCCCTTTTTCCCTTGTGTGTGTAAATACAAATCATTTTGTGCGTTTTAATAAATAAAATCTTATGTACACGTCAGCAGCGCATTGACAAGAACATCCAATGTGAAGTCAGGCTCCCCATTTTTTATTTTTTTTTTATTTTTTGGACTTTGTTGTATCCGTGACTTTGAACTAAATCTGCCGCGGCGCTCGCAATTCTTGGCGAGCGGCAAAAAACTCGCGTTGCCGTCGGGATCGGCGAAATTTGGACGTCGACGCGATCGCGACAGACCCCGTGAACAACCTTGGTGTGCGCTTTCACCTCCAATTGCCCCACGGGGATAAATAAAGTTTTCTGAATCTGAATCTGAATTTGCTTTTCCCGGTTTTGAAAAGCTAACTTTTCGGGGGTGAGCTTTATCGATGGACTTGCGCGAAGAACGAGTCGTCCTCTACATGACCTACGCCTCCCAGGAGATGTTTGGGCAACTTTAGCGCAGGCGCGCCCAAACTTGTGTGTAAATACAAATCATTTTGTGCGTTTTAAGAAATAAAATCTTATGTACACGTCAGCGCATTGACAAGAACATCCATCAGGCTCCCCATTTTTTTATTTTTTTTTATTTTTTGGACTTTGTTGTATCCGTGACTTTGAACTAAATGACTTCAGTGTCATCTAGTTCAAAGTCACGGATACAACAAAGTGACTTCAACTCCAATTTTGCTTTTCCGGTTTTGAAAAGCTAACTTTTCGGGGGGGAGAGCT
>NW_017805928.1:320976-322197 GCF_001891065.2 Hippocampus comes | reverse complement strand
TTAAAAAACGCGAGAAAGCCCGGCCTTTTGTGTTCGGGCGCTGCCACTGTTGCCGTTGCAGGAACCGCATGGCGCTGCTGCCCTCGCAGGCCTTCTACCTGCTGGTGAACAACAGCGGGCTGGCCAGCATGACCCTGAGCATGGCTCAGGTCTACGGGGACCACCAGGATGACGACGGCTTCCTCTACATGACCTACGCCTCCCAGGAGATGTTTGGGCAACTTTAGCGCAGGCGCGCCCAAACTTGTGTGTAAATACAAATCATTTTGTGCGTTTTAAGAAATAAAATCTTATGTACACGTCAGCGCATTGACAAGAACATCCATCAGGCTCCCCATTTTTTTATTTTTTTTTATTTTTTGGACTTTGTTGTATCCGTGACTTTGAACTAAATGACTTCAGTGTCATCTAGTTCAAAGTCACGGATACAACAAAGTGACTTCACCTCCAATTTTGCTTTTCCGATTTTGAAAAGCTAACTTTTCGGGGGGGTGAGCTTTATCGATGGACTTGCGTGAAGAACGAGTCGTATATAGCAAGCGGGGGGTATCAAACAGCTCCTTCATGTTTTAATGGACTTTTGTGTCATGTATAAATATATACACTTTACAGATGGCCGGGGGGCCACGATGGAGCGAGCACACGCTGGCTGGTTAGCATCACGCTAGTACGCGGCAGCACATATTTACACTAGGGGGGGGGAGGGGCCGTGGAAGCTCCTCCCACGGCCACGGGTCCGGCGTCACGGTCCGTGCGATCAGCAGCAGCCTCCGGACGAGGTGTTGACGGGCCTGCTCTGGATCTTGACGTTGGACTTGTCGGCGGCGGCTGCGGCGGCGGCGCCGGGGCCCATCCGCTTCTTGATCTCGGCCGCCATGGTCATGAAGGCCTGCTCCACGTTGGTGGCGCTCTTGGCGCTGGTCTCCAGGAAGGGGATGGCCAAGCTGTCGGCAAACTCCTGAACACACACACACGCCGGCGTCCAAATGACGCGACGCTTTCCTTCACGGGGGAAACTTGAGGGCAAATGTCGCGGCGCAAAAGTATCGATATGGCATTTTTTTTTTTTTTTTAACCTTGGCCGTGGTGTAGTCCACCACTTTCTTGGTGGTCAGGTCGCATTTGTTGCCGACCAGCAGCTTGTTGACGTTCTCGCTGGCGTAGCGGTCGATCTCCTGGAGCCACTGCTTCACGTTGTTGAACGACTCCTGGCGCACGCGG
>NW_017805928.1:315912-320863 GCF_001891065.2 Hippocampus comes | reverse complement strand
GAACAACGTGGCACTTGTGTGAGCGGCTTGGAGATTGAACGCAGCGCATCTCGATGGATGAAAAAGGGGCGCGAGCGCGCAGCCCAAAAAGGGGGCGTGTCCTATCCAGCAGTACAGATCTCTGGCCGGGGAGAGCGCCGCAAAGAGTACGTTTCCCCCCCCCGCTGACCTGATCGGTGACGTCGTACACCACGATGATGCCGTGCGCGCCTCTGTAGTAGCTGGACGTGATGGTGCGGAAGCGCTCCTGGCCGGCCGTGTCCCACTGCCACCGCGACACAACAACAACAAGGTGTCAAAGGTCAAATGGCCGGGCGCGGCGGCCGAGAGCCAACGCTCGCTCGTCTTCTCACAATTTGCAGTTTGATGGTCTTCCCGTCCAGCTCGATGGTCCGGATCTTGAAGTCCACGCCGATGGTGCTGATGTAACTCTCCGTGTACGTGTCGTCCTGGGACGCGTTCGCACACGCGCAAAAGCGTCGGCGAGCGGCGGTCACGGTGACAGAAGTAGCGAACGGACGAGGGAAAAACTTACTGCAAAGCGAAGCAGCAGACAAGACTTTCCAACGCCAGAATCTCCAATCAGCAGCAGTTTGAATAAATAGTCACTATACACACACACACACACACACACAGTGATAAATACATATACTGTGTCATTGTTTTTTTTTTTTTTCCCCCCCTTCCTAATTTTGCCAAAGCCATCAATTCTCACCAAGGGCCGACGCCATTTTGGCTCGTTCATTCAAACATAAACAGATTTTTTTTCTTTTGCCTTGATGTCAACATATGTACGCATTTCTTTATTTTATTTTTTTTATTTTTTTACTCCCAAAAAGAAATGAAATCGCAAGTCTCTCATCGCAAGTGGGGAGTGGTGACGTCACTTCGCGAGTTACGTAATCGTCAACAACAACACGACTGTGAGCGCTCGACGCGACTTCGGCTTCGCGGATGTGGCAATTTCCTGTTGGCAACTCGTGACTCATCGCGTCGCATTTTAAAAGACCGTTCGGTCGCCTTTTTTTTTTTTTTTTTTTTTTTCCTTGCCGTTGAGCATCCACGCAGCGACATAAAGCGTCATTGGGTTCTTTTTTTTTTTTTTTTTGTTTTTTGTTTTTTTTTTTGGGACTCGTTAAAATTGTGACCCTCGGCTAAGACTACCTAGCCGTCCGGTTAGCCCGCTAGCCGGCAAGGAAATCAACCAAGTCGACACAATCAATGCCAAAGACGCGACAACACGGTTGGCACACCCCCTGGACGATACATTAAAAACGAACATCACAGGGAAAAAACAAACAAACAAACAAACAAATAAATAACCATATCGACACTGCTCCGGGCAGGCTAACAAAGCAGCTGATGTTAGCTTTAGCTTTAGCTTTGCTACTGACAGCTCAGCCGGCCGCAGGAGCTGTCGGCGACACACAACCAAGAGCAACACTTACTATTCGGGATTCATCTTTGACTGCCGCTCGGGGATGCTTGTCGCGCAGGATTGTTTGGTGGAAAGGGACGAACGCGAACGTTTTGAGGTGCAAGGGGGTGTGGGGGGGGGAAGAAAAAGGGAGAAAAAAAGAAGTGCCGAAACTGGTTGTCGCAGCCAAAACGGCGTAATCGAATCAAATCTGGCTGTGGGCACCGCCTACCCGGAAATAGACGGTGGCTGGAATTGTGGGTAGTGTAGTCCCGTGACGGCGTCGTCATCCCGCTTCGAAGAAATGCGGAAGTTGGACTCATTTTATGACGTCACCGTCAGATATTCGTTGTGAAATGGTAATTCCAACAACGATTAACAAGTGCTCCTAATATTTTTACGTTTCAATGTAATATAACGTGATATAAATCGTTGAAAAGTTCAATAAAACGCAAAATCGTGGCGTGTTGAACTCTTGAAGACGAGACGCGTGCGAATGCGCATGCGTAGGATCGTCAAGCAGCCGCCGCCGCCGCCGGCCAAGATGGCGGGACTTTCAAATGAAGTTTTGACGTCGGAGCACGTTCGACGGGAATGTTTGAAGAAACGTTGAGAGCGCAACGGTGGCTCGCCGCCGAAGCGACGCGGTTTAGCGTGTCCGCGGCCATGAAGGGAGGGCCTCCGCCGACCGAACGACACCACCGGCAAGCAGCGACGACGACGACGATCCGCCGCCTGAGCAGAAGCTTCAAGCTCAGCCAGCACGCGCAAACCTGCTCGGACCGGTCCGAGGCTCCCAACGCAGCCAAATCAGGTCACTTGCGTCCGAATTCGTTCGTTGGGTGCGAGGTCGCGCCTTGACGTCGTCACTCGTCAAAAAAAGGAGACGTTCCGCTTGAAGCGAATCTATCGATCGGGAGAGATCGATCTGCGTGAGCCTCTAAAAATAAACGAAACTCTTCACACATTAAGAGATGATTTTTCGCAAAAACAAATGACTTGGGAGATGAATTCCGGTCGCATGCATTGCAGAATTCAAGACCCCGACCGGGCCCGTCGTGTGCAGAGTTTCCGGAGCGCCGGGCGGCGAGTCTCCGCGTGAGGCCGACGCGGACCCCGACATCATCTGGGACGCCACGTCGCCCCGGAGACCCCGCGGCAAACGGGCAAAGCGCCGCGCACCAAGCCCGGTCAGCATCTCCGACATCGTCAGCAGGATCGCGCCCGAGGTGAGTGACGCGCACCTCGTCCGGGAAGCTCGCGGCTGTGACGTCACCAGCGTGCGTCCGTGCGTAGCGCGGCAGGCCCCGAGTGTCGGAGCCCGCCTTGCAGCGGTGGATCGGCGACAGCGCCGGCATCCCCTGCACGCCCGACGTTCAGCCGCCCAAAAGTAGGAGGGCGTCGCCCAGGTGAGCCCCCGCCTCCACACGTCTCGACCAATCGGAGATTCCGGAGGGCAACTCGAAATAGGAACGTCAACCGTTTGGGGGGGGAAAGTCAATTGTGAGTTTTTGTGACTTGTCGCGATTCGATTCGCGGCAGGCCATCAAATTCCTTCGCGAACGACGCCGACGACGGTCTGCTGAAGTTGGCCAAGCGCTTTGACCTCAACTGGATTGGCGGCCACGACCGGGACGACGACGACCTCGGGAGTGTACGGCGGTCGCCGGACGGGCACGTCTGCGACCCGTCGCCGTCGCGCCCCGAGGCTGACCCGGACCCCCCGTTTGAGGAGCCCGCCGGGCGGGCCGGCACGGCGGCGGCGACGGATTTTGCCACGGCGCTTCGCCTTGACGACTGGGACGACGACGACCTCCTCGACGACTCTTTGCTTGCCGAGGTGACGCAAAATCCGGAGAACTTCTGCGCGCCAAAACACAGCTCCACCCAGAAGACCTCCTGCCAGGCGGTGGCACCGCCGCCGCCGCCGGTCACGCCTCGGAGTGTCGCTCAATTGGACGTGAGAGGACCTCCGGGCAAATCCGAGACGGCGTCTGCAAACGTCCCGTCGTCTCAGAGCTCCGAAGCAGCGGGAAAAGACACTCGCCGACCACCCGCCGCCGTTTCTCCGGCGACAAACCAACGTTCCTCACCGGGCCCCGCCCACGAGCAGCTCCGCACCGGCCCGGATTTCTCGGACGGCGATTTGGATGCCTTTTTCTCGCGCGAGCCGCCGTGGGACGACCCGGCCGACGACGAGATGTTGCGCCGGCTCTGCGAGGACCTGGAGAGCCGCGTCGTCGGCGATGAATCGGCGACCTCCTCCGTTCCGGACCGGTTTCCCATAGGGGGGAGGCCTGGCGGCGAGCCCGTTTCCGCGGCGGTTGCCGCGGTGACCGACGAGACGGTTTCTTCGGTGACCAACTGTGCCGTTTCCATGGTGATGCGTCATCCTGTTTCCATGGTGACGAGCAAAGGTAAGAGGCCTCTTTTTTTTTTTTTTTCCACCTTTGTGCCAAAAGAAATCACATTTATAAAAAAAAAGTCAGGATGAAAAGATGTGTTGCTATGGTGATGGTAGGGATGTTTTTTTTTTTGTTTTTTTTTTTAACCCTCGCCCCCTCCCCCACTCTACAAATGGCTTTCTTGTCATTCAAACTGCTGCCGCTTGCGCGTCAAGCCAAATGCTCGGCGCAGGAGATCGAGCGGAAGAAGCAGCAGGCCCTGGAGCGCCGCCGCCGCCGTCGCCGCCTGCAGGGAGGGGGTCCGTATCCTCAAATGAGAAGCGGCAGCCTACTGTGACCGCCAACATGGGGGCGCGGAAAAAATCGGCATCACTAATTTGTTGGCAATAAACTTGTGGCAGCAGTCAAGCGAGCAGCTTTCATTTTTGATCAAGGTGGGGGGGGGGGGGTGCTCAATTCAATGTCTGTATTTCGGGGCGTGGGGCACATTTTATTTTTTTGTGGGGGTACGTTTCAACATCATATCCTTCATAACTATGTCCTGTATCGTCGTGCGTTTTGTCTGATTTGCCCTTATGACCCCCCCCCCCTACAAAACCACAAAGAGCGGCTTTTTTTTTGGTTTCTTTTCGACATCAACCTTTAATTGGCAACACGCTGCGTTTGAAATGTTCCTATTCACGTCAGGATTCACATGTAAACACCACAGAGTCGCGCGACCCGGCGTGAAATGAGCCCGCGGGCCGACCGCTCCGACAACGCGTCGCCCGTTTCCGGTTGCTGCGGAGACGGCCGGCCGCGAGGCGCGTGTCACCCGATCACGCCAGGGCGAGCGGGGCGTAAACCGCACACGCCTGCAAAATACACACAAACACACACACGCACGCATGCAAACGTCACGCATGCAAACGCGCGCCGAGAGAGGTCACGTGACCGCCAAAGGGCACACAATAAGACTTTTTAGTCGGAACGGAGGCTTGATTTTTCTCTTCTCGTGCGCTCGGATGTTCATCAGCAAGGGCCCTGCGTCCAGCCATTAACCCCCCCCCCCCAAAAAAGAAGAAGTGGCGAGGTTCACGAAGCGGGCGGTTGGCCCGAGTGCGTCAAGACTTGTTGATTGACATGCGAG
>NW_017805928.1:315024-315230 GCF_001891065.2 Hippocampus comes | reverse complement strand
GGGGTGGGGGGGGGGGTGGCGGCGCACGGACCGCGCAGAACTCCTCGAAGGATATCCTCCCGTCGCCGTCTTTGTCGGCGTTGATGATGGTCTTGTCGACGATCTGCTGCAGCTGCGTGTCCTTCAGGTTGTTGCCCACCATCATCTTCAGGACCTGGAACAGCTCGCCGTTGGAGATGTAGCCGTCCTTGTCCATGTCGTAGATG
>NW_017805928.1:314806-314986 GCF_001891065.2 Hippocampus comes | reverse complement strand
CAATTTGAAAAGATGGCCTCTGCCTTTGGATCGGCCCGAGTGGACTCACATCGTAGCTTTTGCTCCTTGTCTCCTTTGACGCTGAACTGAGAGACGCCCTCGATGAATTCTGAACAAAAAAGAGAAGAAGAAGAAGACCAAAAGTGAGCCCCCCCCCCACCCCACACTCCCCACCTTTGA
>NW_017805928.1:314443-314703 GCF_001891065.2 Hippocampus comes | reverse complement strand
AGGGCGGGCCTAATCCCAAGAGAGACGCTCGCTTCCCGTACGGCTCCTTTCTTGTCATCGTTTGACGAAAGCCTCACGTGTCCAAATTTTGTTTTCCGCGACCGTTTTGGCTTACTTGAGCCAAACAACAATTGTTGCTCTTTTTGCGCAGCCATCGTTAACGACTTCGCTACCCAAAGACGTTTTCAAACGTCTTTTCAGACTTGGTCTAGATCAGGGGTGTCAAACTCATTTCACATTGTGGGCCACATACGGACTCG
>NW_017805928.1:310716-314400 GCF_001891065.2 Hippocampus comes | reverse complement strand
ATCGCCAAAATATCATCTCTTTCCTTTGTTTTGGTCTCAAGAGAAGCATTGATTGGCGCTTTCATATCATTTGCTGCGTTGGGTCTATCTCGGTGACAGACCGAGACTGCCGTTTTCTTCCCCGATCAAAACAATGTTGTCTTCTACTGTGATCAAAACAATGTTGTGCCCCCCCTATCGGATAATCCACGAATTGCATTTTATTTAAAATATTCATTCTGTGTCTTTAATGCATTGTTTTTTTTTTTCACTTTTAAATCATCCCGCGGGCCGGATCAAACCTCCTTGGGGGACCGGTTCCGGCCCGCGGGCCGTATGTTTGACACCACTGGTCTAGATAGAATGGGCTGCTACTGAATGAGTTGAAAAAAACAAAAACAAAAAAAAAAACACGAAATCGATTGACCGAAGGAAACGAAAAAGCACTCGGTGTGCGCGTGTGACAAAATGGCCGCCTTTTCGCCACGGCTTTCGCTTCGCGCAATTCAGTTTGGGGGCGTCGCCTTTTGCAAGCGCGGGGCGGCGCAACAACGTCAAGCGGTTTGGAGGCCCCGCTCAACTTTTTCCACGCGGTCCTTTCAAGAGAGCCAAAAGTACGAGGGGGGGGGGGGCAGCGTTGGCCGCAATGATGTCATACTTACAGTGCGAGCACATGTCCAGAGCGTAACTGGCCTCGTTTCCCTGGAAAACAAAAAAAACGATAACATTCACAGTCTTTCAGGCCTCCTCCATCTTATCCTTGAATCACCGTTTGTTGCCCCGGGGGACGGAAGCGCATCCCCCGCGCTGAGCACAACATGGCTGCCAACAGAGGAGCTAGTTGATTCAAAGCACGGCAATTCGGATTCAATTCTGTTTAGTTTTTGAGGAAACAAGTCCATGCGGGAAGGGACCTGGATTGGCTTCGGGCAGAATCCAGAAAAGAAAAACATGCAGCAAAAACTGGTGTGGAATGCAACGAACGGACGGAGTAGACGTGGTTACGGGGTCACATATTTAGGAAGCGATTTCATTTGATTTGCCGGCGCCAAATATTCATCGTCCGTCAGTGACAGCTTTGCGAGTTGTCAAGTCGCGTCCATTTCACAGCGTTTTTTGTCTTTTCGTCCAGCTTTTATTTTGGTAGCGCTTTCCCCCGCCGACCCGGCCCACTTCCGCTCGCCGTAGGCTAGGCGGCTAAAGCTCTTAGCATCGACGAGAGCCCAGCGAATGGCGATTCAAAAGGCGCGCATCGAACGCCGCCAAGTGCGTCGCAATGTTCGGGTCGGCAAAGCGCGGCCCCCTAATAACATAACGCAAGCCATAAAAATCATCCCAGGCAGGCGTTCTGGCGGGCCGTCGCGTCGTCACGAGCGCCAAACGTCGAAGGCCCCACATCGATGCGATTCGGACGGCGAGCGGACGGCGGCTAACGTTAGCCCGCAACCGTCGCCAGGCTCCCGCCCACCAAAACGAGGCGGAGGCGGAGGCGTCTTCGAGAACTTACCATGTTGCCTGTCGAGCGGAGAGTTTTGGCTGCGAGGGCCGACGGTCGGGGTGCTCGTTGCTGAACGTGCTCGCGCGTCGAAGAGACAGCCGAGCCGGCGGCGCTAACGGAGGACTGGCGAGAGAGCGACCGGCAGCCGACGGGAGGAACCAGCGGCAGGGTGGGGGCGGGGCCTCGGCGCTCCGGGAGCCTCGATTCGGCGGCGGGAGGGACGGAGGCCTCGGTGTTCAAAATGTTTACAAAGTGAGCGTGACGTCATAAGACGGCGCATCAACGAAACGGCCAAAGAAATAGTTCCAAAAAAAAAAAAAAAAAAAAGGCGTTTGGTAGCCCTGCGGGCGGAGTCAAAGCTTTTAGCTCCACCCCACTGTGAGCCACGCCTCCAACTGCGCTCAGCACCCCCGACCTGCTCGACACGACTGAAAAAAAATGAAGTCGTCCCTTATTTGTCGCGGGTTTTATGTTCCGTATGTTTTCGGGGGGTGAATTTCTGCCAAGTAGAGGCTTTTAAAAAAATTCTTTTAAAATAATTTACGCCATGACAACCCGAACCCACACACACACACATGCGCACGCAGTTTCCACCCTTCCACACACTTGTTCCACATCATGAATTTACCCTTGAAAACGCAAAACAAAGAATAAACCCCAGCGCTGTCAATTCTTGTATTTCCAGCGAGTGTCCATTTTGGAGATGGAGGAGGAGGAGGAGGAGAAGAAGAAGAATCACCCAACGGCGAGGTACGTAGCATGCCAACATCCGCGTTTCATTCCCGGACAGAAGAGCCGAACGAGTGAGCGGGCGCTTTTATTCTGCTGCCTCCTTTTTGTTTTTTTGTTGTTTTAATCAAGGAAGGAAAACAACATGAAAACCAAACAAAGGGCATTCCCAACAACAACAACAACAACAACAACAACAACGGGAAAGGATGTCGGGGAGCCGCGAGCCCTCCGCCGGCGCCGTCCGTCCGTCCGACCGCCGCTGGCGACGAATGGCGGGAGAAGACGAAGAATGCGGGCGCTCAGTTGAAGGCCTCCTTGTTGATCCACATGAGGGTGCGCGTCTCGTTGGGTTTGCACTCGTACTCGATGCTGCTGAATTTGTTCCCAAAGTGGCAGTGCTCGCGCTTGTAGTAGTTGTAGTACTTGGCCTGCCACACGATCTCGAAGGTGCCTGCGCGCTCAAACTGCACAACAAACAAACAAACAAAAAAAATGTATACGGCACACGCGATTGCAATCTCAGGGGGGCGGGGCTGACCTGTATGCTGACTTGCACGGGCTGCCGGTCGCCGCTCTTGGTGTGCGGGACGCCCTCGGTGTCGTAGCGTCCGTGATAGACGACGCGATCGGCGTCTCGCGACTGCTCCTCCAGAGGGAACACCACGCCGCCGATGTTCATGCTCCTAACGCGCACACACCCACGCACGCACAAGTTCCCGAATGAACGTTGTGAATTCGGGAACAGGAAGGAGGCGGAAGCATTTTGGCCCACGCCTCGTTTGGGAACGCAAAACGGCCAAGCGTGGAACGCGTCGTGACGCAAACCGGTGTGTTGCACGTGTGCCTTTGAGGGGCGGGGTCTAGCGCCGTGATTCTCCGGATCGGTTTTCGACCGTCGTCCTGTTCCAGAAGGCCGTTCGATAAACCGAAAGCACGCTCTTTTGAGAAAAAAAAAAATAATAATAATCTTGATCGAACACGTCAGCTCACAAATGAAACGCGTCACTTCCTCGTGTAAGGAAGGCGAGAGGAGTCGAGCGGCGCATTCACGTGTGCTCAAGTTTGGTCGAGAACCGATTTTCCCCTCGTAATCCGAGGCACAAAAAAAAAAAACAAAAAAACAAAAAACGATTTTTGGTCATAAAGCGATTTGGCCGAGAACGGAGACGTTCCAAAACCGAGGTTTGACTGTAGTTCTGTTTGATATGGTGATGAAAAAGCGGGGGGTGGGGGGGCATTCCGGCGTCAGGTGGATACGGAGCGCGTTTCGATAGGCGGCGCATTGCAGTCGTTCGTCTCGCTTTCCTTACGTGGCCTCGACGGCGCCGGGCTTGACGAGCACTTGGATTTTGTACTTGGAGCCCGTGAGCAGCTTGACGGTTCGGGTTTGCCCGAAGCGGCTTCCGTCCACCTTGAAAAAAACGTCGCCGTCGTTGGGTTGGATCCACAACGAGATGGAGATGTGAACCAGCGCC
>NW_017805928.1:309702-310238 GCF_001891065.2 Hippocampus comes | reverse complement strand
GTATTTGTATTTTTTTTAATGACACGTGGCTTCCAGCGCACCTGCGATGTCGTCCTTCGAGCTGATCCCGATGCACGGCGGCGGCGATGCCATCCAGCTTCCGCCGGGGGAGACCGTCCTCGGCCGGGGGCCTTTCCTCCGAGTGAGTCGCCATTTACGACGAGGATATCCTCATCCTCGCCCTCAGTGTGTGTTGACAGTGTCTTCTTCTTGGCTTATGATATGTTAGGTGAGCGATAAGCGAGTGTCCAGACATCACGGCCTGCTGGACAACCGAGATGGGCGACTGCGCCTCAAGCCGGTGAGTCAAAAAATAACACAAAAATAAATTGCGGAAAATCCCCGGAGAAGTGATTAAGAATTCTACACGCACACGTAGACTCTGAAAATGTTTGAAGACAGGATGATGACCACAATGTCGTCGCCGTGTGCCTTCAGACCCACCGGAACCCGTGCTTCCTGCAGTCGTCACCCGGCGACGAGCCCCGCCCCCTGCAGAAAGACGCCTGGTGCCCCCTGGGCCGGGGCGATACTCA
>NW_017805928.1:309195-309664 GCF_001891065.2 Hippocampus comes | reverse complement strand
TGGCTGCCGGGACGGCTCAGGTTGCGGGGGGCGTCGGCGGGCGGGGGACCGCCGCCGGCGGCGGACGGCCCCGTCGGGTAAGGCGCCGCCCATCGAGCCGCTTGGGGGCTTTTGAAGAGCACGTCCGAGTCAAAGGGCCCCCCTTGTGCTCTCTGCGTCTTGAATCCAGTCCGGTCAAGAGCGAGCCGGACCGAATGTGTGGCCCTTTCGCGCAGGCGGCGGGGCGCGCGGCGGCCTCGCCCGCTCGCGAGAAACGACGACGTTTACCTTCGTGGATGATGATGACGGCGGCCGTCCGGACGCCCGCCTCCCCCGGTCGTCGAGGTAACGGAGCGCGCCGCGGCGAGGACCTCCAGACGAAAGTCAAGAGGCGACGGAAGGAAGACGGACGTGCAGTTGAGTCGCGGCAAAAACACGCCGACGGTGACGGCGAAGGCGTGTCCCCATTTTGAGTTTTTTTTTTTTTTTT
>NW_017805928.1:288439-292533 GCF_001891065.2 Hippocampus comes | reverse complement strand
CGGGCGCCCCCCCCCGCCCGCGAGAAACGACGACGTTTACCTTCGTGGATGATGATGACGGCGGCCGTCCGGACGCCCGCCTCCCCCGGTCGCCGAGGTAACGGAGCGCCGCCCGGCAGGGGGGGGGGCGATCTGGGCGTCGCACTAGGCGACGAGCCACAATCACGTTTGTGCCATCGCAGCCGACGAGAAAAGCCGCGGCGGCGAGGACCTCGTGCCGCGACGGCTCCGCCCCCCCCAGACGGCGAACGGCCTGCCCTTACGGAAACCGCTGCTACAGGTTGGCTCGATCGGCGACGCCTCCCTCGCGAGCGGGTGGCGCTGTCCTCGTTTCGAGTCGCCGTTCGAGCCCGCTTTCCGTCTTGCCGGCCGGCGGTTTGCGCCGCGACGGCCCCGCCCCCAGACGGCGAACGGCCTGCCCTTATGGAAACCGCTGCTACAGGTTCGCTCGATCGGCGACGCCTCCCTCGCAAGCAGGTGGCGCCGTCCTCGTTTCGAGTCGCCGTTCAAGCCCGCTTTCCGTCTTGCCGCCCCTCGCAGGAAGAACCCTCTCCACTTGCGGGAGAGCAGCCATCCCGGAGACTCGGACTACGAGGAAGAGGAGGAGGAGGCGGCGGAGGAAGAGCGAGCCGAGTGTCCCTACGGCGCCGAGTGCTACAGGTGGCCGAGTTGACGCGGCGGCGCGGAGAAAAAAGTCGGGGGTGGCGGGTTGTCCGTTGATAAAAGGCCGTCCTTGTGCTTCCTCTGCTCGTTGTTTTCCGCAGGAAGAATCCCCTTCACCGTCAACGATACCGACACCCAGAGCGAGCAGGTACGCGCACGCCCCCAAACAAAAAAACGACAACAAAAAAAAAGCTTTCATCCAGACATTTGGAAATCAAGTCGTACTTGCCGTCAGTCGGCAGCAGGCGGGCCGTCCCCAAGGCGGGGGCGGCGCCCGACACGGATCGGGACTCCGGCGACAGCTTCATCGACGACGACGACGACAATGAGGACGGCGACTCGGATTACGCCCCGCCGCCCGACTCCGACTAAACCCGAACGCGGAAGTCGACGGCGACCTCTCGCAAGTCACCGGAAACAAACGTCGGCCACCGAGACCGGACGTGATGCTGCGCGTCGAAACCCAAGGTCCCCCCCCCTCCCCCCGAAAGCCTCAATCGCCGCTCCGAAACGTTTTCGAGGCGCGATTTCACCGCAGATGAGTCAATGGCTGCTTTTGACTTTGACAAGAGTCGAGTGGTGCGAATAAAAGCTTTTTGCTCTGAAAGACAAACAAACGCCATCGACGTGCTGAATCGAGACCGTTGACGAAAGCGAGCGCCCCCCTGTGGACGTTTTCAGACGCGACGGGCACCGTTTCCGGAAGGCGGCGTTACAAAAAAAAAAAAAAAAAAAAAAAGACAGCTCGGCGGGATGACGACAAACAAGAAGAAAAGAAGGAGAGGGGGGGGGGGGGCAAAAAAAACAAGAAACGGTGGCGCCGTCTTCCGCACGGAGCGTCTCGCCGACACGCCACGGAACGAAGACGAGGACGGCCAGCCGCCTTCACTCGATGTCATCCTCGCTCAGACTCTGCGCGCTCACGATACGCTAACGGCACGCACACAGACAGAAAGAAAAGATCGGGTCAAGAGTCATCCGAAGTGCGGCATCATCAAAACCGAGTCGGCATTCGTCGCGTTCAGCGGCGGGCGCCGAGGGCCCCCCACCTGACTGATGGTGGGCAGCTTGGTGAGGAGCATCTGGAAGACGGGCGGCGGCAGCGTCTGCTGGAGGACCTGCAGGAGCTGCTGCGGCTGTCCGCAGACGGCGATGGCGTTGGTCAGGTGGTCCACGCCCTTCTCGTAGTCGCCTGCAAAAAAAAAAAAAAAGGGACGAGGGGGCGGCGCGGACCCGACTGGCAAACTCTGGCGGGGGGCTCCTCAGCTGTTACCTTGGGCCAGAAGCTCCTCCCCCAGCTGGATCTCCTCCAGGAAAAACTTCTGGACGGCCTCGGAGTCTTTCAGGTCCGGGAGCTGCTCGCCGATCAAACAAAAAAAGTTTTTAGGCAAGCCTCGCTCGCCTTTGAGCCGAGAAGAAAAAACGACGAGTCACCTTGGCCGTGCCGGCTCGCTCTTTGGCCACCTTCTGCTTCCTCCGCCCTGTGAAAGGAAGACACGGAGGAGCAACGAGCGTGCGCTGGTTAGTTAGCATCCTCTGTGCTTTGGACACCTGCAAAAAAAATACCTTCAAGGCGCACCATCGTCAGCGACATTCAAACGCGGGCGCGCCTTCAAGCGCGAACGGTGACGTACAACGTTGACCCCAAATACTCCCGGCTGGACTTCTTCCAAGACGTAAGGCAATCAATACTCTTAAAAAACGACGGAAAACGTCATCCAATTACTGTTCCGGGAACAGACTCGAGCATCTCCTTTTGTGGCCCCCCACGATGACGTCACAGAAAGAGGAAAAACGTTGAGAAAGGCCGGCTCGGCTCGCCTCGGCTCAGTTCTCTGCCGGTCGAATAATAAAAGCGGTCCCAAAATGGAGCGGACGGGACCGAACGGCTGATGAAGAAGAGGGAAGGACAACACTCACGTTCGCGCAGCCTGTTCTTGAAGTTGGGGTCGCTGCGTCTCTTCCGATCGAAATAGAGGCAATAACCGACGAAGAGTGCCCCGCACACCCCCGCCGCGATGGCGCCCGTCTTCCCGACCATCATCGCTCCAAAATCCGAAGAGCTGCTCGATCTTTTCTCCTTTTCTGGCCCGTTTGGGATACCGACGGCGGGACAGACAGGAAGGAAGAAAGAAAGGACCCCGGAAAGACCCCGATCCGTCACAGACTTTTAGTGGTCCACTGATCGCCTGTCGGAAAATACACAACGCTTGAAAAAGGCGTTTGGGCGTTTTGTCATCGGTGTTCATTTATTTGGGAACCGTCCATCCGTTCGTTTGTTGCGCCGGAAATTGTTTGATTTGGTGGCGTTTTCGATTGTATATGATTGACCGTGTGAGTTTCAAACGACAGCAAGGCGGGGAAAGCGCCTCAGCGTTTTTTTGAAAACCTTCTCACGCATGCGCAGTCGATGGCTAGGTAAGGTACGGGAAGTCCGCGCATCCAAAAAGCATACAAAGAACAATAAACAATAAATTATACACCACAAATGTATTTGAATTACTGCTACTATTGATAAATACTGCTGTAATAATCCCTATTACTGTCCGAGCGAATGAATCCGAGCGGCAGCAAACGGCGTCATCCTCGACGGGTCGGTCCACTGCAGTGTAACGCTCACGCTTGGTCGACAGAGGGCGCTGCTTTTCCGGCTCAAATTTCGGGCCGGCGGTTCTTGACTTCTGATGTCAAACCTGGTTGTCCATCGATTTGTTCATCGCCGTGTATGTAGTATGTGGACGTGCTGAAATATGGAAACGCTTTGACAAAATTCATTCATAGTGGCGTACTTCCAGTACGACAAAAATGAGATCGACACCCCTGCGATACACACCGCAAACGGGAAGTGCCCGCGCGCTCATTTTAGTGGCCCTTATCTCTCATGGCCCCACAGCACGGCCAGATAACCCGTGTGTTGACATAACATGCCACCTGCAAAACACTGTGGACGTCGGGGAGGGGGTTGCGTCACGCGCACGCACACACAGAATCTGAATGGTCGATTTGTTTTTATTGGCCAAGCCAGAAAAGGGTACAAACAGAATGTGAAAAAAACAAAAAGCAGAAAACAAAAGGAAGACACAGACGGCGTCACGAGTGCAAGTCCAGCGAGCTCCGCGGTCGTCACGGTAACTTCCTAAGAGTCTCGCTCCTTCTTCACTTTGACGTCTCCGGCCAGGATGGTGGCGATCTCGCCCTGCATGAAGGCCCAGGGCTGGTCGGAGCCGGCCAGGGGGCAGCGCCCCCCGCTGGGGCAGTACACCTCCCCGCCGGCGCCCTGCGTCTTGATGCTGGCGCGAGAGCACGGGAAGCAAAACTTGTGCGACGCCACCGACGGGCACTGGACAAAGTGCATGTCCTCCAGCCGGTCGCGGCACAGCGTGCAGCAGAGCGGGCCGCCGGCCGTCGCCGCCGCGTCCCCCGGCGGGGTG
>NW_017805928.1:263438-268223 GCF_001891065.2 Hippocampus comes | reverse complement strand
GGACGAGAAGCAGGGCGGCGCGGCGGGCGTCCCGACCGCCCCGTTGGCCGACGGCAACCGCGGCGGCGGACCCTCGGGGCCGTTGCACTTGGGGGCCGAGCCTTTGCCGTCCGGCTCTGGCGACGCCTTCCTCTTCACGCTGCGCGGGTGCTTCCCCCTGTCTGGAAGATGCCCAAGAGCAGTGGACCAAAGTCACAACATCCGCTTGAATATTTTCACAAAGACAACGCGGCGGCGGCGGCGGCGTTGGAAAGGCAAACGTCTCCATTTCCTTTCCTCGCCCAAAAACGGGACTCCCGCGGAGGGGCGGGGGCGGAGAGGCGACCTCATGCCCCCAAAGCTTTCGCCCTTTTGTGACTTTCATGTTGACGGCGTGCGCCGCTGGCTTTGACCTTTGTTCAACGTTTCCTTTTGTTGCACGCCGACGACGGACCCGAGCGTGGCCCAATGTTGACGCGCCTCTGCAGCCCGGTGGTGGCAATTAAGTGCCGCGAGAAATCTTTTTCGCGGGTGCTCGTCACCGGACCGCCCCCCCCCATCTCACCCCGTAACGCTTTCCGTGACTACTCGGTCGAAAAAGGGGAGCGGCTAAGCTACGCGTTAGCGGCGCTCCGCTCCAGGCTGCCTCCGACAAACCGGGGGCGGTTTGGGGCCAAATGCGAGCTCGCGCCAGGCCAGGCGGTTTTATGGGCGCGAGCTACGAGCCGCCGCTTGCTTAGCCAGACCTTCGGCCTCCCGGTCCCTCGGCGGCGGGCAAATAAGCCACAACGCAACTTCAAAAGCGTCGGACGAGGAGCGCAAAGGCATCGAGTTGCATCAGCCACGACGAGGCGCTTTCAAGGGCCAAAGTCTTTTTATTCCACGCATCCGATGGCGCACATTTGGGTTTTGGCTTGGTCGGGCTCAAAGAGCGTCTGCCAATTTAGGCCACGGTTGCCATTTTGCATTCAGTTTCTTCCAGGAGGTGATTGGAGACACCCGGCCGGGCGAGCGGGCGGGCGGGCGGACTCCGCACATGATCCATATTGCCTTGTGCAGCAGGGGGAGCATTAAAGCGCAATCTGAAGCACGAAAAGAACACCACAGTGCCGGCGAACACAAACACCATCAACAGTCATCAAGAAGGCGGTCGTGACGTCAGCGTACCTGTCTTGGCGGCGGCGGCCACGTGACCCTTGGTGAAGCCGGCGTCGGGCGCGGGCACGGTCGCGAGTTCGCGCACGCTCCTGCCCTTGTCCAGGAGGCGCAGGTGGCCGACGTGGGCCGGCGGCACCGGACCCCCGCCGCCGCCGCCGCCCCCTACGCCCCCCCGCGGGTTGGGGCCATTCTGGCGGTTCAGCTCGGGCGGCTCGTCGGCTTTGATGAAACCGCAGCCCGAGAGCCTCGCAGCCGCCGCCGCCGTCGTCGCCGTCGTCGTCTGGTACTCGGGGCCCAGGCGAGAGGGCGCCCTGTCGGTCAGCGGGTAGCGGAAGGTGGCGGCCCCCCCGCCGGCCGGATGCTGCGGCTCTTTGGCGGTGAGCGGCGGCGGCGGCTTCCCCCCCGCTCGGCCCTGGTGGAGGCCGTGGGCCCGCTTGAGTTGGCGGGCGGCGTCGATGACCGACTCCACGCGGTCGGCTCCCTCGTAGTTGACGCAGCCTCGGCACACGGCCTCGCTGAAGTCCCAGATGACGGCCCACGGCATGCGGGGCAGGTCGCAAAGGAAGCACGATTGGCGCCGGGCGGCCGCTGTCATGATAAGATGGCTGGCTGGGTGGCTGGCTGGCCGGCTGGAAGCGGCGACGGTGACGACGACGTCGCGGGAAAACAAAACAGACGTGGAGGCGGCTGGCGGTTCGTCGTAGTAAACGCACGCAAGATGTCGGCGCTATGGCGTCAGAAAGCGGCCGCCCGGCATCACGTAGGCGCGGCGGACGCGCTCCTCCCAGCTCCGGCGCGAGAGGGACGGTGACGTCATAGCCACGCGCGCCTTTCTTCCCGCCCGGCCCCAGACAGCGACCGCTCCAAGATCGTTTGTTTGGCGTGCGATGTCGCACTCGTCCCTTTCATGCGGCGCGCGCACGTCACCGCGTCCTGACATGGACAAAGTAGTTGCAATGAGTTTTCCAGCCAGTTCAGTCGGGAGACCCGCAGTAGCATTGTTCGGTTTTAGTTCCATTTGTTTCCTTATCCAACAACTACAGAAGAAAAAAAAAAAAATGACGTGGTCAAATACACTTTTGGTCGCGATTAATTTGAGTTCAAAGCCTCTGGCGCAGTCTTTTCTATCTTCTGAAACGATGTCACTCGCTACGTCACCAAGCTGCTCAACTACAATACTGTCAAAAAAAAACAAATCTCTTTTGTTTGTTGTTGCCGAGTCAAAGTGGACGTCTTATGTGCAAACGTATCCCACGTGGCT
This sequence comes from Hippocampus comes, assembly GCF_001891065.2. Lineage (NCBI taxonomy): Eukaryota > Metazoa > Chordata > Actinopteri > Syngnathiformes > Syngnathidae > Hippocampus > Hippocampus comes. The sequence continues at coordinate 265,825 of NW_017805928.1, read as the reverse complement.
TCAGAAGTTTCGGGGTGCTGAAACATTTTGGCGCCAGAGCACATCCGATCGGGGAAAAGGGGGCGGGGCCATGAGCTCAGTCACGGACACGCAAGAATAATGATGCGCATCCCGCGATCGTCACCCTTTGACCTGAAACATTTGCATGCCAAGTGTGCTTCCCTCGTTGCAATTCAACCTGGACGCTGGTACCGTCTGACTCCCTGTTCGGTTTCCGAGCTCGGAAAAAAAACAACAACAAAAAACCGGAACTACGTCATCGTGTATTCTCTTGCCATCTAGCGGAAGAGCGACGACCTGTTCTGTCCGCGACGACGTATCCTTCCGTTTTCTGAGCGGGCTCACTCAAGACTCGTCATTTCCTGGCAGCGGCGCCCGCAGCGTTTGAGGTCTTGAGTGGGCCCCACCCCGCCGCGGGGAGGCGTGGCTTGTTGTCGTCATTACGGCTCATGACATCACAGTCTGCCGAGTCGAGGAAGTAGGACTTGACTGTCGCCACAAGTCCTTTGATTGGTTGACATCTTGGCTGCTGCTGGACACGCGAGCGACTCTTAACACACGACACCTGTCAATCAAATTTAATGGTATACATGCGTGTAGAAGTCAATTTTGTAGTCATTAACATGACTTAATGCTATATACTCATCGATTCAACATAAATGTACTCACTGTATATGTTGCTCTAGTGACTCGCTGTTGTTTTGCTGACCTCTCGTGGACCGTTTGCGAAGTTTTTTTTCAATGAATACGTTTGAAAAAAAAAAATCCGCGATGCACCAAGGCCGCGATAAACGAACCGCGAAATAGCGAGAGATCACCGTACAGCACCACGAGGTCAACAAGCTAAAAGCGCAGCAACAATCGTTCACGCTGTACTTGACAGACGCTGACAACACCTTCAAAATAAAATCGTTGGCAAAAACAAGACGTGGACGTCCAACACCTTTTATTCTGAAATTGAATTGATTTTTATTTCCTTTTCTTCAATGACTTTAATTTGTGGAGACTAAAAAGTCAAAAGTGGACAAACGCGTGCACGCGCGCACGCCCGCCATTTCCAGTGATTCCATCTTACGGTATTTTTCTTTCAGAGGAACTTTTTTTTTTTTGCATTTTTATTTATTTTACATCCATTTCATCTTGACTGCGCAAATTTCCTTCTCTCACACACACGCACAAATTGGTCCCTTCATTGACACAGTGAGCAAGCAACCTCAGCATCACGGGCCAAGCGACCCTCTGGAGACATTCAGAGCGATGTCAGCAGCGGGCAGAGCGGCCAAAAGTCCATCAATAAATCCATCGATTGATCAGAGAGATTGATTGGTTGGATATTGATAATCACCGTTTCTTCCACCACTCCCCCCACCTCCGCCGCGATAAAGGTTTTCAAACAAAAAGCGGAAAAATAGAAAGACGGGGTTGACAGAAAACAAGAAAAAGGGGGTGACAGTGGCGGGGGGGGGGGGGGGGGGGCAAAACAAAAAAAGTCACCCGTGGCGTGTTGCGCTTTGCGAGCATGCTTAAAACACCCGACTTCCATTTTCCTCACAAAAATTCAATTCGATTTATTTATTTTTTTGTCCCACAAAAAAAAAGCCCATTTCTGATTTTAAATGCTTTTTTTTTTTAAATGCTAATTTCAACTGCCGCCCCCCCCCATTTAAAAACGTGAAAGTCCAATTTTCCACAACAATGTTCCCATTTTATTCGATTAAAAAAAAAAAAAATCCATTTTCAAAAGGATGTGAATTCTACTTCATTGACTTTTATGACACACAAAAAAAAAGTGAAAATCATTTTGAGTCGATTTTTTTTTTTTTTTTTTAGGGGGGGGGGGGGTCATTTCATATTTTAACGTTGGAAAAACGGTTCCGAGCGGTCGAGGCTTACCGAGTGGAGGTGCTGGTCTTGTCCATGGTGGACATGAGGCGGGCGAAGGCATCCACCACGCGGCCGCCGGCGGCGCCGCCGCCGCCGCCGCCCGGCTCCATCTTGGCCGTCGTCAGCTCCACCAACTCGGGGTCCACGCCTGCCGGAGGGGCGGGGGGGGAGAAAAAATAGTTCGCGGGGGCTAGGCCGTGATGCGACGCGGCGGCGGCTCGAGTGGGAGAGCGAGCGGAGGAAAAAAAGCGAGAGAGGGGGCGGAGCCGAGAGAGCGGCTGACCTGGGATGGCGGGCGAGCAGGACGAGCCCGAGTCGTCCACGGGACCGAAGAAGTCCAGGTTTAGTAGGAAGGAGCCGCCGCTGGCTGCGGGCGGCCGAGCGCGAGCGAGCGAAAGCGGGAGGAGGAGGAGGAGGAGGAAATGAAAAAAAAAAAAAAAAAAACGATGGAAAGAAAGGAAGGAAGGAAGAAAAAGGCCTCGTTAGACACTCGCAGTCGGGCG
>NW_017805928.1:263082-263396 GCF_001891065.2 Hippocampus comes | reverse complement strand
GGGCGCTCCGTTATTAAAGCCAGCGGCTGGCCGTCCGTGCCGCTGAGCCGCACGGCAATCACGGCCCGGCCGATAATCGTTTGTTTACATCCATCCCGTTACCTCAGAGGAAGAGGAGGAGATGAATGCACTTTTGGACACTCAGACCCGATTAGGCATCTCCACATTGGCTGCTTTCAACACTCATGAACCTTCCCCCCCCCCCCAAAAAAAAAAAAAAAATAAATAATAATAAAAATCAACGAGCTTGGGTCCCTTTCGCCGTCAAAATTTGCCCGAAAAGGTGCCGTGTGGGCGAGGTAAGTCGAGCGAAA
>NW_017805928.1:262682-262967 GCF_001891065.2 Hippocampus comes | reverse complement strand
GTCCAAAGGGTTGGTAAGGCCACTGCTGCTCCAGTCGAACCGGACGGGCGGGAGCGGCTCCTGCAGGGGGAGGAACCACAAGCAAGCATCAGCCCCGCCTCCGGGCCCCGCCTCCGGGGCCCAAACCGCCTCCCACCTGGACGACGACAACATCCGAGGGGCAGGTGGCGCCGTCCGGAGCCGCCGCCGCCGCTTGTGCGATGGAAGCGATCATCTCCGCCGCCGAGACGGGCTTCGCCGGCTCTTTGGTGGGCTCCAACATGCCCTGCGGACACACAACGACGA
>NW_017805928.1:261606-262600 GCF_001891065.2 Hippocampus comes | reverse complement strand
CCCCCCCCCCCCAAAAATAAAAATCCGATTTGATCCCATTTCCGATGTTTTGCACCGGCGCGGCGGTCTCACGATGTTGCGCGTGTCGATGCCGAGGCAGCCGAGCAGCGTTTTGTTGCAGTAGGAGCCCCCCCACTGATGCCCGAGGCCCACCGCCTCGTGGATGTCTCGCAGCTGCCGCCACACGCCGCCGCCGCCGAGCGCGCTGCAAAAAAAGGACGAGGGCCGGACACGCGTCAGGCGGGGGCCCCCCCCCCAGCGGACGCGCGAGTTGCGTCTTCTCGGGGAGCGCACCTGCCGGCGTCGTCCTGGCGCGCCTCCACCAGCGTCTTGAGCGACGCCACCCGCCCCTCCGCGGCGGGCGGGGCCCCGTCGCGGAGGGGGAAGCTCGCCTCCAACAACTTCTCGACTCGACTCCACGGCGCCTCCTGCGGACGCCGCACGAAAATGACGATTGCGAGGAGAAAAACAAAAAAATTTAAAAATGGCGCTAGCGCCGCCTCCATTAGCGCCACGCCAGAGACTTCCGTCGCCGCCACTCACCGCGGGGGCGGCGGCCTCCGAGCGGAAGGCCGCCCACGACTCGCCCTCCGACTCCTCTCCGAAGGCGCTCCATCTGGCGTCGGCGAAAGACGCTCCTCCCTCCCCGTCGGCGTCAGGGCGGGGCCCGTCCAAGTCGCCAAAGCGGTCACGGGCCGGCGGCGGGCACGCTTCTTGGGCCGTGAAGTCCGCCGCCGCCGCCGCCCCCGCCGCGTCTCCAAAGTCCCCAAATTCCTCATCGTCGTCGTCCAGCTGGCTGTGGTCGGCGGGCGTGGCGTTCTCCTCTCGGAGGGGGGGCGGCGACTGCGCCGAGCCGGTCGTGCTCACGTCGCCGTAGTCCTCCGGCGCCTCCGTGGACGGCGGACGGCCTAACGAGGTCTCCGTTTCCGTATCCGAGGCGCGCCCGTTGTCGCCGCCGCCGCCGGCCGGCGCGCCGAGAACGTCGACTCGGTCG
>NW_017805928.1:261031-261405 GCF_001891065.2 Hippocampus comes | reverse complement strand
GTCGTCCGTTTGTGTGAACGCCGGACGCGTGGTCGGGCGCAAAGTCGGCGGCGTGCCGCTCGGCCTCCGGGTCGCAAGTTGTCGGGAGAGGCGCGGCGGCCTCACGGTCGGACGCAGTCCTCCCCGCGGCGCATCCCCGGCGGGCGGCGTCTCCGTGCCGCCCCGTGTCCGAGAAAGCGGCAAAATCGGCAAACTCCGCCTCCGGACCGTCCACGTCTCCCGCGGCGCGGTCGCCGACGAAAGAACGCGGACCGGGCCTGACGTCCGAAGCGGCGAATCCGTTTGCGACGGCGCCGTCGCCCGCGGCACGGGGGCCGGGTCTCCTCACCTCCGACCGGTCGCGGCTTCGGATGAGCGGCGGGTGGCCGGCGGCG
>NW_017805928.1:258493-260982 GCF_001891065.2 Hippocampus comes | reverse complement strand
CCTCCTCGGCGGCCGGCAGGCCGTTGAGGAGCTCCGGCGGCGAGGTGGCGAAGGAGGCGTGTCCGGGCGCGTCCGGCTCGCCGAAGCCGTCGCCGGCCGACGCGGTCGAGAAAGCGCCGAAATCGCCAAAGTCGTCTTGGTCGTCGTCCTCCTCGGCGTCCTCCATGGGCGGCGGGGACGACGAGTACAGCCGCATGACGTCAGGCTCCATGGCGACTCGTCCGTCCTGCTACACCTGCCGCGGGGGCACGGGGGGGATGGTCTCCAGGCCCCTTTCTCTCCATGGAAAAGCACTCCTGAGCCCCAGGCTAATCCCTTCCATGTGCAGAGCCCCAACCCCTCCCCCCCCCCCCCAAAAAAAAAACTGAATTGAGGACTTTAGACAACAACCCGGTCCACACGACAAAGGCGGCAGCGTTTCGTTGCGCCGCTTCCCGAGTTTGAGGGACCGAGTCCCGGGGATTCTTGGCCTCGAGTCTCCTGGTCCACTTCGGGACCAACCCGGACGGCGACTTGACAGCTCGAGCCAACGCAGTCGACGAGGCATTTCGGCCGGCGGCTTGACGAGCCCAACTCGAGGCCCGGCCAAGCGCACTAAAGTTTGCCCACTTTTGGCGCCGAGGGGAAGGGAAGGGAAGGGAAGGCTAACCGGCTAGCGTCGCCGTCGCCGTCTCGCAACCGAGCGATCACGCTGCGATCGTTCGAACGGAAGCTCACGCTAGTCCGTTCAAATGGGGCCGGAAGGTTCGGCGGCGGAGCGTGAGCGCGGACCTCGCGGCTGACTACGCGGGCGGGCGAGCGAGCTCGTCGTTTCCGCGTTTCCTTTCGGCTCGCCGGCGGGAAGCGATGCGGCAAAAAAAAACACACACAAAGCGAGCCCCAAGAGCCCCCGCACGCGAGCGAGGCTCGTCGAATGGCAGCGGGCGGCTGGGTTAGCATCGGGCGCGGCTAGCTGCGCGGCTAGCCCGAGTCGAGCCACAACTTGAGCTAGCGCCGACAGCAGGTGGCCGCCGCCGCCGCCGCCGCCGCTTTCTGTTCGAGAGGACACGACAAGCAAACCGTTGTCGACCCACCTTGACGCGCCCCGCGAGAGCTTCCATGACGCGGCGGACGGGGGAAGTCCTCCTCCGCGGGGCCGGAGGTGCTGCAACTTCACTTGGCGGAACCCGGGGAGTCAAGGTGCGTGCGAGCCGGCCGCTGGAGCTCGTCGGCTGGAGTGGGAGAGAGGAACCAGGTCGCCTATGACGACGACGACGACGGCGGCGGCGGCGGGCGGGCGGGCGGATGGTGAAGCCGGCCTTGCCCGCCTCGCGCCTTCCCGGCATGCACCGCGCGCAAGCGGCCGCTATCCTCCGAAAAAGGCCGGAAAACAACAAGCGCCGAGTCGGCAAAAAGTTTTTCTTTTCGCAAAAGTGCACTTTTTTGTACAATTTATATGTAGGATTCATTTAAGAATAATTTCGGCAAAATTCCAGATCCACAAATCCAAATGTCACCAGTCAAAACCTCTTTTTGAGGTGGAGACCACCAATACACGATTACAGTACGACTTTAAAAGAGAGCTCGAAAAGTGTTTTTGTTTGTTTTTTTTTTTGTGTGTGTGTTCCCACTTTTGTCAGCTGTTGTGGTACTTGTGGGCTAAAATGCTCTCAACGTAGCATTTTCCCATAATGCCACGCGGTGTTGCCTTGCGCATGCGCGAGTCAAAAAAAATCTGCGACAGTACTTTTGGGGAAATTCTTTTCCCCCCCCCTTGGGATGTTGTAGTTGTTTGCATTGTTATGTTGTATATTCCTATTTTGTTTCATTCATTTAGCTCTTTTTGTAAAATGTGCACATTTCAGAATAAAGTTAAAAGGGGGGTGGGGGGCGCGTCGAGTCAGGAAAAAGAGGAACAACCAACCCGTGAGCTGAGCACACAGAATAAAATGTGACGATGATCTTGATCGCACGGTCTTGAAGCGTTGATCGATCTGATTGACAGCAGCGACGCCGCCGCCGGCAAAAAAGAAAATCGGCTGAATGTTGGGTCATTAAAAAGCAAAACTAAAAAAAAGACCAAAAGTATCGTCAAAAAAATGTTACATCCCTGTTGTCATTGGCGTTAAAGGACACGTTATTTTTATTCCTTCCTTCATTTTCCGACCAATCGGTTCTCGGAGCTACGTTGGGCATTTCTGGAGGTGGGAACATTGAACTAATCACTGCTAAAGAGCTCAAGATGGCAAAATTTTTTTTTTTTTGGGAGGGGGGGGTGCGGCTGGAATGGGCTCATGGAATTCTCCATTTTCGTGGTGGAAGATGTCACCGTCAGCCAGAATGAGCTCGAAACCACGCTAGCACGTAGCCACCAAGCATGGGCGCCCGAGGTCACAACGTAAGGTCAAGGCGGCGGGTGACCCAAACGGGTCGAGCGGAGGGGCCGTCGCCGTGGTGACGGTCCGCCGTCAGCCCAGCTTGGTGATGGTGACGCCGCCTTTGATCCACAG
>NW_017805928.1:252260-253669 GCF_001891065.2 Hippocampus comes | reverse complement strand
TCCTCCGAAAAAGGCCGGAAAACAACAAGCGCCGAGTCGGCAAAAAGTTTTTCTTTTCGCAAAAGTGCACTTTTTTGTACAATTTATATGTAGGATTCATTTAAGAATAATTTCGGCAAAATTCCAGATCCACAAATCCAAATGTCACCAGTCAAAACCTCTTTTTGAGGTGGAGACCACCAATACACGATTACAGTACGACTTTAAAAGAGAGCTCGAAAAGTGTTTTTGTTTGTTTTTTTTTTTGTGTGTGGGTTCCCACATTTGCCTGTGGTACTTGTGGGCTAAAATGCTCTCAACGTAGCATTTTCCCATAATGCCACGCGGTGTTGCCTTGCGCATGCGCGAGTCAAAAAAAAATCTGCGACAGTACTTTTGGGGAAATTCTTTCCCCCCCCCCTTGGGATGTTGTAGTTGTTTGCATTGTTATGTTGTATATTCCTATTTTGTTCATTCATTTAGCTCTTTTTGTAAAATGTGCACATTTCAGAATAAAGTTAAAAGGGGGGTGGGGGGCGCGTCGAGTCAGGAAAAAGAGGAACAACCAACCCGTGAGCTGAGCACACAGAATAAAATGTGACGATGATCTTCGTCACACGGTCTTGAAGCGGTGATCGCTCTGATTGACAGCAGCGACGCCGCCGCCGGCAAAAAAGAAAATCGGCTGAATGTTGGGTCATTAAAAAGCAAAACTAAAAAAAAGACCAAAAGTATCGTCAAAAAAATGTTACATCCCTGTTGTCATTGGCGTTAAAGGACACGTTATTTTTATTCCTTCCTTCATTTTCCGACCAATCGGTTCTCGGAGCTACGTTGGGCATTTTTGGAGGTGGGACCATTGAACTAATCACTGCTAAAGAGCTCAAGATGGCAAAATTTTTTTTTTTTTGGGAGGGGGGGGTGCGGCTGGAATGGGCTCATGGAATTCTCCATTTTCGTGGTGGAAGATGTCACCGTCAGCCAGAATGAGCTCGAAACCACGCTAGCACGTAGCCACCAAGCATGGGCGCCCGAGGTCACAACGTAAGGTCAAGGCGGCGGGTGACCCAAACGGGTCGAGCGGAGGGGCCGTCGCCGTGGTGACGGTCCGCCGTCAGCCCAGCTTGGTGATGGTGACGCCGCCTTTGATCCACAGCGTGTCCACCAAGTGCAGCGGCGCCAACCGGTGCTGGAAGTCGAAAAGTTTCTGCGCGTCCACGAAGACCCGGAAGCCGCCCGACAAGCACTCCACTTCCATCTGGACACAAGCGAGCGAGCACAGCACGCGCGCTTTGTCAACCCGTCCGTCAGCCCCGCCCCATCGAGAAAAAAAGACCCTACCTTAAAGGGCTGTCCCGCGATGAAGGGAAAGAAGGGCACGTCGCTTTCGGCCCGCCCCCAGACGCCGGCCACGCAGGCCCGACGCAGCA
>NW_017805928.1:247799-252108 GCF_001891065.2 Hippocampus comes | reverse complement strand
GCGCCCGCACGTCAGCGCCACGTAGAACCTGCCGCAAAGGCAAGGGCGGGGAGACGCTATCAAAGCGGGCTTTGGGGGGGGTGCGAGTAAGACGGGGGGGCTTTCCAAGCAGGCTCAAGCCAGGCGGCTTTGACGCGAGGACAGCAAAGAAGGCTCAAGGCACCCGTTTTTACTTGTCAGGGTGCGAGTCCACGATGGCCACGACAACCAGCTTCCTCCCAGGATGCATTCCGCCGCCAATGTCACCCCGGAAAGGAACCGCCTGCACGTGCGCATGCCAACACACATAAGTGCACACATCGGCGCGCACGCGCACACACACACGCACGCACATGCAGGCCAACACACAGCCAATTGTTCGCTTGGAGGTGCGATGTTGACAGCGGTTGTGCGTCTTGTAACAGATTGTTGTCCGTCAGCTGCTGGCCGCCGCCGCTGCCGCCGACTCGGGCCTCGGTGCTGTCAATTTTCCATTTCTGGCAAAAAAAAAAAAAAAAAAAATGGACATGGGTCAGCACACATTTTGATTCATGTGGTTTCTCGAATCAAATAATGCAGTTGTTGGGCCCCAGGAAATAGAACTGGCTCTGATTTTTTTTTTTTTAGTACATCAAGAGTCACTGTGGACGGAAGGGCCGCAACTAAAAATATTTAATATTATTCTGTTGATTGATTGATTTATTTATTTATTTTTTGATCAATTGATTCATCGCAAGATTTCCACGGCACGTCAACTCACTTTTATTTTGGGTAGACCCTGATACCGGAAATGCCTCGGCTTCGTCGCCGGGCGATGTCAAATGACGCCTGTCAAAAGTCTCCAAAATCGTTAACCGACGAAGGCACAAGCCACGCGTGACGATATCGTCGCTGACGACGTCGTTTTTTTTTTTTCTGTGACAAAGTCGCAGGGCAGCTTTTTGAACTTTTACCTTCCTCTCGCGCGTCGTCGTCGCTCGCAAGCCGGTGGCCATGTTGGAACGCGTCGCGCGTGACGTATAATCGCGAATGAGCACAAACCGTCAAGTTGGCGACTTCCTAGAATTGTTTACGACGAACAAAATGAATGAACATTTATCGTAAAATGATCCTCAAACAATTTAAATTTGTTGACACCGAAGAAAGACGTAGATGTTAACTCCAGTTTTTTTTTTTTTTTTGTGGTGTCTATATCATTGTTAGTTTATCTTTGTTTTTGTTTTCATATACCACGTTTAACCTTCCCGGAGTGTTTTGTGAATTTAGGAGGGTTTGTATACCATTTGTACATTTTACATTTTCTACGTTTCGTACACTTTGTTTGGGATTACGGTTTCTTCGCCTAAAAGAAAACTCGACTCTTATCAAGCCGATTTAATTTGATGGGAACACGCCCCTTCCAACATGGTCGCCACGCAGCACGGCGGCGAGCCGTCTTGTGTGACGTTTCGCCTCGTCATAGTTGCGCCATTGGTTAGAGGTCATCCCAACCCGGAAGCAGTGAAGCGCGCTGCCCGGAAAGGTCGCGATGATCGGCGGCGCGACGTACGGGAGACTCCTGCGGGCCTCAGCTTCGCGCTGGCGGGTGGCCGAAGGCCGCCGTAGGTCGTCGCGTTCAGTGTTCGACCGAAGCATGAAGAAGAAGCAGAAGGAGTGGGCGGGCTCGGGCCGCGACACCCGGAAGTACGACTACCTACGGGACGAGGTGAGCGCGATCGTTGCAAGTCCTCGAATTGCTCGTCATTGTTGGGCTTTAAAATATCCAACATGGCAATGAAAGTCTTCGTTGACCAAAAAGCTCGTAAAACAGCTCAAATTCTCCCCTCAGGGTGAATGAGATCCATGAATCCCTCGTTTATCGCGGGGGTTACGTTCCAAAAAGAACCAGTGATGAGTGAAATCCGTGAAGTAGGGAAAAATACAATGAAATCAAAGACCAAGGCCCAATTACAAAAAAAAAAAAAAAAAACCCAAACGTTTTCAACAAATAACTAGAATCATTTTTGGAAATACTGTACCGCCGACACATTCTGATTTAAAGGGTTGAAAGCATTTCAAAAAAAAAAAAAAAAACGGCACTAAAAAAAATCCGTGAAACCTGCGGAAAGTGAACCGCGTTAGAGCGAGGGATCACCGTACTCGTCGATCTCCTGACATACTTCTCAACAGCTACCTAATAAGTCCACTCTTACGGTCGTATTCTCGCACCGATACTCTTGAATCTCCCGAATAACAAAGACCTGACCCGATTTGCTGTGTGTGACGTGCGTGCAGGTTGGCAGTCGGGTGGCGGATCGCGTGTACGACGTGGCCAGGTGACCTCCTGACGTCACGTGTCTGTTCGCGGTGGCGCTCTCGTGCGCCCGGTACTAAATGCGCTTGCCCTCGCAGGACCTTCCCCCTGGCGTTGGAGATCGGCGCCGGACGAGGTCACGTCGCTCAACATTTAAGCAGGGTTAGAGCGCCAACGAAAGCGGGCCAAAAAAAATGTCACTCTTGGGCGGCGCAAAAGCAACCTTTGCTTCGATGGCCGCTTCCGTTTATAGGACGCGGTGGAGCGTTTGTTTGTGACGGACATCTCCGAGGCCGCCCTGGTACGTCGCGGCCCGCCGACGCCTTGTTTTGTCGTTTTGAGGAGCGGGCGTCGACGTGTCACTTCCCGTCCCGTCTCCAGAGGCAGAACGTCGGCGGCGAGATGCGGTGGCACGCCCTGGCGGCCGACGAGGAGTTCCTTCCTTTCCGCGAGAACTCTTTCGACCTGGTGCTCAGCAGCATGAGGTGACGAGCGGCGGCGCGTTCGCGACCGGCCGGCCGGCGCCGCTGACCTTTGCCCCCTTCGTGTCGCCCTCGCAGTCTGCACTGGGTCAACGACCTGCCCGGCGCGCTCAGACAGGTGAGCGCGGCTCTCGCGGGAACCGCGATGGCAAAGTTGTCTTCGGGGATCCGAGCGACCTGGCCGTCTGCTTCAGATCCAGGCCGTCCTGAAGCCCGACGGCGTGTTCATCGGCGCCATGGCCGGCGGCGAGACCTTGTACCAGCTGCGCTGCTCGCTGCAGCTGGCCGAGACGGAGCGGGAGGGAGGATTCTCGCCGCGCGTCTCGCCCTACACCGCCGTCGCCGACCTGGGCAACCTGCTGGGACAGGCCGGCTTCAACATGCTCACCGTGGTCAGGCGTCGTGCACCTCGCAAATTTGATCGCTCAAACGACAAAGAAAGCCCCTCCCTAAAATGAAAAGATTCACGCGCGGGCGGTTTTCAGGACACGGACGAGGTGCAGGTATATTATCCGGGCATCATGGAGGTGATGATGGACTTGCAAGGTAAGGCCAGCGTTGTTGACCTTCGTGTGACCTCCGTCGAAAGCACCTCAAGTGGCCCCCGTGTTTTATCGTTGTCCAGGTATGGGCGAGAGCAACTGCGCTTGGAACCGCCGCTCCGTGCTGCATCGAGACACCATTTTGGCGGCGGCGGCCGTCTACAAAGGTGCTTCGCCTTGCCACGCCCCCCGACGCCATTTGAAGCGGCCAATATATGTTTGTCGTGCCAACGAAAGCTTTCCTCCAGCGACTAACCGTGTGTGTGTGTTTGACAGAAATGTACGGTAACGAGGCAGGCAAAAGCGGCCAAACGAGGCTCGGCGACCGTCTCCTTTGGAGATTTGTCCAAAATCAACCGAAACGGTGATGACGAGTGAACTTTTGAAACGTCCCTCATTCATCGTTCGAGACGGCATATTTGCGTGACACGAACAGCGAGTGTGACATGCGTATTCGACACAAAACATGGGACATCCGTACTAAATGTGAACATTAAATTCTGTCTCTGAGATTTGTCCAAAATCAACCGAAACGGTGATGACGAGTGAACTTTTGAAACGTCCCTCATTCATCGTTCGAGACGGCATATTTGCGTGACATGAACAGCAAGTGTGACATGCGTATTCGACACAAACATATGGGACATCTGTACTAAATGTGAACATTAAATTCTGTCTCTTATTGAACTTGTTGCTTCCCTTCTCTCAAAATAAATAGGACGCGTGGAATCCGGACGACTTCGAACCGTTTGGGTATCAAATGTGTCCGTGTTGCACCGAAGGCAAGAGTTGATGTTTTCTTTTTCTATGTAGCTCTTTTTTTAACGGGGTTTTCTCTGTGGCGTGGCAGTTAAAATACTCTTAAAAATGTATTTGCGGGTTTGATGTGTTCGTAAAAGTATTTTAAGATGGCGTCCTCGATGACGCCTGATTCGCCGATGTCACTTCCTGTTTAGCCTCTTCCGGTTTGATTGCGGACGTACGGCGACCTGCTTTTTTTTTTTTTTTTTTCT
>NW_017805928.1:245185-247760 GCF_001891065.2 Hippocampus comes | reverse complement strand
GCCGCTGCCCTCTTTTTTTTTTTTTTTTTTTTTTTACGCTTAAGAGCGCGAGTCGCCGCCCTTCCAACGTGAAAGCGTCGGTTTTAAAATAATTCAACGGTATCATTTTAAAATTCATCATTTATTTGCGGGTTTGATGTGTTCGTAAAAGTATTTTAAGATGGTGTCATCGATGACGCCTGATTCGGCGATGTCACTTCCTGTTTAGCCTCTTCCGGTTTGATGGGGGACGTACGGCGACCTGCTTTTTTTTTTTTTTTTTTTACGCTTAAGAGCGCGAGTCGCCGCCCTTCCAACGTGAAAGCGTCGGTTTTAAAATAATTCAACGGTATCATTTTAAAAAAAACGCTATAAAAGCATCGACGGTGTTTTGATCAAATGTACACATTTGCATGTGTCGGTGGTGTGACAGATGTGGACTGTAGTTGAATGGAACGATTAAATGACGCCCTCTGCCGGCTACTTGCTCTCATTACCGTTGAATGTTTTCGGATTAAAACATCAACTCTTTTATTTTTTTTTTAAATGGAGCTAGTTTAGAATATAATGTTGTCACGCGCAGCAAAGTGTAAGTTAAATGCGTGAGCGGATGGTTTGAGCAGTGGAAAAAAAAAAAAACAATCGTCACCCACTGTCACGTGTTTTTGTTTGCGTTTGAAATCAAGATGGAGTCGAAGGCGACGCCGTTGCCATGACAGCCGTCGCCCTTTTCCGGGCGACTACACGGTTGAAGTCGATCAAGAGTTGCGCTTGCTGCTGCTGCTGCCGCCGCGTCGTCGCCGGCCCGGTTACGCGTCTTTCTTCTTCACGTTCCGCGATGGTGAGGCCGGCCGCGTTTGTTCGCTGAGCTCACGAGTTAGTTTGGGAATTAGCGCTCGTGTCCCAAAATATGGTCTCGCGCGCGCGTGTGTGTGTGTGTGTGTGTGTGTTCAGCCACCCGAAAGTGCAAATGCGCCGCGGGGGGAGGAGAAGAAGAAAAAGAAGAAGAAGCAGCCCCCCAAGGGCAAAACGTCCGGGGCACCGGCGGACGTCCTTTCGACGGAAGACATGTCCAAGCAGCAGGTAGCTCGCCGGCTAGCTGGAGCCGGCTAGCTGGAGCCGGCTAGCTGGTTCGCAGCTAGCCGGCTCGCCGCTAGCGCCGAAATGAAGCGATTGAGCAGCGCCTCACTGCGCTCATGCTCGCACTGATTTTTTTTTTCCCCCTCCAAAGACGACTTGCGCCCAACTCTTGACGCCGTAACACCAAAATAACTTTAAGTTTACCGTGTGATCGTATTTGGTGATCCCTCTGAACTTCCTCGTGACCCGGAAGCCTCGTCAAATGCTATCAACTCTAAACCTAGAGCGCCCCCTGTTGGCGATATGTTTCACCAACACATATCAAGACAAATCACTCGAAAGCCCACCCGAGTTGAATCGCTGACGTCGACCAAAAAAAACAGGGCGGTTCCTTCCGGTTTCAAGAGTGATCCCTTCGCACGTTCAAAAAAACGCCAAACCGCTCACCTCGTAACGCCATTTTCTTGACTCCGCATGTCTCGGGGCGCCTAGCTGGAGGAGCACGTGACCCACCTGCGCGAGGAGCTGGAGCGCGAGCGCGAGGAGAGGAGCTTCTTCCAGCTGGAGCGAGACAAGATCCGTAGCTCGTGGGAGGTGAGCCAGCGCCACCTGCGGGAGACCCGCGCGCAACTGGCCCACCGCGGCAGGGAGAAGGACGACGCCGAGCGACGCCACCGCGTCGAGATTTCGGTCGGTTTTTTTTCCTCCTTGCCATTCGCGCAAACGCAGCGCGTACCAAAAAGCGCCACTCGTACCAAAAAGGTGTACAGGCGGAAGCTGAAGGCCGTCCTGTCGGAGCAGCGGGCGGCGGCGGCGGACGAGAAGAACGACGGCGACGCGGCGGGCTGGCTGGCGCGTCGACGCCACGCCGACGCCGAGCTGCGTCTTGGAGTTTGACTAGGGGGGGGGGGGGGGGGGGGGGGGGGGGCTCGTCAATCTGCTGCTCGAGCTAGCTTGCGGCTTCAAGCTCCCGAGGCAGCCCGGCGTTGCCGCCGCGTTGCCCGGGAGTCCTTCCGCACAAGCGGGAAGTCGTCCAAAATCTGCGTAGCGGTCGGCCTGCCGCCGGCGACGCCCCCCAAAATTCCTCACCCCCCGCGGCGCAGGCGCCCGCGTGGCTTTTCGTGAAGCAGGTGCCCGTTTTCAAGTCGAGCGTGTTGTTCTCGGCAGAAGCATCAAGTGGAGCTGATGGAGCTCAGCAACGAGTACCAGAAAAGGATCTCGGGTCAGTGCCCACGTTCGGACCCGAGCTCGGCGGCGGCGGCGAGTTTTTGCCTTTCGCCGTGGGAATTGAACGCGCCGATGCGGATGGGGGGGGGAAAGCCCGTCCCGAGTTTTTGACGCGGCGGCGTTTGCGTGCAGAGGTGGAGGCCAAGTACGCCGAGAAGGCGGAGCGGATGCGGCGGGCGGAGAGCGAGAAGACGTGGGCGGCCATCTCGGCGCTGGAGGACACCGCGCGCCGCCGCCTGGAATCGCTGAGCGACGAGCGGCGGCGAAAGTTCGGGGCGGCCCGGGAATT
>NW_017805928.1:233329-236036 GCF_001891065.2 Hippocampus comes | reverse complement strand
TGGACGAGGTGCGCAAGCGCAACGCCCGGCTGACCGCGTCCCTGCGGGAGGCCGAGCGCGACCTTCCGGACCTCCGCCGGCGGCTGGACGACCACCGCCGGGCGCGCTCTCGACAGGCGGTACGCTTGGGCGGCCCGGAAAACCCCCCCCCCACCCCCACCTGCGTCTAAAGGGCCTTGTTGTGGGCGTGTCCTGTAGGCTGGCGCCGCCCGTGTCAAGCAGCTGGAGGAGGAGCTGGAGGACGTGGTCCTGGAGCGAGACCTGCTCATCGCCGCCTTTGCGCAGGTGACGTCGCTCGCCGTGGGGGTCGGTCGCGCTAGGGGGAGGGGGGTAAGAGCGGCGGCCCACTCCGGACTGTTGCGCCGGCCGCAGGTGGAGGAGGAGCGAGACGCGCTCCTCAGCGGGCAGACGGAGGTCCTGCTGGAGGTCCGGCAGAGGAGCGGCCTGAAGGAGATGCTCCTGGAGCGCAAGATGGCCTTCCTGAGTCACTCGGTGGACGGGGTCTGCGGCACGCGGCGAGTTGACGTGCACGACGGTGCGCTCGTGGCCCTCCGGGAGGGGGCCGGTCGCCGCGGTCTGGACGCGCTCGGCGTCCCGTCCTCCGTCTTCCCGCCGCCGGACGCGCAGCTCATCCTGGACCGGCACGTGCGCACGCTGTGACACCGGCCGCGCCTGCTGTTACTTGGGAAGGTGAAGGGTTTTTTTTTTTTTTTTTTTCCCAGCGACTGCCTTTTGTGTTTTATTTTATTTCCCGGAAAACAGGAAGTGGAGGCGGAAAAATCCAAAGTTGCTTGCAATTCTGTCGACTTGTTTTTCTGAGCGACAAAACATGCTAACAAGCAGCTAGCACGCACGCGCCGGCGTCGTCCTCTACGTGACTTTTTTTTTTTTTTTCCCAGCGACTGCCTTTTGTGTTTTATTTTATTTCCCGGATCAACAGGAAGTGGAGGCGGAAAAAATCCAAAGTTGCTTGCAATTCTGTCGACTTGTTTTCCTGAGCTGCAAAACATGCTAACAAGCAGCTAGCGCGCGCGCGCACCCGCGCTTTCCAGGCAACGTTAGCGGCCAACCCAAGACTTGAAGCTGAGGGCGGAGCCGCCGCCGTTCGCCCGTCAGCCGGTTCCGTGGCGGCCGCTCTCGAAGACGCCTTTCTTGAAGAAGGGCGACAACTCGCACACGGATCGCTTGGACACGGGACAGGCGAGCTCGGCGTCGTCCGACGGCGTCGACATCACCGCAAACACGCTCCGCAGGTAGCCCTGCGAACACGGACGGGCACGTCAGCGTGGGCGCCTTCGACAAAAAAGGCGTCGCGTCGGCGTGCGGGCGGGCGCGAGGCGATCCGACCTCCAGCTGATTCCTGCGTTCGGCCGCCACTCTTTCGTCTTTGTTTCCGAATATCTTCTTGGGAGGGAATTCCAGAGCGGCCAGCTGCAAAGACGCGGCGATGACATCACAAGAGAGTTTTCCGGCGATCGGCCTTTGGCGCCCGATGACCGACCTGCGGATATTTCGAGCTGAGCCTCTTGCGCAGCTCTCGGAAGCGACTGTAGCGACGGAACACCGTCCACGTCTCGTCCTCCACGCTCATCTGTCACACGCGCGCGCGCACGTTAGGCGCTTTTGACAATGCTCGGGGCGCGGCGGGGACGCGCCGACCCACCTTGACCTCGAACTCAAAGTGCTCGTCCTTGCCCTGACCTCTGAGGACGTAGCGGGGGATGTCGACGCGGATGGCGCCGCGGCGGGGGCGGCGAGGGGGCTCGGCGAGGGAGCCGCCGCGACGCTGGAACGCAAAAAGGCAAAAGTGGGCGGGGCCGGCCAAAGAAGACGGCGCTTCGGGGAGGCGGAGGGGTCGCCCTCGTCTCGGCCGGGCTCATCTCATTGGTTGGGCGGGGTCTTCCTTGTGGGCGGACACCTTCCGCTCCCGACGGGCACCCGAACACCGAAACACGCTTGCCTTTTACCTCCTCTGCTGATCTCCTCTCGCCGGGGTCATTTCCGTTGCGGTCCAGCGCCTCCCCGGCCCGCCGCCTCTCTTCGGCAGGCCCGGGGAGGAGTTTGGCGTCCGCGGCCCCGCCTCCGTCTCCGCCGACGGCCCCCGCGAGTGCCTCGCCGACGTCGGCCCCGTCGCTTTGCCGCTTGGCCTCCGTCTCCTCGATCGGACGCCTGCGCTCACACGCACCAAGAAAAAAAAAAATAAAGGCGTCGCGCCGCATCCGCGTCGGGCAAAGTGACGGCGAGCGAGCGAGGACTCACCCCAGGTCGGAGAGCGCGACGGCGGAGGAGAGGTCGTCGCGGGACTCGGGCAGGTCGCTCTGGCGGGGGCAAGCGAGAGACGGCGGCGTCGGCGCGTGGGCGGAGACGGCGGCGGGGGAGGGGGCGGGGCTGACCTTGCGTTTCTCGCGCAGCCGCGCCGCCTCTTTGGGGTGGTTGAAGCGGAACGTGTTGGTCCGGCCCAGCAGGATGACGGCGCCTGCGGCGACACTGCGCTCGAGTGCCGCGGGGAGGGGGGGGCGCCCCCGACGCCGCCCCTTACCTTGATTGAGCCGCGTGGGCGTGGCCACGTCGGTCCCGTTGACGGAGCAGAGCGCGGCGGGCAGCGGCAGCAGCGTCACCGTGCCGCCGCGGTTCTCAAACACGCAGTGCTCGCTCTCCACGCCGGCGCCGCGAACGACTGCAAAGTGACAGCGTGAGCTCTGTCGCG
>NW_017805928.1:231359-233285 GCF_001891065.2 Hippocampus comes | reverse complement strand
CCCCCCCCCCCCCCCCGTGCCGCCCGGGACGGATATCGTCGGGGATTTGAAAGCGCTCGCTCGTGACGGCCGCAACTGTCGCGAAAGCGCCAGATCAGTAAAACCTGGATGGTGTGATCAAGCGGTGGCGTGCGGTGAGGTTCGTGCTTGGTGAGGCGCTGACTCCTTTGGTGTCAGATTGACAAATATATCAAGCAGAAAGGGGAGCTTATTCAATCGGCTAAACATTATATTTGCGACATGCAAATACAATGTATACGGCACGCAGCACGAGCCAGTCGCACGTATCGACCCGGTTTGTGATGATTGCGCAATCACAGGTGAGGCTCTGCCTCACCTCTGAATGCGCATTGCATTGCGCAATCAGAGGTGAGGCTCTCTGCCTCTCTGCCTCACCTCTGATTGCGCAATGCAATGCAATGCGAGAGCCTCACGTCTGATTGCGCAATGCAATGCGAATTCAGAGGTGAGGCTCTGCCTCACCTGCCTCCCCCTGACCGCACGCCTCCGGTGCGATGGCGCGAGTGTGCGTTTGGGAGTCTACCGATGTCCTGCTCGGTGGCGGCGTCCTCCCTGCCCACGGACGTTCGTCCCTCCTGACGGACGGACGGCGGAGAAGCACAGGAGACGTTGCGAGCGCGTCGCCAGGGTTGGCGCGGTGGGCGGCGGCTTTGGAGACCTTGAGGCGGTAGAGGACGACGCCGGTGCTGAGCGGGTCGTCGTCGATGCCGAGGAGGTGCGGCAACTGCGAGTCCAGGACCACGCCGATGCCCTCCTTGCGCAGCGCCAGCGTCTCCTCCTGGGCGCACACGTCGCTCTTGTCACGCTCGGGTGCCGCCGCCGCCGCCGCCGCCGCCAAAAAGTACCTTGAGGATGTTCTGCGTCTCGTTCCACTTGTTGGTCCACTCCTTGGTCAGCGCCAGCACCTGCGCGCACGGCGACCAGCGTTTGCTTTTGGGGGATTGCGCAACAACTGTTCGCGGGGGGAAAGCATGAGAACATTTTGCTTTTGTGACAGCTCAAATACCTCAATCATGTGTTCCTCCGACAAAACATCGCCCAAAAATTTTTTTTCGGGGAAAATAAGTTTCGGGCACATCAAAAAAAAACGATCGAACTATCAACGAAATTGCAAATGGACTTTTGCGCCACTGCCACCTGCTGGCCGTTTTTTGGACTATTTCACATTGCAGTCAAGCCCGCTCCTTCGGTGAGAAGTTGCATCAGACTTTCTTGCGCCCTCCCCCATTAGACGTCGTCATTGGGAGGCGGGGGCTATGCGTCAATGGACGCTTTTAGACGTCAAAGGGTTCGAATGTGTTCACGGCCGTCAATCGTTTTGCCATCCATCGCGTTGGCGTGTACCGACCTTGGCTTCGTTCCGGTGCAGCTTCTCCTCCACGCTGAGCGCGGTGGGCGAGTCCGGCAGAGCCGTCTGAAAGATGAGCGCAGCGGCAGACTCGGCACGAAACACCAAAGAATCCTTTCGTTCAAGGGTTTTTTTGGTTTGTTTTTTTTTTTTTCAACGCAGTCGAGTGGCAGTCATCTTTCAGACTGCGCCTGTCGTCAGACGTCAACCAAAACAAAACAAAACGATCCGTCGTCGGTTGAACAGAAGTCGGAGGTCTGTCAAGAGTTGCGAGGAGCTCTTTGCGTACTCGCGATCACGATGGTCTTGGAGTTGCCGCCCAGGCTGTCCTTCAGCAGCCACGTCAACACCGAGTCTCGGTAGGGCACGAACACCGACTTCCGCTTCTGGCCGCCGTTGGCGTTGGCGTCGCCGCAAAGGTCCGCTGCGGGAACAAAAACAAAAAAAAAAACGGGCTGGTCTGACTTTGGGCGCGCCGCTCGCTCTTCGTCGTTGCGCTTTTGCCGTTCCGGTCTCGGGAGACGGCCCGCGCGGCGGATTCTGACCCAGGGCGGAGA
>NW_017805928.1:220458-221985 GCF_001891065.2 Hippocampus comes | reverse complement strand
CGTCGTCATTGGGAGGCGGGGGCTATGCGTCAATGGACGCTTTTAGACGTCAAAGGGTTCGAATGTGTTCACGGCCGTCAATCGTTTTGCCATCCATCGCGTTGGCGTGTACCGACCTTGGCTTCGTTCCGGTGCAGCTTCTCCTCCACGCTGAGCGCGGTGGGCGAGTCCGGCGGAGCCGTCTGAAAGATGAGCGCAGCGGCAGACGGCGTGACGTGACGTGACGTGACGTGACGTGACGTGACGTCATGCGACGGCGGCGGCGCCCACCCGGTCGCCCTGAACCAGCAGAGCCTTGAGGCGCGCGATCTCCGCCCGCAGTTCTCGGATCAGCCTGACGTTGGCGTCCTCGTTGACGGTGGGCTTGTTGATGATGTTCTTGGCCCGGTTGGCGTAGCGCAGCGTGCTGAGCGTCTCGCCGTAGTTGACGTCTTTTAAAAAAAAAACGGGCTGGTCTGACTTTGGGCGCGCCGCTCGCTCTTCGTCGTTGCGCTTTTGCCGTTCCGGTCTCGGGAGACGGCCCGCGCGGCGGATTCTGACCCAGGGCGGAGATGACGTTGCCGAGCGTGACGAGCGACTTGTTGATGTTGGGCGGGGACTTGAGGCGAACGCCGGCGGCGCCGGCGGCGCCGGTGGCGTCGGCGCGCTCGCTGCCGGCCAGATCCACCAAGTGGATCTTGCTCAGCGTCTCGCTGGGCATCTCCGCGTCAAACTTGGCCTGGACAAAAAAATCGATTCGGGCGGCGGCGCGCGCGCACACGCGCTGTAAAAAACGGAGCGTTTTCATTGATTTCTCCCACTCCCCACTCCTTCGCTTCCAAAGACGGTTTGAAACGTATTTTCGGAGACGGTCCAGAATTGGCTGCTCCTGAATGAGTTTTTAAGAATCCAATTGTGCGGTCAAAAAGGTCCACGGGCCCCCTCCCCCCCCCCCCTCCACCGCTGTCACACATGGAGGACATTTGCGGCAGGGACGTGCGGCCAGGGGAGGCAGAGCCTCACCTCAGATTGCGCAATCACGGCCAGGGGAGGCAGGGGAGTTAGAGCCTCACCTCTGATTGCGCAATCACGGCCAGGGGAGGCAGAGCCTCACCTCTGATTGCACAATCTCACCGCACGCCACTGATTTGCGGGCACCTGCGTGAAGTTGACCGTGAAGATGGCGTGCGAGCGGCTGCTGATGTGGTTCATGCCGGTGCTGGCGGTGGTGCGCTTGACGTTTCCCGCCTCCATCAGCTCCTCCACGTCGCCGTAGTTCCGCACCAGATGCTTGGACAGACCTGGAGAGACACGATGGGACGAATCCGCCCGTCGCCGCGGCGCTCAGATCGGTCGTTCCGCGCTGGAGGATAAAATCTGACCTTGGACGTAGGGTCCGTCCTTGGGGTGCTCCCGGACCCTCAGGTTGGACGTCTGAGCCGACTTCCTCCTCAGGAGATCGCGCACGCGCTCGTTGTAGATCTCCAGGTAGCTGGGACGAGGGATGATGGATGAGCGGCGGGTCTGCCGCACGAGGGGTGGGGGAGG
>NW_017805928.1:219847-220424 GCF_001891065.2 Hippocampus comes | reverse complement strand
GGTCACCTGACTTCCGCGCGGAAAGAAGCTTCGTCCCGCCGAGCGGCGTCGGCGACGCGGCCGAACAAGGCCTCGCAGATCCGCGGGATCAATCCCGCGTCTCCCTGACGCGCACACACGAGCGCTCTCAGATCGGGCGGGGCGGCGGACTCGCTCGCCAGAATTTCCCCGCCGCCGGGCGCAAAGCCTTCTCGGCTCGGGTTCGGACGGCGAAAAGGCGACGGTTACCGGATTCCCCATCATGGTGTAGGACTTCCCGGAGCCCGTCTGACCGTAGGCCAACACGCAGGCGTTGTAGCCCTCAAAGGCCGCCTCCAGCACGTCGCGGCCCAAGTCGAGGAAGACCTGCCGGGGGCGGCAAAAAAGGACCCGCCGTCGCAAACTCTGGCGGGGCCGGACTTTTTGGGGGCGCGGGGTTGACGAAGCACAGCGAGCTCGACCTTCTCCTGAGTCGCGAAGCCGGAGCCGCCCGAGTCGTAGGAGAAGTCGTAGGTGAAGGTCTTGGTGGGATCCCTGCCGGGTTCCCCCGCCACGCCTTCCGAGAGCTTCGGTAAAAGGGGGGGGGGGGGGTGGGTTG
>NW_017805928.1:213890-219834 GCF_001891065.2 Hippocampus comes | reverse complement strand
GGAGCAGTTGATGAGCTTGCCGACGCGCCGCTCGACAGGGCGGAGAGAAGACGTACGACACCTTGGGGTTGGTGATGGAGGTTTCGGCGCCGTCCATCTTGATGACGCACTTGGCCGACAAGTCCTTCTCCCTGGAAGAGCGACGCGGGCGTTACTCGGGCCGAGCCGACTTCATTTGCGATCTCGTCGCGACGGCGTCACGTCACGTTCGCCCGGCGGCCGCCGATGACGACTTGATGAAAAACACTTTTGCGGAAATGAATCCCTTTTGGGCGGAAAGACTTTGAAATGAACCCCGCAGTCGAGCCCGAGTCATTCGTTTCACTCCTTCACTCCCAAAGACGTTTTGAAACGTCTTTTCGGACTCGGTCCAGATTTGGCTGCTCCTGAATGAGACCGAGTCTCGGCGCGACACCTCGGAAAGACAAAAAGAGCGCGAAGCGATCCAATTTTGGACTCAAACAACTGGAATGGTGGTGATCCGGGCCCACCTGAGACGAAATTGGAAGCGATTTGAACTTGACTCTGACATGTTGTTGTTTTGACCAGCTGGCTCACCGTCCGTTCATGGGTCGGACCCGAACAGCCACCCGAACCGATGCCATGGCTCATCCCGCTCCAGTCGGGTCCGCTGACGTCACGCGGAGCGGGTTCCGGCGCGCGCGGGCTGGCTAGCTAGCTAGCGCGTTCGTTCGCCGCTAGCGCGAGCGGAAGGATGACCGGGCGCAAAATGCAGCCAGCCGGCCGCGTTGAGGAAAAAGAAAAGAAAAAAAGAGACGCCGAGGGGGGTAGAAGCGGTACCGGCGATCCGACGGCCGCAGGACGACGTCAGCCGGCGACCGAGCCTAGGCGCGTTCTGATTGGCCAAAAGGCGCCGGTGACGTCTGTCGACAGGAAAGGGTTGCTCTTCTTCGTGGACAATGCGCCAAAAAACGAAGCGGCGTGGCGCACGAGCGCCGCCCAGCGGGACGTCAATCAAGTCCGTATGTTCGCCAGAAGATTCTCGGTGGTTGTTTTTCTTCATCTTCCTTCTAGTGCGGCACCAATACGCTTCCGTCAACTCTCACGTACGTCATCGACCGAATAACTAAATCATGCTGACGGAGAGAGAGAGAGAGACTTGGCCGCCCGGATCAGGCTTGCAGTTTCACCTCCCGTCCTGCTGGTGGCAGCCCATAATAAATTGTGCCGACAAGCCCGCGCGGCGTTTCCTGTTTGGCAGCGTGTGGAAGCAGGAGAGAAAAGAGGTGACCGACCCGCTTTCACGTTTGCGCCCGTTTCCTTTCTTGCGCCGATCAAAATGGACCTTTCGAACGCTGCCGCGACCGGTGCCGACTTTGAAACGGCCTTTTGCGCGAGTCGTCGGGTCAAGAGTCGCCGGCGCGGCTCGGGGAGCTAATCGGCTAGGCTAGCGGCTTGAATGGACGCGGCGCGGCACATTGAGATGCTTCTCACTATAATAAATGTCGGAGCTCATTTTCATACAATTCCGCGAAGACGCACCGGAAGTTGTTTTGTTGTTGTTGTTTTTTTTTGTTTTTGTTTTTTTTTTTTTAATACGATTCCGCCGTCTTTTCCCCCCTCCCTGGTATGACGACATCATTTCAAATTGTCGGCCAGAGGATCAACGGATCAGCATCGAACATTTCCTTCCTTTCTTTCCAAGCCGTTGTGAGATTTCAAATCAATCGATTTTCAAAAATGCAAATTGCGGGCTCGCTTGTCTTTTCTCCTTTGTTGTTGTCAAATGACGCGAATGTGAGCCTGTAAACCGGACCCGATATTGTCCGTTTTGCCGTCCCTCCTCCTGGATTCCAAAAAATAAAAATAAAAAAATGCACTCGATTTGATTGTGCGCCTGTCTGAAAAAAAGGACGACCGCTATTTGTCTTGCCGTAGGATTCCACCATGGACATCCGGCCCAACCACACCATCTACATCAACAACATCAACGACAAAGTCAAGAAAGAAGGTGAGCGAGCGGTCACAGGACCGGGCTTTCTCTTCTTCTTCTTCGTCTTTGGGGCAACGTTGAGGCGCCGCTGTGCTGGTCCCGCAGAGTTGAAGCGCTCGCTGTACGCGCTCCTGTCGCAGTTCGGCCAGATCGTGGAGATCGTGGCCATGAAGACCATGAAGATGAGGGGCCAGGCCTTTGTGGTCTTCAAGGAGCTGGCCGCCGCCACCAACGCCCTGCGCCAGCTGCAGGGCTTCCCCTTCTACAACAAGCCCATGGTAGGGCGCCCGTCGCCGAGGCGTCTCTCTCGCGCCCGCCGGCCGGCCCTTTCGTTTCGCCCACCGCGCGCCCGTTTTCCCCCTCTCGCCCCCGCCAGAGGATCCAGTACGCCAAGACGGACTCTGAGGTCATCACCAAGGTCAAAGGGGCTCATGGCGACCGAGACAAGAAGAAGGACAAGAAGAAGAAACCCCAGGAAGCCGCCGCCCTCGCCAAGAAAGCCGCCACGGTGAGCCCGCTGCCGCCGTGACTCCACCGAAGCCAAGAGCGCCCGCCCGTCCCGATGTTGCCGCTCGGACTCCATTCTGTTATTTTCTTTTGAAATTTTTTTTTTTTCACCGACGTTGTGATTGGAGCGTGATTTACGCCAGTCGATCGTTCGGGCAAATTCTGACGATTGTCGATGCGGTCGCGTCGGGCGGGCTGAGCGGCAACGCAAGATGGCCGCCAACGGCGTCACGTCTCCCCGCGCGGGGTCTCTCCCCGGAGTCTTGAGAACGAACCGAACCGTTTGCGTCGATCGTTCGGGCAAATTCCGATGATTATCGACGCAGTCACGTCGGGCGGGCTGAGCGAGCGGCAACGCAAGATGGCCGCCGACGGCGTCGTCGCGTCTCCCCGCGCGGCGGCATCCGGGTCACGGCTCGAGAGCGACTTCCCGACTTTGCGGCGTTGTGTTCAGGTGCCGTCGATTCCAGCCCACGTTCCCGCCGTGCAGGTACGTGGACGCCGCCGTCGCTCGCGCGGCTAGCTGGCCGCGCGTCGGGATTGGGCGCAGAGTTAACGCTGACTCGGCAGGTTCCCGACAACCCGCCAAACTACATCCTGTTCCTCAGCAACCTGCCCGAGGAAACCAACGAGATGATGCTGTCCATGCTCTTCAACCAGTAAGTGGCGGCGTGCGTGCGGGCGGGCGGACACGCGCGCGTGCGTAACCGCGTGTTTGTGTGCGGCGGCGGCGGCGTTAGGTTCCCGGGCTTCAAGGAGGTGCGTCTGGTTCCCGGCAAGCACGACATCGCCTTCGTGGAGTTTGAAGGCGAAATGCAGGCGGGCGTGGCCAAGGACGCCCTGCAAGGCTTCCGGATCACCGCCACCTGCGCCATGAAGATCACCTTCGCCAAGAAGTAGCGCCTTCGCGGGACATTTTGGCTTTTGTTTGGTAGTTTGTTTGTTTGTTTGTTTTTTTTTCAGGTCCGCCTGCTTGCTTGTTGCCATGCACGGAATCGTTTTGTAAATGGACATAATAAAACTTGGGTTTTTTTGTTTTTTTTTACACACATGGTCAACGCCGTCATCATTCGGGACCGTTCGTCTCAGTGTGGCTGACCGTTTAGGTTTGCTCAAGCCATCTCGCAGTTGCTGTTTTCGTGTTCGGTGCCATTGTCGACTTCTAGACGGCGGCACCCGGCGGCAAGAAAACGGACGCGTCGGCGGTGTTTGTGGCTGCAATCCCCGCGGTGCGCGGGGGATTTTCCTTCCAACAATGAGGAAGCTCAAATGTGCCGTCGACAAAACTCGACCCCGATCGACAACCGACGCACGCACGGTGTGGCGACGCGGCGAAAGCCTCAACTCATCACGATGCAGTGGACCCAACGGGCCGGCCTACCGGCTCGTCGTCGGCGGCGGCGGCGGCGACCTCCTGTTTGTGTTTCCGCGGCAACGGCGCCAGGTAACCGAAGCGAGCGACACACGTGACCGGCCCGGTCAAAAGCTGCCGCGCCTGTCGGACGGACTGCGGTCGTTGAAATTGTCACTCTTCTTTTTCCTCCTCCTCGCGGTTGTTGTTGTTGTTGCGGTTTTCGGGGGCCTGGTGTGGGTCCTGGTGGCGTGCGCGCTGGCGGTTCCGCAGAACCCGTTTGGGCTGGGTGATGGCGGTCAGCGTCTTCTGCTTCGTCGCGACCTTCCTGTGGAGCCTCCTGTTCCTGTGCGGCTGTCATTCCAACAAGAGCCGCTGGGCGGCGGCGGTGAGTACCGGCACGATTGGTGACTTTTATATCGCAGATTTTAAAAAAATAAATAAATAAGGGGGGGGGGGTTGTTCTGATCACCCCGCGTTGGTTGTGACGGATGTTCGTTGGACGCCGCCGACTGGTGACGTTCACGTTGGGAATTGTTGACGTAAGATGCGTTCGAGTTTCGGGAATTGTTGATTGATGATATTTTGGAATGGGGGACACATCGCCAAGTTTGCTCCTCACACATTTGATTTGACGTCGTTGATTCGTCACAAACTTTTATTTTTTTGATTTCCGAAACATCTGACATTTTATTTATTTATTTATTTATTTATTTTTTGGGGGACCAGAAATGATTCGTCTGTCAAATAACTGACCTGGTTTTGCTCTTCAAGAATGCTTCGACCGAGTTGATGTTGAAGGTTGACTGCGTTCAAATGTGATTTCGGATTCGGTTTGCAGTCAGGCCGAAGCGGCCGTCCGTCACGTGACCTGGCCAGCCCCGCCCCCCCCCCCACGTCCGCACCGATCCCTCTCCTAAAAATGTTATGAATAAATAATAAATACAAATTCCTTGTAGTTTTATTGAGCGCCGCAAACAAAACGCTATCCACCCGCTCACGTTTAAATATCTTGCGTTTCCGTCGCATTTTTGCTGCGGCGGCTCCGACGTCACTTCCGGTGGGCGAGACCTCTTCGGACAAGATGGCCTCCGCCGGTGAAGAGGCGACTCGCGCTTGAAGGTGATATACTGCATTGTACTTGGTTCCTTTCTCTCTCTCCCCGTCGCGAACCGTGGCGGCTTTGTCTTTGACGCGACTCGCGAAAGCCAACGCGAGTCTGCTCCGACGTTGAGCGAAATCGGTCGAACGAACACGCCGCTTTCGCACCGAGTTCAACGAAGGCAACTCGAACGCTTCGATTCGGTCCGCTTCACATCTGATGCGCGACACCCCCACCTGTCCCGGTAGTCGTATTCGATGTCTTGTGATCAATACGACAGGACATGATAGCACGTTAAAGCACATCATTGTCAAGTGAACATCATTATTTGGCACGAAAATCCACAAGTCAATTTTTTTTTTTTTTTTTTTTTAAACAACAAGTTCCAATTTTAAAATGAGAAGTGCCCCGGCTGCTTTCCAATTGCAGTGTTTTGGGTTTTGGAAATGCGCTGACGTCAGACCTTCAAGAAGTTTGGACGCGACCAATGACGACGCCGTCAAATGTCGTGACTCTGACGTCACGGAGCACGCAACCGGCGAGCCCCAAACAAAACGCACTCATACTCCCTCTAGCGGTCGGGAATCTCTAGTACAGCTGCACAACCTCATTGCCGACACCGCCCCCCCCCCCCGCGACCAGTTTACGCAAGTGATGCAAAATGTCTGTCAAACGCCGAGTTGGGCGGCACTGTCGAAGTAAAGATGGATCGCATTTCCATCGATTGTACAGTTTTTAAGCCCTGATGCCAAAGTACTACTTTTGTCCCGACTAGCTCTCTAAAAATGTCCTCTCTCTTTTTTTTTCCTCCCCGGGCGACGCAGCTCGGGAAGCGTGGCTGCGATGGGCGTGTGGCGCGACTACAAGGTTCTGATCGTGATGGGCGGCAGCTTGGCTCTGATTCACGCCGGATGGTATCAGCTCAAGGCCCGCCCCCACCTGTACAAGAGCGCGGCGCGCCAGCCCGCCGGCGGCGCCAAAAGCGAGTAGCCGGCGGCGGCGGCGGCCATGAGAAGCGGCGGTTGGCTGC
>NW_017805928.1:213515-213824 GCF_001891065.2 Hippocampus comes | reverse complement strand
GAGGGGGGCGGGGCTTTCCAATGTGTTTATTCTCAAGGACAAAAATACAGCTCGCTCATCCCCCCCCCGACCCCCACCCCCCAACGATCTCCGGGACGTTCAAACGCGCTGGTCTTGGCGCCGCTGTTGCCACGGCAACTTCCTGCGATCCTTGCCGGCGTTGCGCTTCCTCTTCTTGCCGAGGAAGGCTTCCAGCTTGCCGCTCGTCTTCAGCGTCGAGAAGCTCGCCGCCAGGCGCGTCTTCTTCTGCTCGGCTTTAAAAAAAAAAAAAAAAAAAAAAACAACCCAAAAAAATTGATCCCTCCAAAA
>NW_017805928.1:210745-211623 GCF_001891065.2 Hippocampus comes | reverse complement strand
CGCCCTGCTGGGCGTGCACGTGGCCGCGTGGCTGATGCAGCGCGCCGTCAAGAACGCCGTACGCTCGCCGGCGCGACAGACGCGCACGCGCGACTGACGAGGGCGCCCGTCCCCTCGTTCCCAACTCGGGGTTTTTTTGAAAGTTCTGCTCGGCTTTAAAAAAAAAAAAAAAAAAAAATGCAACCGAATAAAATTGATCCTCTCAGAATTGAACTTGTTGGGTCGACTTTTAGTCCGAAAAATAAAGATCCTCAAAAAAAATGGGGAAATTTAGTCATCTGACAACCCGGGGGCGCCCCCTCCAAATACAACTTTGATGACCCCCCCCCCCCCAAACTTTTGTCCGAGGCGACCCGAAAGATGGCGCGCGTGGGGGGCGATTCGCCGTCTTTACCTTTATTGACGAAGTAGGGGCGAGCTCCGCGACTGGCCCGCTCCCTCTGCTCCTTCTTGTGCTGAAGCTCGCTCGCCCGTCGGCGCTCTCGCCCGCCGCGCTCCCGCTCCCGATCGGCCTGCCGGACACGGAGACAAAGCTTTTGACGGCGCCGCTTTGCGGGGCGGGGCGCCCCGGGGGGGGGGCGTTACAACTCACCATTTTCCCCAGGAGGAAGTTGAGCTGCTCTTTCTTGCCGCCGTCTTTGGTTTTCTTCAGCTGCTTTTGGATCACCTGAAGGCCACCCGGGAAACGTTGCGTCATCGACAAAAACCAACTCGGAAGTCTCCGGAAAAGACCGGCGGACGAGTTATCGCGATCCTCCGAGGTGTGCGTACCTGCATCTCTCGCCGTCTGATGTCGTGGATGAAGCTGTAGGTCTTGTCAAAAATCTCCGCCTTGTACTCCCCCGACAGGTCGTCGAAGCGAGGGTCTCGCAGCGTCT
>NW_017805928.1:208527-210623 GCF_001891065.2 Hippocampus comes | reverse complement strand
GTTCTTGTTGAGGCGCTTGCGCCGGGCCGCGCCCGCCGAGCGCGGCCCGGCGCCGTAAGCGAGCCGGTTGTACGCCTTGGTGCCCACGCGGCTTTGCAGTCGCAGGATGTCCTCGAACGACATGACCGACAACTCTGGACAAGACGGCCACAAAATACACCCCGCGTTCGTATTCTTTCCGTCGATTGCGATGGAAACGGGCGGAGTCAGTTGAGGGAGGCGGGGCATTTCACCCGAGACAATATTTCGCCCCCCCCCCCGCGGTTGCGCAACCATCCCGCCTTTCACCTTTTTTGATGTCCTCCTCCTCCTCCTCCGTCGAGACGCTCGGCTGGACCTTTGCCGCCTCCTCTTCCTCGCTGGCGTCATCATCTTCCTCTTCATCGTCACTCCCGGCAGATCCTACCCGATCTTCATCTTCGTCATCAGCCGCCGCTTCCTCTTCGTCACCGTCTTCTCTTCGTCGCTCCGTCAACGCAAGCGAGTTGCTCTCCTCGTCATCGCCGCCCGCCATCGTGTCGGGCTCCGACGCTGCCAACGCAAACACACACGTCATTCATTCGACAAGTTTTTTTTTTTTTTTTCTTTCTTAACGGTCCCGGGCACCCATTTTTTGGTTCGGTGAGTGTAGTTTTGATCGGAAGAAAGGGGCACCAAGAACGTGTTACAGGCTTACTCGTGTTAAAAAAAAAAAAAAAAAATCAAGCATAGAACTCTCGCGACGCCTTGTGGACGGGAGGTACGACAGCAGGTTACAATGGCCGTGTCATGAGCAAAACAAATCATAAACAGATCTACAATTCGCTTGACTTGACGACATCCCCCGCGACGTGACATTTGGACACGGCCTTCTAAAAAGAAGCGTTGAAATGATTCCGTTTCCATTTCCTGAAGCGCTTTTCTGTTCGTCAACATGTCGTCCGGGCCTGAAAAGCTGACAACGTTTAAAAGATTTGGAACATTTATTTGCAAGGGACCTTTCGGCGCTCGTCGTCCACCTGCGGAGTTTTTTCCGGTCGTCGTTGGCGACTTTTGAAATCAGCTGAAAAAGTTTGTGTGTGTGGCGAAAAAAAAGAACGTTTGTGAAGTCGCGCAGCAGCTCTGCTAGCCGCTCACCGCTAGCACAGGCTACTTTAGCTTCCGGCGCCCCGGATAAACGTCACTTCCAGGTGGTATTTACGCCTTCACAATAAAAGGGAGGCTCTCATCCAAAATGGCGCGCGGTGCTTTCTTGACCGATACACATTTACCATATGGACGTCTGTTGTCAGCGGCTTACTTACGCAGTATAGCCGCGTGTCAGCCATCAAGGCGGCTGGATAAAGGGAGGACACGTCTACATGTTTTTTTATTATTTGGACAAGTATCATAACACACACAACAACATTTATAGAGGAACAACCGGAAGTTGGAACAAACAGGAAATGTTGAGAGCATATTTGTCTGTTCACAAAAACGAACGTCGATTTCGATTCAGCGTCCGCGTTCGGACCGATTTGGATTGGAAGCTCGCCTCAATCCGCTCCGCCCCGCCTCTCGCCGGAAGCTCTACCCGAGGATCCGCCCACGACACCGACCGCCTGCCGAGGAACCCCGAGCGACCGACGAGCCGCCGCCGTCCACTCTTGAAGTCTTCTTTTCTCTTTTTGGGCCAACGCAATAAAAAAATCACAACGCTTTGCATCTTTTCGATTTATTGCGCAATTCTTTCCGGGAGACAAACGGCGAGCGTTTTCGGGGGTCGGTCGGACTTTGTCATTCGACGAGCTCCGAGCCGCCTTTCCCCGGCTGCGAGGCGAGACGGCCCGACCGTAAAAATGACGGCAAGACTTCCGTTTGGCGGCACGCGTTCCAAATCGCCCGTTCGAGCGCGGCGCAATCAACAATGTCAAAGCTGAAGACGGGAGTCCGAATCTTCTGGGAGGCGGGCCGGCCGGGAACGAATGTGACGTTGGGTTTCTCGTGCTTCCGACCGTTCAGGTTGTGCTCGGACCGGGTCGGGCTGGCTCTGATGGTTCCGGTGGCCTCGGCGCCGCCGGTCGCCTTGGAGTGGAGTGGCTCCGACGTCGCTCGGGTTGTTCAAATGCCTCCGGAGT
>NW_017805928.1:205162-206890 GCF_001891065.2 Hippocampus comes | reverse complement strand
CCGTTCAGGTTGTGCTCGGACCGGGTCGGGCTGGCTCTGACGGTTCCGGTGGCCTCGGCGCCGCCGGTCGCCTTGGAGTGGCTCCGACGTCGCTCGGGTTGTTCAAATGCCTCCGGAGTCGGCGGCGGTGGCGGCGGGGGGGGGGCGGTGCTGCTGGTTCTCGTGGTTCTGGTCGTGTTCTGCGGTCAGGAGTCGCGTGACGTGTCCTATGCCCTTGGTGACGCCCTCTCTGAAGAGAAGCTTGGCGCCGGTCCGAAGGTACTCGGGATGTTTGAGGAAGCCAAAGGCCACCACGGCCCGCTCGCCCGTCCTCAGCTCGTCCTGCCGGCGGACGGGCGAGGCGCGCGTCAAAAACGCCGTCCGGGGGGAGGGGGTGGGGGGGGGGGCGATGCGCCCGCAGGTACCTTTCCGTGCACCCGTTGCACGACGGCCGTCTGCCTGACGTTGCCCACGTGCGCCGTGACCTGCGAGCCCCGGCGGAAGGTCCCGGCGTGGAAGAGCAGAACCACGGCCGCCTCAAAGTGCCGGCAGACGCTGGGCTTCATCTTGGGACTCACCATCACCATGCCCTGCGCGCCGCTGTCGACTCGTTTCGGCTTTTTATTCCACCCGTGGGCCCGCCCCCCCCGGGGGCCTACCTTGCGCAGCAGCGTCCTGTCGAAGTTGCCGAGCGCCAGCGTGGCCGCCTGCCCCGCCCTCAGCAGCCTGCAGCTGGAGCGGTTCCTCTGGATGGA
The DNA here is from genome assembly GCF_001891065.2 of Hippocampus comes. Classification (NCBI taxonomy): domain Eukaryota; kingdom Metazoa; phylum Chordata; class Actinopteri; order Syngnathiformes; family Syngnathidae; genus Hippocampus; species Hippocampus comes. The sequence continues at coordinate 206,156 of NW_017805928.1, read as the reverse complement.
CAGAACCTTCACGCGCAGGAAGCCGCCCTCGTCCGTCGGGCCCACCGCCAGACGCTCGCCTTCGCGACACACGCCGCTGACGAAAAAAAAAAAGCGAAATCGCGCAATCGCTAGCTCATCCGCGGCGGCGGCCCTCACCTGTACAAAGTCCCGCCCACCACCGTCCCCACGTCGGGAACCGAGTAGATCTCGTCCACCTGTCGGCATTGCGCGGGGGGCGGGTGTCGGGAGTCGCGTCCGATTGAGGGTGCGCGCGCTCGCCCGATTTTGTACCTGGAACTCGGTCAGCTGCTGCATGAGTTCTTCTTGTTGTTCGCTGTTGCTGAGCGGAGGGAGAACGTTCAGGAAGACCTTGAGGAGCTCCAGACCTTTCCCCGACACGCTGGACAGGGTGAAGATGGGCGTCACGCTGCACACACACACCCGCCCGACGGATCAGAGGCGGCGCGCGCAAACGGCGGCGGCGGCTAGCGCGCGCGCGTGCGCTAGCCGGCGGGCGTACCAGGCGGCGGGGGCGAACTGCTGCGCGGCGGCGACGGCGTCGTCGGCCGTGTGGACCGCCAGCGGGACCTTGTTGCATCCCGGCTGCTTGAGGAGGCGCTCCAGCTGCCGCAGCGTCCGCTCCACCGCCCCCCGCGAGCACACGTCCACTTTGCTGACGGCGATGAAGATGGGAACTTTCAGCGCCATGGCCAGGCCCAGGTGCTCCCTGGTGGTACCCGCTGCACACCCCGGAAAAAAAAAAATAAAAATGACAGAAATTGGTCCACTAACCCAAAAAAAGGACATTCAATTAGACATCTGACCAATGCCGGTGTTGGCGCCGACCACCAGCATGGCAAAGTCCGGGCAGTAGCTGGTGAGTCCGAAGACGGTGGTCTTCAGGTACTTGTGATGTCCCGCCAGGTCCATGAAGGTGATCATCTTGGAGGAGCTCTCGCAGATCTCCTCGGCGCTGCGCGAGTCGCTGTAGTTGACCACCTGGCGGCTCACG
>NW_017805928.1:199626-204969 GCF_001891065.2 Hippocampus comes | reverse complement strand
TGCGGCGGCGGCGGACCCTCACCTGCTGGTCGTCCGGAACCTTCCGCACCAGGACCTCGGCGATCCTGCGCGCGCCGCCGTCGCCGCCGCCGCCGTCCGAGTCCACCTGACGCTCCCGGAGCAGCGTGATGTCGGCGCCCACCCTGAAGACGAGGAGCGTCGGTCAGGATCCCGCCGCCGCCGCCGCGCCAATGCGCTTGCGCACGTTACTTGTCAGCCATCTGGCGTAAGGTTCCGATGGACGCCGTCATGTCGGCTTGGCTCAGGCCCACCAGGAGCCCGTTGTCGTCCACGCCGATCTGGTAGACGGCCTCGCCGCGGCCCTCCTGCAGACGCCACTTGAGCTGCGTGGCCAGGTGCTCGAAGCGGTTCCGGGTGGGGTTCACCAGCTTCAGCTAAGGGGGCGGGGCCGGGGGGCGGGGACGTCATGTGAGCGTCAGGACCAGGAAAAGCCGCGAGGCTTGAGGACGTTACCTTATACTCGACGTTTCCTTCCTCGGCCTGTAAAAAAAAAAAAAAAACGAGCAGCAGCAGCATCAGACGGTTAGCTTGGCGGCTAAGCGAGCTAGCGGAGGCGAAGCGGAAGGAGCTATTTAGACCTCCGGCGGTAGAAATGGCGGCGGTGTTTCGTTCTGGTTCTTGTTGTTCTTCTGCCGGTTGTTCTTGCGACGTCGGCGGCCCCGTTTGCCTCGCCTCGTCCGAGACCGCTTCGACGACGTCTTCTTGCCACCGCACACGTCCACCATCATCTGGTCGGTTGGGACGGAGCAGCTCGTCACCGGGGAACGGACGAGATCCGGCCGCTTGCGGCCAACGAAACACCGGACGCCCGGCCCGGCCTAGCGAGGAGGGAAAGAGGCGCTGAGGATGCGCTCAGACCCCCCCGCCGCCTCCGCCGCCGCCGGCTACTCCTCTTCTCGCCCGCACTCTCTCCTCAGCATCACCCAACCGACGCGCTACAAAGCGACCTTGGACTAACACCGACTACTTCCGTCATGGCTTTTCAAACTAAACTCACGAGCGACGAAGACCACACCACGTCGAAACAAAACAAAACAAAACACGCCCCCCGTGTTCCCGCAAAAAGGCCGCTTTCTGCTTTTCCTACAACGCGTGGCGATATCGTCAACTCGTCGAGGTACGTCCGCGCTCGCAAAAAGAATTGCGCTCTGTACCAAACGAGGAGGCGATTTGATTGTGAAACCCTAAAGCGGAAGTAGACACCCTTCCCCTTCCGCCCCCCTCCATAATTGGGCTCGAATGGTGGAAGTCGTCGTTGGAAACCCGACCCAAGTTGTCTCGGCTTTCTCACGCGACAAGTGTGCTTGCGACATTTGGGGGGGGCTCCTCGGCGCAGGTATCCGCGCGAGGCCGTTGTCGACCTCGGCTTTCTCAACCGCGCGCGCGAGCCCGTTAGCCCGCCGAAGCTAACCCGCGCGCGGCGGACACCTATTCGGCTAGCCCGGGAGCTCTTTGGACGTCTATCGGCAGGACCCGCTGAGGCATGTGGAGAGTGACTTTGGAGGCGTTCGGCGTTCTTCTGCTGGCCTTCCTGTTGGGGAATGTCGCTTTAGCTTGGTTTCAGCTCAGCAAGCCCCGGACGGAGACCGAGACCGAGACGGGGGGGACGCGGGCGAGCGCGGAGCCCCAGGAGCAGAGCTGCTTTTGCCATGTAAGGGACTATTTTTTATTTTTATTTTTTATCCTCCCGTTTTATTTCAGACTAGCACTTTCAACTCCTCTTTTTCTCCCGGCGACGGACAATCGAAGGGCTCACTCGAAACAACAGACTTCCAGCTTTCTCGAATGTTCGTCGCGTCTCTTTTGACGTCATCGTTCGCGTGACGCTCATAGGCAAGCGAGACGCGAAGCGTTTCTGCGCTCTGATCAATTCTACACCCCCCCGCACGGCACGCAAGTTCAAACGAGAGGGGAACCCAAGAGCGAGTTTTGCGTGGTTGTTGCGGTTCGAGCCGAATGATTTTCTTTCAATTGCGGTTCGGACTTGATGAGCTCGACGTGTTTACGCGAGTAGACCGGCGTGGTGTAACGTGATTGGCCGAGGCTCAGGAAGACCCGCCTCTTTGGCCTTCCCTTCTCGCCGCCACTGGCTGGACGACAATGCGGGGGCGGGGCTTAGTTTTGACTTAGAAGTCGGGGGGCCTCGCTTGTGAAGCGCCGTGGAAGGGAAGTTGAGGATGCTGCCAAGTGTTTGCGTCTTCCTGCTTTTTGCCCCCCTCGGGGCTCTCGGGCACCCGCAGGTCAGTTGTCCTCTCACGTGCACATTTGAAGGTGGACGTCATCAACAGCTGTCGGCTTCCCTTGGCAACGTGCGTCGAGGATACACAAACCCGTCCGCTCCACCATATGCTAGTGTGTGTGTGTGTGTGTGCCGCAGCTGACGGGGGTGCTGGACGACTGTTTCTGCGATGTGGAGAGCATCGACGTCTTCAACAATTTCAAACTTTACCCTCGCATCAAGAAGCTGACGGAGCGCGACTACTTCCGCTACTACAAGGTACGGCCTGTCCCCCCCCCCCCCCCAACGTGCCCGGCGAGCTGCTGATGCACCTCGTTGCGCCTCGCTCAGGTCAACCTCAAGCGAGCGTGTCCCTTCTGGCCCGACGACGGCCACTGCGCCATCAAAGACTGCCACGTGGAGTCCTGTCCCGAGGTCGGAGGTCAACGGCCGCCGCTCCCCCCGCCCCCTGGGGCGGCTCCCTCTTCCGCGCTCAACTTTTTGTGTTTCTCTTCATGTGCCGCCGTTTCTAGAGTCAGGTTCCTGCGGGCATCAAGTCTGGGAATTACAACAAGGTGAGCGCCGGCCGCTGCGTTGCGCATGCAAAACACGCGCCAATGCGCAAAAAAAACGCAAACGTTGACGTGCGTACGCGAAAAGATACACGCGGTCACGCACGCAAAAAAAAAAACACACACACACGAATACACCCGAACGTGAAAGAATTACGCCAACCGAGCTCGCCGCCGCCACCACCAAGATGGCTGCCGCGCGGGCGTGTCGCCGAGGCGCGACGCCGTACGGCGTCTCCGTTTCGTGAGCCCGAACCGCCCGGCGATGACATCATCGCCGCGGCGCCCTGCCGACTCATCTTCTGTTTTTTTTTTTTCTTTCGCCGGCCGTTTTTTCGCTTTGGCGCGTTCCCGAGCGCCGCCGTCCATCAAGCGTGTGATGTCCCGTGTGCAAGTATTCGCAGGGCGGCGCCGCCGGCGTGCGCGACGTGAGCGAGTGTCAGCAGGCGCAAGAGCTGGGGGCCATCAACAGCACGCTCAGGTCACACACACACACACACACACACACACACACGTCGCAGATGCGAGTTGCACTGTGTGTATATTTTACTCCTTGTGTGTTGTGTGTGTGTGTGTGTGTGTGTGTGTGTGTGTGTGTGTGTGTGTGTGTGTGTGTGTCGGATTAAAAAACAAGTAACAACCTAATCAGTCACTAGTTCTTTGGTTTTCGAATGCCAAATGAAAATGGAAAGAAAGAATGATATTACACAGATTAGAGGAGTTATGTGTTTTCTTACTGTATGTCGGGAAAAAAAAAGCAAGCATAAAGCATCCCGCAGTGAGCAAAATAAATATACAGACATGTTTACTGCCTGTCAGTTCCATCGTGTAGGGTCGGGAACAGCATTTACGAGGAGAACTGCTTCAAGTCAGTCGACGCTCGCCGCCGCGGCGGCGTTTTGCCATCGCCGTTGACTGACGATGTTCGCCCGCCGCCAATGACGTTGTTGACTGCGGCAAAAGGGCGCCGTTCGTGACGGTTCGTCGGCGCGTTTTTCCCCAGATGAGTCGTCCCCGGACGCCGAATACGTGGACCTGCTCCTCAACCCGGAACGCTACACGGGATACAAAGGCCCGTCGGCGTGGAGGGTCTGGAACAGCATTTACGAGGAGAACTGCTTCAAGTCAGTCGACGCTCGCCGCCGCGGCGGCGTTTTGCCATCGCCGTTGACTGACGATGTTCGCCCGCCGCCAATGACGTTGTTGACTGACTTTGTGTCGCGTGCGCAGGCCCAGGTCCGTGTACCGACCTCTGAACCCTCTGGTCCCCAGCGGAGGTGAGTCAACGACCACGCGGCAGCGAGTCGACACGGGGGCGGGGCTCGCGCGGTTGCAAAAAACCAGACTGGTGATGACTCCTTTATGGAGTTGCAAAAATCGACCAAAAAAAAAAAAATATCCACCTCGGGGCGCGGCCACAAGAGGGCGCCAGCGGACGTTCGATGCGTCGCAAACGGATGTTGAGAGCGCGCGGCGCGGCGAGACGCTTCTCGGAGAAAGGCCACCCGGCGCCGCGGGCGCAAAGAGCTCGAGCCGACCTCTTGCGAACCAAAAAACGAGGCTGCCTTGCCGTTTTTTTTTTTTTTTTGTCGTCTTCTTTCCAATCGACACGCCGCCTCACCCACCCGGTGGTCGGCGACGGAATTACAGCCGGTCTTTTCAAATTGCGGTGCGACGGTCAGGACGCGCGGCGGCGGCGGGACGGAGCGTTTGTGAGCCGCGGCTTGCTTGGCTTTTTGTCTTCAGGAGACGACGGTGAGTACGGACGCCTTTTGAAGGAGCTCGCGGCGGCGGCGGGGGGGGCGGCGCCTTCCGCCGTGTCGCTCACGATGTCGTTGCTGCGCTTTCAGGCGAGGGCTTCTACAAGTGGCTGGAAGGTAACGGCGGCGCGTCTTTGTCTTTGTCTTTTTTCTTTTTTTTTTTTTTTTTCTCTTTCTGCCGAGCGGGCGTCTTTTCATCCCAACGTTTTTTTTTTTTCGCTCGGCGGCGGCGGCGGCGGCGCAGGTTTGTGTTTGGAGAAGCGGGTCTTCTACCGCCTGATCTCGGGCCTCCACAGCAGCATCAACATCCACCTGTGCGCCGAGTACCTGCTGGACGGTAAGTGTCCCCGTCTCCCCCCCCCCTCCCTCCCTCCCTCGCCGCCAACGGAGCTGACGTGCGGGGGGTGGGCGCAGAGGGTTGGGGCAGGTCGCTGTGGGGTCCCAACGCCGAGGAGTTCCGCTGGCGTTTCGACCGGGCCGAGACCAAAGGCGAGGGCACGCGGCGCCTGAAGAACTTGTACTTCCTGTACCTGATGGAGCTGCGGGCGCTCTCCAAGGTGGCGCCGTACTTCGAGCGCGCCGCGGTGGACTTGTACACGGGGAACGGGCGCGAGGACGCCGACACCAAAGAGCTGCTGCTGCAAGTCTTCGGCGAGATCAAGTACGAGGGGGGGGGGGCCGCTCGCTCGTTTTGGCGTCTGGCGCCGGCGCCTCCTCACTCTGTCCGTCCCCCCTCCCTCGCTTAGGATGTTCCCCCTGCACTTTGACGCGC
>NW_017805928.1:199142-199538 GCF_001891065.2 Hippocampus comes | reverse complement strand
CCCCGATGGGGCCCGCCGGCGCTTCTTTGGGGGCTCCCCGACGACAACGCCGCGGCCGTCATTTTTTTTTTTGTGTGTGTGCGCGCGCAGGAGGAGTTCCGCCTTCACTTCAAGAACATCTCCCGCATCATGGATTGCGTGGGCTGCAGCAAATGCCGACTGTGGGGAAAACTGCAGGTAAAGGGCACCGCGAAAAAAAATGAAACCCCGCGTGTGGGCGATGACGTCATGGCGCCGATGTCATCAGACCCAAGGCCTGGGCACGGCCCTGAAGATCCTGTTCTCGGAAAGACGGATCAAGAACCTTCCGGAACGTTCGGCCTCCAAAGGCTTCCAGCTCACTCGCCAGGAAGTCGTCGCCTTGATCAATGGCTTTGCCAGGTAGGCCCCGCCCCC
>NW_017805928.1:196647-199130 GCF_001891065.2 Hippocampus comes | reverse complement strand
TCTCTCGGAAGTCTTGGCGTAACACGGTCTGGTCTCGCAGGCTGTCGTCCAGTATCTATGAGCTGCACAACTTCCGGCTGCTGCTGAAGGAGAGCGGCAGGTAGCTGACGAGGCCCCGCCCCCTTCCTCAAGGTCGGGACTCAAAATGGACGTGCGTGCGTGCGTGCGTGCGTGAGGGAGGGACCGGCGGTGCGTGTCCCCCCAACATCGGTCACTTGACGTGTCGCCGTTCCGATCACTGGATTGCGCACGCGGCCTTTTTGTTTGCTTCAGCGCAACAAAGCGAAGATGGACCCAAGATTTTTATTTTATTTTTATTTTTTTTTCTCTCCTTTTCCTTCAGGATATTTTGCTTTGCGCGCAAACTCGATGAAACTTTTGGACTTGAAGGTGCGTCCTTGGAGTCTCGTGCTTTTTCTTTTTTTGTTTTTTTTGCTTTTTCTCATGTGTGCGACCGAAATAAAAGCAACGAAAACGGCGCGTGACGATGGAAAGATTGGTGGTGCATTTTGTGATTTCCTGTTGCAATGCGCCGCGCCTCCTGGAGTGGCCGCCGGGGGGCGCTGTGGTGCGCCATTTCTTCACATCTTGTCTTTTTTTTTTTTGGCCTGCGGTGATCCCTCGCTACTTCGCGGGTTCAGTGCATCGCGGATTTTTTCAAACAAAAAAAAAAAAGTATTTTTATTGTGTGTTTTTTTTTTTTTTTACATATACACGGAGTACAGTATTGTAGATGTCGCTCGATATGACTCGCTGTTGTTTTTCAGCTTTGTTGCGGAATTTATTTTTATTTTTTTTTTACCCGTTTGTGTTAATTGGACGCCACTTCGCAGATATTCGTTTATGGCGGGTGCTTTTGGTCCCCATGAACCACGATAAACGAGGGATTACTGTATTTCACTTTGAAATGTTTTCCCTCTCACAGCGCATTTCTTTTAGTCCAAGCAAAGAAACTTTTTTTGGGGGGGGGCCGGGGGGGGGGTGCAATCACGTGTGGACTTTATTGCGTAATATTAGTAACGTGATGAGTACTGTTAGCACGCGGCTGCCGCTGACAGGACGTGCGCGGGTGTCCCGGTTGGTCTGGACGCGGGTTGCCATGGGAACGAGGGATGCCGGTGATGTCATCGTGGAGAAGACCAAAAGTCAAAGGAAGATCGCTCGTGTTTATGAGCGTCGTACAAGGATCGTGTCTCCGTCCTCCACGGCATAAAAGAATAACGTTTTCAAGTCGCTGTCCATTTGGTACTCTGGACCCAAAACCTGCGTACACCAACACACACACACACACACACACACACATGCGCGTGAGTGACACGCGCGCACGCAGACGGAGTCACGCCCCCGCACGGCACCTTGGCACTGGTGTAGCTGAGCTTCAGGTCGGTCGCGGGGACCTTCAGCAGTCGAGACAGGAGACCTTTGACCTTCTGGACCTCCATGGAAGCTGCGCACAAACATCCGGATATTTCGAGCAGGTCGATTGCGATGAGAAGGGCGCGGCGGTGTCCCGATCGCTAACCTGGAAGTTTCTTTTCCAGCGGCGTCCTCGCCGCGTCGTCCGCAAACACAAATGTGATCTCTGCGGTCGAAGGCGAGGGGGAGAAGAAACGAAAAGCAATTCTCAGAGCGAGCCTCGGCCGGCAGGGTGGGGGGGGGCGCGGAAAGAGGCGGGGCTTACTTAACAGCTGATTCTTCAGGGCGAACGGCTGCCGCTTGGTCAGCTCGCCTTCTTCGGGAGCGCCGTACTCTGAAAGGCGCACGGTCGGAAACGTCGTTTTTTTTTTTCGTGACGGTTTCGACAGGGTGAGCCGAAGGTTCTCGAAAACGCTCGTCGGGCGGAGCGGGCCTTACTGTCGACGAGGCTGCGGTAACGAGGATGGCGATCGGCGAATTCCCGGCTGGTCTGACTCCGCCCCCCGGCCCGCAGCCACTCCTCCCCAAACATCTTCAGGTAGTCGCACTCCGCCCCCCTCCTCTCCTGAGGGGTCACCTGTAACCGCGGTAACCGCTCAGCGTCTCACAAACCCGCTTGCACCGACGCGGGAGGGGGCGGGGCAACTCACGTCCGATCCGTTCAGGACGAGGAGGTGCGGCAGCTTGGCGACGAGCATCTGATTGGCTGTCCTGGGGTTGCGGTCGGCGCTGGCCAGCGGGTTTCCCCGGCACCAAAGTTGCCGCAACGACGGCAGCTTGGACAGCTCGTCGATCACGCCCCACTGAACGGGTCACACGCGCACGCGAACAAAAAAGGGGGCGTGGCTGTGAAAGCTGAGCGCTAGAGGATCGATCGGGCGCGGGGGGGGTTCTGACCTCAGAGATCTGGTTCCGGTTCAGGTTGAGCTTCTCCAGCGAGGCAAACATGGACGTCTGCGCACCTGCCGCCGGGGAACGCGCACGTCAGCGACGCGTGACGGACGAGGCGGCGGCGGCGGCGGCTACTTCCCGCGGCGTCGGCGAAGTGAAGGGCGGCGATCCCCGTG
>NW_017805928.1:188930-195333 GCF_001891065.2 Hippocampus comes | reverse complement strand
TAGACGAGCGGTCGGGCGGGGGGGTGGTTCTGACCTCAGAGATCTGGTTCCGGTTCAGGTTGAGCTTCTCCAGCGAGGCAAACATGGACGTCTGCGCACCTGCCGCCGGGGAACGCGCACGTCAGCGACGCGTGACGGACGAGGCGGCGGCGGCGGCGGCGAATACCTGGCGCGGCGTCGGGGAAGTGAACGGCGGAGAACCCCGTGTCGCTCATGATCAACTGCTCCAGTCTGCAACGACGACAACGTCGAAGGGAGCAGAAGTTGCGGAAAGAAGAGCGGCGGCGGCGGCTGACCTCGGCAGAGCGGCGAGGCTGAGCAGGCTGTCCTGGTCCAGGCGGTTTTTGGACACGTTGAGACACCTCAGTTCCCGCAGGACACCCTCGGGGCTGAAACGCACACGCATGCATGCGCTTAGCTCGGCCACGCCCTCCTGGGGTGGAGGGCGTGGCCGTCCGGTCGGCGCGCCGCCGGGCCGCACCTGCGCAGCCGCTCGATGTCGTTGTCCTCCACCGTGAGCTCCTCCAGCATCGGCCACATGGGGGCGCAGCGCAGGATCTGAAACGGACGAGAGCGGTCGCGGCGGCCGACCCGGCGCCCATCGCGCCGTGCCGCTCTCCTACCTGCGTCCACGTGAGCTCGCAGCCGATGAGGGTCAGAACTTTGAGGTTGCGGAAGGCCCGGCGGTGGGCCTCGGGATCCGAGGGCAAAGCGAGCCGGTTGAAGCTGCGGCAAGAGGTCAGAGTTCAGGCGCGAGCGCGACGGCCCGCCGGCCCGGCCGGCCGCCGCCGACTCCCCAGACCTGAGCTGAAGCGCCTCCAGACGCGGCAACTGCCCGGCGATGGCGGCCACGTCCTCCCAGCGGCGCAGCAGAGAGCCGCTCAGGTCCAACCAGCGCACGTCTGGGCAAAAATGCTCAGGAACGACAAACGCCGAAGAGCGCACGCACGCCGCCGCCGCCGACAAACACGCTCAAAAGATACTGGGCGTGGTTCTGAGGATCTGCCCGTCTTCCCCCGGCCCGTTCACTTGGCAGTTTTGGAGGAGGATGCTGGGGAGGCTCTCCAAACTGCAAACACGCACACACACGAGCGGCAACGAGGCCGTGGGCGTCGTCGGTCGCCGGCAGGTGGACCCCGCCCCCGCCCGCGCAGCTCACCTGCGCTCGGGCACGCGCGCCCACTCCAGCGTCCTGCCCGAGATGCTGATCTCGGCGTCGGCCGCGTCCCCCTCCGACGCGTACTCGCGCCGCACCGCCGACAGGAAGTCGACGCCGAAGCTCACCTTGGACGGACGCACGAAGGAGCCTCCCGTCGGGTGCCTGGCGAGGGAGGTGGCCGGCGGGGGCGAGTCAGCCGGCGGCGGCGGGCGGGCGGGCGAGCGGGCGGGAGGACCATTACCTGCAGGTGAAGTAGCGCACGCCTTCGTGGCACCCATCGTGTTTCCCTCGCGCGGGCTCGTCCCACTCCACGCCCAGCCACACCCCTGAGCGGCACACGGCGTCGTTTGTCAAGGGACGCCCGGACACGCCCGCCTGTGGCAGGGCAGAGTATACAACGCTGCGCGCGCGCGTGTGTGTGTGTGTGTGTGTATGGGGGGGCTACTCGTGGCCACTTCCGCAGTTGGCGTGAAACGCTTTAGGGGGTTGACCCGCTTAGGTCCCGACACTGGCCGGCAACCGCGGTCCGCCCGTCCGACGCCTCGCGTACTACCTGCAGTGGGCGGCACGCCGCCCACGAAGCGGACCGTGGCCCGATGCTCCCCGCACGACACCCGCCGGCCCAGGGCGTCCGTCTGCTCCGCCGCCATCCCCCGCCTTCTAAACCACAAGTCGCCCGGGGCGACGGTTCGTCGAACGCCAAGCAATAAAAAAAAAAAGCGGGCGCTTTGATGACGGCACCCTTCGGACGCCCGAGAGGCTAACTAGCAAAATGAAACATAGCGAGCGCTCTCCCTTCGCTCACTTCCGGAGGGACTCTTTTACGTGACGCACTGCGGTTTTCCCACTCATTTCCTGTTGTAAAATATTTGGCGCTGAAAATACGAAACTTGTATTTTCACTCATTTCGTATGTTTGTTTCCCCTCAATGAACGGTTTACTTTTTGCGTCGGGGATATTAAGCTTCGGATGAAACGTCGACGTTCGAAGGTGGAATTTTTTTTTTTGTTTCCTTCCGGACATGTTTAGCGCACGGACCGCAGTCAACCGGCCGAGCGCACGCGTCGCCCGGGAAGAGCAAAAATTGCTAGGTTGTTGTTGTTGGTTTTTTTTTTTTGGTTTTGTTTTGTTTTTTTGCAGTTCGACAAGAAATAAAGGTCGGCGGCGTCGCCGTTTGCTTTGCCGAGTAAAACCATGAAGAAGAAAGATGCTCAGAGGTTCGTTCTCGACTCGACGTCACCGATGTTATGGTTAGACGATGTTCGCATTGTCGTTTTGTGACATACGCGTGAGATGTCACCTTTGACCTTGTCGGCGTTGTGCTCAGCGCGGACGCGTCCTCCGACTACCGAGTGGGCGAAGTGTCGGCAAGTTTGCTCCAGAAGAACCGCGCGGCGGCGGCGGCGACTGCTTCCGGCTCGCTTGCGGCTCTCTTCGGCGGCGGTGGCGGCGCCGCGCCGGCGGCGGGCGTCCTCTTTCGGGCCGCGCCGCAGGTGAGTCCCGCCCAATCGCAAATCTCAACCCCGCCACTGTGTTTATTCCCCCCCCCCTTCTCTTTTTCTTCCTTTTTCCATTGGCGTTGAAAATATCAAATCTCTCCGCATGACATTTGGATGTGCTTGTTGCCACCAGCTTCCGCAGCTCAGCGAGCAACCGGAAGCCCCCGAGGTCAAAGGCCAAGCCGGCCGAAAGCCCAAAGGAGGGAAGAAAATCCCAAAAGTGAAAACCGAAGCCGAGCAGAAGCTGGACAACAGGTCGAGCGGAACTGCCCTCATCGCCGGTCAAAAAAACGAGTCGAGCTCGGGATGCGAAGTGCTAGCGTAGCTTCGCGCGAGGCTGAATTTGACGGGATCCCGTCAAAATGTCGAACTCGTTGACCGATCCGGTCCCGATTTCGAGAAGGGGGAAGGGATTTAAATTGCGTTCTGTTGTCACGCAGGGAGCTCGGCCTGCAGAACGCCGACGAGGCCGAGCGGGCGGCGCCGGCGGCCGAGCGCGTTTGGGAATGCAGCCCAAAGCGGGTGGTAAACTCCATCTAAGGCTAAATACCGGCACGAGACCGATAGCGGACAAGTACCTTAAGGGAAAGTTGAAAAGAACTTTGAAGAGAGAGTTCAACAGGGCGTGAAACCGTTGAGAGGTAAACGGGTGGGGACCGCGCAGTCCGCGCGGGGGATTCAACCCGGCAGCGGCGGCGGCGGGACAAGCAGGAAGAGCAAAGCAAGAACCGCAGGACGGTCTTCGTGGGCAACCTGCCCGTCGGCTGCGACAAGAAGGTTCGGCGGCGCAACCTTTGACCTCGGCTGCGTCGCGCGCGCGTTCACCCGGCGTTTGTGCGTTGTCTGTCGCGCCGCAGACGCTGCTGAGCATGTTCCGGGCCGACGGCGCCGTCGAGTCCATCCGCTTCCGCTCCCTGGTAACAAAAACGCGATCGTAAACAAAAGTGGGAGGAGCCGGGCTGAAGTCACATGACCGCCACTGTTTCCGGTCGCCGCAGGTGCGGGAGGACCCGGCCGTGTCGCGCAGAGTCGCCGCCATCAAGTGAGTGTGGCGCGCGCGCACACACGTTCCGCGTCTACGCCCCCCCCCCTTGCCCCGCCCCCCATTGAGCGTCATCGCGTCTTGTGTCGACAGGCGCCAAGCTCACCCCTCTGCGCGCAGCATCAACGCCTACGTGGTCTTCAAGGAGCCGCAAGGGGTGGCCAAAGCGCTCTGGTGGTCGCCCGCCGGTGCCGCCGCCGCCGCCGCCGCCTCATCGCCGCCGTCGCAGTTGTGACTCCTCCCCCTCGGCCATTTTGTCCCCACGCAGGAACGGCGCGGAGATCGAGAAAGATTTCATCATCCGCGTGGACCGCGTGAGCTCCAAGGCGGCCGAAAGCGTGAGTCGGCTTCCCCCCCAGTCCCCGTGTACGCGTAGCGTTTGTCCAAGCCCGGTCGCTGACGGTCGGCCTTTGCGTCCGCAGCACGACCACAAGCGTTCGATCTTCGTGGGGAACCTCAACTTCGGTGAGTCTCGGCGCCCGTCGGCGGGCGGGGCTGCCCCGTTGCCGTGGTAACGTGCCGTCGCTGCGCTTCCCGTCCAGAGCTGAAAGAGTTGGCGTTGCGGCGCCACTTTGAGCAATGCGGCGTCGTGGAAGCCGTCCGACTGGTGCGCGACCACAACACGGGACTGGGCAAAGGATTCGGTTACGTCCTCTTTGAGGTAAGCGCGCCGCTCGCACCCGCCGCGAGCCACGCACGGACGGCGACTCACCCGCCCGCCCGTGTCCTCCGCCGTCAAAGAGTTGCGACTCAGTGCAGCTGGCGCTGAAGCTGGACGGCAGCAAGGTGGAGGGCCGAGCCATCCGGGTGAGAAGGTCCGCCGAGAAGGAGGCGAGGCGCGCCCCGCCGCCGCCGCAGCGGCGCCGCCGTCGCCCAGACGACACGTACAAAGGCGAGATGGCCCACCCCCATCAAAAAGCCAAGAAGAAAACCGGCAAGAAGAAGGCCAGAAAGAACGTCCGCCGCACATGACTTGAGCGGCTTTTTTCTTTTGGAATTATTTTTTGCGGCCGCGCTACGTCGAAGATTGCGCCGTCTCCGGCAACGAGAAGCCAATCGCTCGTCTGTATTCTTTGCGAATATTCAACCTGAGGTGGAATAAAAATCGCGTTTTGAAATGTGGGCGGTGCCATTTCCTTCCCGCGCTGTACGGCGCTCGCCGCATTTCCCCTCCTCTGGCTCCGACGGCGCCTTTTCCGGCGTGCGACCCGTTAGCCGCCGGCAACAGTGCCGTTTCCTTCCCGCGCTGTACGGCGCTCGCCGCATTTCCCCTCCTCTGGCTCCGACGGCGCCTTTTCCGGCGTGCGACCCGTTAGCCGCCGTCTCCGGCAACGAGAAGCCAATCGCTCGTCTGTATTCTTTGCGAATATTCAACCTGAGGTGGAATAAAAATCGCGTTTTGAAATGTGGGCGGTGCCATTTCCTTCCCGCGCTGTACGGCGCTCGCCGCATTTCCCCTCCTCCGGCTCCGACGGCGCCTCTTCCGGCGTGCGACCCGTTAGCCGCCGCCTTTTTGCGCGCAGGAGATGACGCGCAAAGTGCCTTCGGCTGAGGGGCGGAGTCCAGGCACGCCGCCGCCGCCGCGGACCTCGAGCGGACGCGCCGCAAAGGACAAAAAAACGGTCGAGCAAAGCGGAGCCAACTTTTATTGGGCCGCTCTTGGCCCCGCCCGAGCTCAGAGCAACTTGGGCTCGGCCGGGTTGGGCCTGACGGAGGAGAAGGCGCCGATGTGCGCCACCAGGTTGGGCTCCACGCTGTGCGAGCGCTCTCCGGGCGCGGCGCGGACGGCCCGGTAGAGGGCCGTGTCCTTGGCGTGGCCGTCGAAGCAGAAGGCCCGGTCCAGGTAGTCGGCCACCCGCAGGGAGGCGTTGCCCGGGTACAGCATGGCGGGCGTGCAGCACTCGGTGGCGGGCGACACGGCGTAGAGCTGCGGCGAGAGCCGGCGCGCCTCCAGCAGGTAGTGGCGGCCCAGCAGCTCGGCCGCCGCCATCACGTACACGGCCAGCAGCGCCAGGTGGCCGGCGGACGCGCGCAGGGGCAGCGCGCACGGGTTCCAGACGGCCAGCAGCCCCAGCAGCAGGCTGGCGCCCAGCAGGCCCAGGCCCGCCCACTCCAGGAGCCGGTAGGGTTCCGGGTTCCAGTAGCGCTGCAGCCGCTCGGGGTGGTAGAGCTTGACGTAGAGCGAGCGGGCGGCGAAGCGCCGGCTCAGCAGCTCCCTCAGCACCCGGAAGAAGTCCGGCAGCGGCATGGCGTCGTCCTCCAGGACCACCACGTTGCGGGGCCGGGCCAGCTGGAAGGCCTGGCGCAGGCAGAACACGTAGTCCTGCTTCTCGCGCTCAAACGAGTTGACGGCCCGCCGCCGCCGCCCTCGGTCGTCCGGCCGGCGCAGCACGCGGAAGTGCCGCTCCAGCAGTCTGGCGTCCTCGTTGACGTCGGGGCCGCTCGCCACGTCGCACAGCACCACCTGCCGCGGGGGACATTCGGCGGGCTTAGAGGACACGTCGGGCTGGACGAACTGCGCGCGGCGTATTCGCGCGGCGGCGACGACGACGCACCTGGGCGCAGGGCCGCTCCCCGCAGCCGCCCAGGAGAGCGCTCAGCTCGCGCATCACCTGCAGGAGGTAGTGGTAAGGGAGAGACTCGCGCCGCCGCGTCGTCACCACCGTCACCAGCAGCTCGGGGTGCCGGGGAGGCTCGGCGGCG
>NW_017805928.1:180485-188891 GCF_001891065.2 Hippocampus comes | reverse complement strand
GGGTCGGGCCCCGCCGCCGCCGCCTGCCAGAAGAGCAGCGCGTCCTGACCGCGCCGCAGACTCTGGCGCAGGGCGTCCCGGCTCATGGCGTCCAAGTAGGCCGAGCGCGCAAAGTAGTAGGAGTGCAGCAGGCGGTGGCACGCGGCCGGAAGCACCACGCCGAACGTCAGCGCGAACAGCGCCAGCATCCGCGCCGCGCCGCCGGAGCAGCGCACGCGGCGGCAAGGCATCTGCGCGGGGACTGGCGGCATGCTTTCGCACGCGGCGCGCCCTGGTGGAGGAAAAGATCCAAACGATTGCGTCATCAATCGCGAGTTGAAACCCCCGAAACGGGCGAGACGCGGAGTCCCGCCGCATTGTCTGTCTGCGTGTGTTGCTGCGACATTTGTGTTCAAACGGCGTCCGTGCTCAACTGCCCCTCGCTTGCTTTTCACATGATTTGATACCGAGCCTCCTTTTTTGGCAAGCGCTCGTTGACGCTCTCGAGTTTGCGAAGGCCAAAGAAGGATCTGGAAAAACTCGTCTGGTCAAGTTGAAGGCCCGCCCCTTAGTTGGCAGCGATTCTGTTTTATTTTAGCCTCGTCACCTGTTGGATCGGAAAGGCAATTTTTCATTTTTTTTTTTTTTTTTTTTTGCCTTTGTTGGCGGTGGTAGTCCACGTGAGCTTTCTTTGTTTTTTTTCGAAGCATGATCTTGCGAGGTGTGGGTATGAGGAAGTTGAAAATCACACTTCGGCATGATTGTCAAGAACTTTTTCACATTCAAATGTGTCGCCTGACGGATTTTTTTTGGGGGGGGGGGGCGCTGCAAGGTGAAATTCATCACGTGAAAATGTGAACCGTCCGATTGAAATACGGCAAGCACGTTTTTTTTTTACCCCCCCCGCGGCGGCAGCGTTCAGTTTGCGGCCGCACAAGAGTTGAAGCGACAAGGGGGAGAGCAAAAAAACGAGGAAGCGGAGAGAAGACGACTTGAGGAAAAAAACCTTCGCCGCCTCGCACTCACTCACCCGAGCCGGCGTCTCGTTGAGTGTCACTCCACTCGGTCGCCCCTCACTCGCGCCGCGACGCCTCGTTCGCTTTCGCTCGCTGCCTTTTTCGATCCCGCACATATATCGCCTCCGCTCCCTTCCGCCGTCGTGACGTCATCGCCCCCCTCGACGTGACCGGGCGGCCGCCAATGGCGCCGACATGGTCGGTGCCGAACTGTCAAGTTGGTGCGTTCGAGAGGCTCTCAAGACTCCGTACGTGGTCGTCGGTACCAAAACGCGTAGCGATGACGGCGTTTTCAGCCGACCGAAAGCCAGCACGAGTTGTCGGGAACGGTGGCAATGCAAAATAGCTGCCGCTCTGGCTTCAGCCGCAAGAGGGCGATCGACCGACCGACTGAGCGTGTGCCGACAAGAGCGGGAAAAGTCAGCGGATGTGGAGTCCAAGCCGGAAGTGGCGAGCGGCGACGGGATGCGCGCGCAGCCACAAGGCCTTTCCTCGGCGACGTGACCGCAGTTGACCACCGGGCGGCGCCACACGGCGCAAAATAAAAAGCCACACCTTTGAATCGACTTTTTAAAAAAAGTCACACATCGCCGACATTTTCTTTTTTTCCTCGAGAAGTGGCAGAAGTATTCACACCAAAAAAAAAAAAAAAAAAAAAAAAATCACCTTTGGACCGCTTTTGTCCCCCTGGTCCTTCCACTTGAAACACTCTAAAAACGTTCAGGGATCGGCCCAAACACCAAACGTGAAAAAAGTAATTCCCGTTATAATAACTGCCATATAAAAAGAGGCCTTTTCACCCCGCCCCCCACCCACACGCACGCACACGAACAATCAAAATGTCGTCAACCCCCCCCCCAAAAAAAAATATATATATACACATATATAATTGACTCTAGTTATAATTGCTGTGAAAAAAAGACACTCACCCAAAACAATGAAAAATGAAAATTGGAAAATAATTGAACCGCCCCTTCAAAAAATAAATATTGTTGTTTTGAAAAATGTTTTTTTTTTTTCACATTTTGGAAATCTTTCTTGAACAAATCAAGTGACAATTCACAGTCAACAGAACGAACAAGTTATTAATACATGTACAGAATACATCGAGAGAAACAAAAAGAAGAGCCAGGGGATTTCAAATAAAAATCCCAAATAAAGAGCATCCGGCCAGATTCTTAACCGCTTTCTTGTTTTCGGAATCCAAAATAGAAATCGGGTACTGCTTAGTTTCTGCTTCCAAAAATTAGGAAAATAGGTTTTGAACGACTACATTTAGATTTACGGATATGGAATTTAGCTGGAATAATGATTACATTTATAAGAAAGCCTTGTTTGGTCTTTGTTCCTCATTAGTGAAGAAGCCAAACTGTTTCGGAAAGAAGTTTTGGGGACGCTGTTGGCGTCGCTTTTAGGTTTGGCCGGAACAGGTCAACTTCCGGTGAGCTCCCTGGTCACGTGACGCCCACTGCTGCATTCAAGGACGCTGCGCAAATGCCGAAAAAGACACACTCACAAATGAAAACCAAAGACCCGGCGGACATTTTTTTCTCTCATAATATTTGGAATTTGGATTTTATTCGTAGCATATGCGGACCCGTTGTCCTAAAAAATATTTTTTTCTCCTCGCAAGTCTCTTTTTTTTTCGGTCTCGGAATGATTATTTTTTTTTTCCCCTCCGCACTTTTCTCCCTCTGGCCACTATTGCGGGCCGATGACGTCACGGCGAGCGGATGCGGAAAGTGACGTTTCTTCCCACGGCACGCGAACGCCACGCGACGAGACGCGTTTCTGCGCGAGAAGAAAAAAGACGAGAGATGAGCGACGAGTCGCCCTTGTGCACGCCACGCGTCACGTGCACGCGCCACGCCGATTGAACGCCGCCGCCGCCGCCGCGAGCGACTCGACTTTTTCCCCGCGAGAGCGGGCGCAGAAGAACGCGAAAAACAAGAAAAGAAGAAAAAAAAGTGTTGTTGGCAAAGACGGAGATGACGAGCACGAGCAGCCCCGACGAGCGTGCGCGCGAGGGACAGGACGCTCAAAGCAAAGAGGTGAGTGAGCTCGAGTGCCCGCGTGATCCTTTTCACGTGAGAGCCGTAAAAACTTTTTTCCTGCAAGATCGAGAAAACGACGTCACGTGACCGCCGGGCACGCGCACGTAGCGAATCAATCACGCGGCGAAAACACCCCCCCCCCGAAATCAGCTTTCGACGATCGTTGTAAAGAACAACAACAACAACAAAAAGTAAATAAGCGAGGGCTGGGGAGAAGACAGCAAGTATCTAGGGTAACCCCGTGGGAAGACAGAAATTATTCAGGGGAACCCCCCCCCCCGACACTCATTATCTTGTCATGAAAAAAAAAAAAAAAAAAAGGTCCCGAAAGATTTGAAAAGCTTTGCACAAGACTTTTCCTGGAAGTTCCTGTGAGGTCCTTGAACAGCTTTTGAGAATTCTTGGAAGGCCCTGAAAGTTGTGAGAAGTTCCACCAGGTGTGCTCCCGGTCTTGAGAATCCCCAAAACTTTTTTTCCGGAAAGTCGAAGGTCCCGAAAGGTCCATTGGAAATGTTGACGTTTCGAAAAGGAGGTCACGATGAACACGTGACTCGTTTCATCCACTCAACATGTCGGCCCCCCGGGCGTTTCTTCACTTGCCGTGACACTTTTATTTTGAAAGTGTGGCGTTTGTGTGTTCGGGAAGGATTTGGAGCTGGCGTCGGCGTACGTTTCGGACGCTCAATACAACAGGAACATCTTCTTCGACACGTCGCCGCCGGCCGTCCGGTGACCCCGCGACTGACTTTTTCCTCTCTTTGCGAACCGGCAGCTTGTATCTGCTCTACAACCGGCAACTGGCTCAGGTGCTGCTTTACTTCTTCATCCTGCTGGACTTGAGCTTGGCCGCGTTCGAGGAGCCCGCCGTCGTGCCTCTGCCGGCGTGGGTGAGGCTCGCCGCCCCTCCGCCTCCCCCCCGAACGGCGTTGCGTTTTTTTGGCCGGCCGTTTCCACTTTTGTTTTTTGCAGGCGCCCATGCTGGCCGAGCTGCTGTGCCTGCACGTGTTCGCCCTGCGACTGGTGCACTACGCCAAGGTCATCCCGCGAGACAAGTTCTGGAAGGACCCCAAGAACATCTGCATGATCGCCATCTTGGCGGTAGGAGCGGCTCGGGTGGCCGCAAGGTCCCGAAGGAGGTTCTTGAAATCGGTCGGGGCCGCGCCGAAGGTTTTTTTGGGGGAAGTTTGACGAGGCCCCGAAACGTTTCGGGCGGGTCTGAAAATTCTCTCCAAGTTGCAAGAAGGTCACGGAGGTATTTGGAAAGTTCCGAGAACGCTCCGAGAACCTTCTTGACATTTTCCGGTTGTTCTGAGAAGGTCCTGAAGGGTTTTTTTAGTGAGAACTCACGGCAACCTTTGACACGGGCTCGGAGCGGCGGACGCGCTTTCACTTCCCTCCTGAGCGCAAATGTGCCGAGTCAGCCTCGTGAGACGTCCGCTCGCAAAAAAGTCACCGAGGCCTTTTGAGTCTTCGGGGAGTAGCCGAGTCGCGGTTTCATCGCCGTACGAATGGAAACGTCGCGGTTGGGCAACGGGCGAAGGATTCCTCCTTGACTCTTTCCCGAATTTGCCCTCGCCACGACCCCCCGGACTTGACCTTCGGTCACGATCGGACAAAAAGAATCTGAGCCAACATCGAAAGCTGCCCATTTGGTTTGCGAAGCGAAAGAAAGAACCTCCCCCCCGGCCCCGTGTGACAAAGTCCTCCAGGTCGGTCCCACTTGATGGGCGGCTGAGTCCGTTTGGATTGCGCGCGCTCAAGCCGATGACCCCCGGGACCGTTCGGTCAAGAAATGGACAAAATCGGCTCGACCAAAAATGGGAAAAAAACCCCACCCAAAAAAAAAAAAAAATGTCTGGGGCTGCTTTCGTCTCCAGGACCTGGACCACTTGCCACGATGGATGAAGCTGGCGATGCGATGTCGTCTTTTCAATTTTCAAACTGTTTCTTTTGCTCTTTGGTGAATTTGGAGCTTGAAATGGTCGCTTCCACTCGACGAACGAAACGTCGCCTTTGTTTTATCCTTCCCAGCTGACGCTCGCCGACATGATCATCTACGGCGCTCTGCACGCCGCCGGCTGTTACGCCCTGCGCTGGTCGCGAGTGCTGCGACCGCTCCTATTGGTCAACGTGACGGAAGGGCGGCAGGTAGGTGGCGCCGCTGCCGCGGCGCCGCCGGAAGCCGTCGGCGCCGCTAACCGCCTGCGTTCGCTCCAAAGCTGCGCAGGGCCTTCCGAAGCATCCGCAACGCCCTCCCGCAGATCTTCACCGTCTTCCTGCTCTTCATCTTCAGCATCCTCATCTTCTCGCTGATGGCGCTCAAACTCTTCAGCAAGCGGTGGGTCGACGTCAGCCTTTAACCTCCCGCGCGCGGAGGCGCGCGTGCGCCGTGACTAACGCGGCGAGTGCGGCGCAGAGACCTGAAGACGTCGGACGGGTCGCCGTACTTCTCCAACTACGCCGACGCGGTGTTCGACCTCTACGTGCTGGTCACCACGGCCAACAGCCCCGACGTCATGTGAGCTCCGTCCGTCCGTCCGGCCGGCGGCCGTCTCGGCCCGAGTCCGCCCCGCCCCGCTGACGGCCGCGCTCGCGCCTCTGCGCTCAGGATGCCGGCGTACGACGCCGGCTCTGCCTTCGCCGTCTTCTTCATCGTCTACATCCTGGTCAACACCTTCATCTTCATGTCCGTCTTCCTCGCCGTGGTCTTCAACAACTACAAGAAGTACTTGAAGGTGAGCCGCGCCGCACGCCGCTTGCAAACTCACCGGAGAGTCCTGAAAAA
This sequence comes from Hippocampus comes, assembly GCF_001891065.2. NCBI lineage: Eukaryota > Metazoa > Chordata > Actinopteri > Syngnathiformes > Syngnathidae > Hippocampus > Hippocampus comes. Next base: position 183,057 of record NW_017805928.1, on the reverse strand, counting down.
GTCCAAAGAAACTTTTTTCAGGAAATTCCCACAAGGTGCAGAAACTTCCTCCAACCTTTTGAGAAGGTCCCGGAATTTTCTAGAAGCCCCTTCAAGTTCCTTGAATGCCCCAAGAAAATTGAAACATGTTTTTTGGGGGGGGGGGGGGGGGGGGGGGGGGGGGCTTCCTGGATTCTGATCCCGATCGCGTGCGTGCTGCAGGAGGAGGTGCGGCAGCTGGTTCGGGCCAAGCGGCACAAGATGGCGCGGGCCTTCGCCGTGCTGCAGGAACGTCGCGAGGACGACGGCGGCGGCGGCGGCGGCGAGCCGCTGGTCAGCCGCGCCAACTGGAGCCGCCTCGTCCGATTGGTGCAGCCCGACATTAGCCACGCCCACACCGAACTGCTGTGGAGCGTCTCGGACGACCGCGGCCGCGGCGCCATAGGTGTGTGTGTGTATGTGTATGTGTGTGTGTGTGTAGCGGGTCGTCATAGTAACGCGACACGTCGCGCACGCGTCAGACAAGCGGGCGTTCGTCCAGCTGGCCGACCTGCTCAACATCCAAGTGATGACGCTCAAGTCCAGGCCGCACCCGCTGGGCCGCCTGTGCCCCGCCTTCTACCGCTCGGCGCCCAGCCGCCTCCTCCGCCGATTGGTCCGGCACAGGTGAGGGGGCGTGGCTTTCGGCGACGCCGGCCGGCGAGCGCCTAGCGGCTAACGCCTGTGTTTGCGGGGCGCGCGCGGAGGGCCTTCGCCGCGGCGTACGACCTGATCATCGTGATCAACGCGGTGTTCATCGGGCTGGACGAGGACAAGCCCGGCGTGGGCGACGCCGAGTGGGCCTTCCTGGCGCTCTACCTGCTGGAGATCCTCCTCAAGCTCTACGTCGTCGAGCCCAGGAGCTTCTTTGCCGCGCACCGCTTCTGGAACTGGTCGGCGCCGCGTTCTGAAGACCTTCACGGAAGGTCCCGACAGGTCCGGGTCTCCAAATTCTTCCCTCCCTCCCGTCCTCTTTGCAGGTTCGACACCATCATCGTGGTCTGCGCACTCGTCGCCACCGTCGTCAACGCTGCCCTCGAGTCATGTGAGGTCACTTCCTATTTCCCGCTGCTGGCAAAGGTCCCGAAAGTTGCGATCGGGTCATGAGCGCCGAAGGGTCGTAAGTCAACCAAAGTCCTTAGAAGGACCTGGAAGTTCTTCAAAATGTGCAGTTCTGCCGAGATCCCCCCCGAGAGTGGTCCAATCCTTGCAGTAGGTCTGAGAACAAAGTCCTGACGCGTGTCGGCGTTGTCCTTTCTCAGCGGGCGGCTACACCAGCCGCCAGATCCTGGACATCGTCTTCATCCTGCGAGTGCTGCGACTTATCCGAGTGGTGGACAGCATCAAGAGGTGCGGCTGCGATGTCATCAAAGTGTGACGACGAGCGCGGGAACCAAACGCGTCGCCCGACATCCATAGGTTTCGCCGTCGCCCGCGCTAGCTCGATTCGAAAGCGTCATGCCAGGAAAGGGCGAACCAATCACGTCGCCAGTTGCCCTCTTGCCCCTGCTAGCTTCATGCTAACGCGCGATGGGATACGCCCGGGGCGGGTTAACGATTAGCGTCGCTCGTCGTGGCGTTGCCTCTGCTAGCTTCATGCTAACGCGCGATGGGATACGCCTGGGGCGGGTTAACGATTAGCGTCGCTCGTCGCGGCGTTGCCCCTGCTAGCTTCATGCTAACGCGCGATGGGAAACGCCCGGGGCAGGTTAACGATTAGCATCGCTTGTCGCGGCGTTGCCTCTGCTAGCTTCATGCTAACGCGTGATGGGACACGCCCGAGGCGGGTTAACGATTAGTGTCGCTCGTCGTGGCGTTGCCTCTGCTAGCTTAGTACTCACCCCAAAGGGGACATGCTGTATTCCGGTGAAAGATTATCATGGTCGGCCGTAGCGCTGTTCGCGCGAGCTCGGTGCTAGCGCATGATGAGGAAACACCTCAGTCAGGTTAATGATTAGCATCGCTCATCGCGGTGCTCAACCCCGGACTCGAGCGTCGATTAGCACGGCGGGTTGCGGTGTCGTCCTTTCCGGCGTGTCGCTTACACGTCATGGCCAATGCGATAGTTGGGTTCACGCTTAGCACCGAGGTTGCCCCCGCGGCCTTCATGCTAACACGTCAGGCGAAGGGCTGCGGTCGCGCTCACGATCGGGATGGCTCGTGGCGGCGGCGTCCTCGCGAGCGTCACGGGAAATGCCGCTCTCTGTCGAAAGATTAGCGCGACTCGCCGCGTTCTCTTAATATTCTACCGTGTCGCGGGAAACGCCGTCGTCAGGCTAAGAATTAGCAGCGCTAGTTCCGGCGCTGCCCTCGCTAGCTCGAGGCTAAGACGGAACGCGAAACGCCATAGTCTGCCTTGTGGTCGGCGTGGCTCGTTGCCACATTGTCGAGGCGAGCCCATGGAAAGCCCGTCGCTGGGCTAGCGATTGGCGTCGTGCCGTTCCCCCCCCCCCCCCCCCGGCTAGCTTCATGCTAAGACATCACAGGAAGCGGCGCGGACGAGCTAACGACGTGTGACTTTTGCCGTCAGGTTCCGCACCATCATGAACACGCT
>NW_017805928.1:179769-180225 GCF_001891065.2 Hippocampus comes | reverse complement strand
GAGCCCCCGACCCCCCCGGCAGGTGGTGTACTACGTGTTCGCCGTGGCGGGCATGGAGCTGTTCAAGGGCCGGGGGAAATTCTACGAGGACGCGGGCGACCCGGCCGCCGCCGACTGCGGGAACCCGCTGCTGCGGGGGAGCGTCTTCGCCAGGCTGGGCTACTGCAAGAACAACTTCAACAACGTCGTCAACGCCTTCGTGCTGCTCGTCCAGCTCACCGTGGTCAACCAGTGGCACGATATCCTGCCGTGGATCGGCGCGTCTTTTTTTGCTAGCTAGCCCCGACGCGCGGCGAGCTAGCCAAAAAAAAGCGGGTCGCTCGGTCGCGTCGGCCGTTGTCCTCCTTGACGCCTCGTCACTCCTGAGCAGCGGCTTCGCGGCCGTCACGCACAAGGCGGCCAGGATCTACTTTGTGCTCTTCCACATCACCGTGGTCATCATCATCATCAAGTGAG
>NW_017805928.1:177833-179756 GCF_001891065.2 Hippocampus comes | reverse complement strand
CCCGCCCGCCCGCTCGCCCGCCCGCCGTCGGCTCGCCCTGACGCGCCCGCTCCACTTCGCCAGCATCTTCGTGGCGTTCGTGCTGGAGGCCTTTTTTCTCGAGTACTCGCTGGACAAGAGCGACCTGCACACCGAGCTGGAGAAGAAGATCGAGGAGCTGCGGCTCGGCGTGGCGCAGTGAGGACGCGGGTCAAAGTCCAACTCTTCTCGGCTTGCCGTTTCCGCGTTCGCTCGATCGATCGCCGCCCCTTCGCTTCCTGACCTTGTCGCTTTCCCGCGTCTTGTGCGAGCCAGGGAGGCGGCGGAGGAGGACAACCTGGTGGACGCCATGGAGACGGCTGACGGCGAGCGGCGGACCCCCGAAGCATCGGAGAGCGGCGAACCCAAGCTCATGTTCAAAATCGCCTCCAAACGTAAGGCCCCGCCCACCCCCGCCGTCGGCGTCGGCGAGTCAGGACGTGTTTTGTGTGCGCGTCAGGGTATCGAACGGTGGACGCCTTGCTGCAGCGCCTGTTCGAGGCCGACTTGGAGGAGGAGGAGGACGGCGACGGCGACGCCCACGACGCCAACGGGAACTTCGCCAATCCGTCCTTTGGCGCCGCTTGAAAACATTTTCGGCAATAAAATGCAAAATGAACAAAATTCAAATAAAAATGTCATTTTATTGATTAGTATTTATGTATTATGATTATGATTATTCATTTTTATTTTTTAATGATAAAATTAAAATGAAGAAATGAAAATGATTGACTTTTTTTCATTTATTCTGATGATTATTTCGTTTTTTTTTTTTTTCATTGATTATTATTATTATTTATGATTTAATGTTAAAATTCAAATAAAAACTGGGGGGAAAAAAAAAAACGATGGATTGATGGCCGGTCGAGGTCAGGGCGCGCACGTTTGGGGGGGGGGCGCTATTGCGAGCTAGCCTGCGGCCATTAAAAAAAATCCAGTCGATAAGAACCGAATGTGATCGGAGACCGACGACCGGTCGCCGGTCATCCTCAGGGCACATCGAGAAAAACGATTGGCGAGTATGTCGTGCCGCGTGCATTTGCGTGTGTCAGTTTGGTTTTATCGTCACGCATGAGAAGTGGGTGGGGGGGGGCGGGGGGGGGGCAATAACCAAGCCGTCGTCTCAAGGCTGCCGAAGGTAAATTGATCGATTCGCGACAAGATGATTTGCAGCATTCATGAGGATCGAAGCATGCCGAGTCGAAGACTCGCGGGAAGTCCACAAAAAACCAAACGGGAAGCGGAGTCGTTTGTATTATCTTGCGGGCGCGGCGGCCTTCCCCCCGGAGTCGGCCTCGACCGGCGCTTCGGACCTCGGACGGACGGGGGCGCCAAGACGACGCTCCGGACGGCTGGACGGCGGCGGCGGCGGCGGCGGACCTCTGTCGGCTCTTTGCCTTCCTGCGGACAGAAAAGCGCAAAAGGGAGGCGGGTGGGCCGCTTGTCTTTGACGAGCATTCGGGAACCGCCGCCGGAGGTCAAAGAAGAAGACTCAACCTGGGAGCGCAAGACGCCGGAGAAGACGGAACGGCGGCCGGTGGTCTCACGGGCGCGACGGGCGCGGGGATCCGACTGGCGGACCCGAGCCGGTCCCGCCGCCGCGTCACCCCGGAGTTCCTCTTGAGGGCGTCCTCCTCCGAAGAAGCCCCGCGACACTCGCCGTCCACGGAGGACAACGAGGACCAAGTCCCGGACCGGAGCCGCCGCCGAAGGCGAGCTCGAGCCGAGCGCGAGGAAGACGACGGCTCGGCGCGGTCCTCCGAGATCGGGACGGGAATCCTGCTCCTGATCGCGGGCTTGACGGCCGGCGGAGGTCGCGATTTCTCGCCGATCGCCAAGGCCGCCTCGACGATCGTCGATTTCTCGCCGATCGCCAAGGCCGCCTCGGCGATCGTCGATTTCTCG
>NW_017805928.1:168762-177257 GCF_001891065.2 Hippocampus comes | reverse complement strand
CGGTCCGGAAGGCGTGGACGACTCGCCCTCGAGCGCGCGGTCTCCGCAGGGGGACCCGCCGGCATCCCCGGGGGAGAAGAGGACCAAGGTCTTGGAGCCGTCCTCCGGGTCGGGTTCGGCTTCGGAAGGGCGCTCCCCGGCGCCCCTGCGGTCCTCGGCCGTGAGCGTGGAGGGGGCGGCGTCCTGGCTGCGCTCGGAGCTCTTGGGACTGGCTTCGCTGTCCGATCGGCTTTTGGTCACGTCGTCGTCGTCGTCGTCGTCTCTGGGGCCGCCGGGCTCCGGCGGGGCGCGGTCGGGGGCCGCCAAAGCGCGGCGCCGCGGCGGAGTTCCCGTCGGCATCGCCGTCAGAACTCGGTACGCGATTGTCCGATGACTTCACGCAGCGATAAAAAAAAGGCAAAAAAAAAAAAAAAAGACACAAGGAGACATTTGACCTTTTTTTTGGCCCCGCCCCCGTCCGAAATCTCATTTTATTGCGATTCTCTCGGCATTTTTGTCTGCGAGCAATGTGAAATCCTCCGCTTTTCTGTCCTCTGCCCCATGCACAGGGCACAAGGCCAGGAGGGAGAATGTGAACACGGGGCCTGTGTCTGCAGAGAGTTGGGTGACTGGTGGACAGTGCTACTGCTAATGCTAACACTTTCAGGTAGAGTCCACACCACCAGAGGAAAAGCAAAAGCAGTTTTTACAATGGATTGGGAGGGGGAGAGAGTGAGCTATGACATTACGAAACAAAACTGAGGATGACAAATCACTATACACATTATTAGGAACCCCAACACCATATGAAAATGCATCCATCTATTTATTTGGTATCACGCATGTCCTCAGGTCACGGGTAAGCTGGAGCCTTCACCAGAAGACTCTGGGTGAGAGGTGGGGGTACACCCTGGACTGGTTGTAGGTCATAGAGCATAAATAGACAATGATTTTGTATGGACAATTTCAATTGTTCACTGAACCGAACATGCATATTTTTAAAATTTGGGTGTGAACCGCAGTACCTCCAGAAAACCTTTTTTCATTTATATTATTCAATACTTTATGGCTTGTTGATATTTAATTGAAGCTTGTGAGAGTATCGATACATTGATACCATGGAAACAATACTCCTATCACTCAGGCTCACTCTGGTGAGAAGATGAACAGCCAAGCCCTCACAAAATCTCAAGAGGGTGACTCATCTATCTATTAATTTCCTGGAAAAAGGTATGAGGGAAGGAAGGGTGGGCAAAGGAAGCAATGACAATGTGCGTTATTCATCAAATTCAGAGTTGAAGTTACAAAGACAAGAAGAGCAAATTCAGCTTTTGAGTGCCATGTCAGTACTAGACAAACATACAGAGATTAGATGTGGTAGATATATTAGATAAAATAGATACCGTAGATAAGGGGTGTGAAACTGAACCCAAATATATGTATGATAGTCTCATAGTACAGGAAAAGCTTTGTTCAAATATTCTTACATTTATTTTAAAAGGGGGATTAGGAACAAAAAACGCTTGCAGCATCAACATTTTTAAAACTGAAGATAATTTACAGGTTTGGTATTTTAGCAAGAAATATGAAGCCGGTGCACATGGTTTGCTCTTGCTGACCACATAAAATGATGTGGCGGGCCAGATCAAGCCCCCGGGCCTCGAGTTTGACACATGTGCTGTAGATGGACAGAAAAAAAGTGTGGGATGAGAGAGATGGATAAAATAGATAAGATAAAATTCATCATATATTTTATACCTGCATATCCGGTAAGGGAAAACAGCTAAAATAAATTTGTCTACTGTATTTTGTGATTTGTGTTGCTTTACTTCTTTGTCAAAGAAAAAAAAGTCACCTTTCCATAAGACAACCATCTGAACATAAACCCTCGCTGTGTATAACCACCATTGTAGGAACAAAAAAAAAAAGTCAAAAGTAAAAAAACTGAAAGGAGCAAAAGACAACATCAATCCACCCCATGGTTGATGACAGAGTCAGCTGAGCATGTGATTACATGTTAGGATCGCTGAGCTACTTCAGTCAAGAAAATATCTGGCTTCTTGGTCTAATACAGACCAATTGTTCTCCTGTGTTTAAAACCCCTAAAAATAATAACATTTTCTCAACCATACAATCACCAAGCCCTACTTATATTGTTCTTTGGAAAGTAACCAACACTGTGTCGGTGTCAGTTTTTGTTCTACAAGATACAACTTTTTGTGATGTAACCTACAGGGTTCACAATTGAACCCCTAGGTTCAAGTAAGTTTATGTCTGGTTTATTTTTAGGATTCTAGTTTTCTTGTTGCAAGGATATTTTGAAAATGTTGTATTTGAACATATGAAGTAACAGCCAAGCCACCATGGTGACTTGCTAAACAAATCAACAGTGGAGACTTCGACAAGCGTGTGTGGTATGAACATCAATGGCAAAAGACAAATCACTGCTGACTGTAACATTTATACCATTGTTGAGAAGATGAAATTACATTTTTATGACGACAAATACTGAGAAATTGGGAAAATATGATTTTATTATTTTTATTTTTTTGACTGCCTGTAAAGACATATATTCCAGATGACTGGAGATAGGCAGCCTTGCTCTCTCAGGAATGCTATGCATGACTACTTGAATTTGTTGTTGGCTTGAGTAGGCCGGCTCCCAAAGACTTCACATGGAACAGACCACACTTCCTCACTAAATTTAGGAATAACTCATGTCAACTTGATTTATTTTTGCTTCAATAAAACCCGGTTCACATTATTTACGTTTACAATGACTACTAGCGAAACTGGCTATGTTTTATATGGTGACCGTAAGATGCTATAAATCCAGTTTGAATTTGAAGTTGTATACTGTACTGCATCAAGTACACGAGTGTGCTCAAATGCAACATTTGAGAGGCAAAACTTGACGAAAATGATGTGTTTTTAAGACAGGAAAACGAAGTAAAATGACAGAGAATAAGACTTCATTACCTTTTTTCTCCTGTCACCGTTTTATTTGAGACACTATGGTTAATGAATTACTTTTCACAGTCATTGTTTTATTTGGGACACTGTGGTTAATGAAACACTTGGCGCTGAAAAAAAACACAAGTGTCGACAACTCGGACACGTTGACACTGAGTAATGTTATTGGACAGCTTTGGCAACTTGACAACCTGAGGCGCCACGTTAAAGGCGTGATCCAACACGCCGACTTGGAACACCAAAACTGTGCACTGCAAACGAAGCGGGCAGTTTGAGCAGGTTTTCAAGCACTTACATTTAAAGTTTGCAAAACAGCTCATGCGTTTTGGGCGGGCTGTATGGAACTTTACCATAAACAAAAAAATCACGTTCTCAACTCACCATTTCACGACTTCAAACAAGTGCTACAGTTGATCCCTTTGGTGTAATCCTGTCCCCGTTAAAAAGCAATGTTGGGCATTACCGAAAAGACATCAATACACTTTCTCCTGGTATCCTCCTGAACAAGAATCACTTCGATGCAAACAGGCTCCATCCTGGGAAAACCCTCGTATCCAGGGCTAGTATCTGATTGGTCAATGGCCGAGCTCAGAACGCGCCCATTGGCGGAATGAACGCGTCAATCAATTTGCCAACGTCTTCCTCTCCAGGAGGAATGGAATGTGCTCACGTGACTTGTGAGGTGGCTCCCCACTGCACAGCTGTCCAGAGGTTTGGGATCGATGGATGATCTTCTGAAGTAGCACGCTTGCTTTCTAATCGCTCTGTTTCCCGTTTTTATATTAATGATTAATACCCAATGATCATTTCATTAACTTCACGCCCACACACTGATGAGATTCAATGAAAGAGTTGAATCAAAAATGTGCTGATTTACACTCTGGCGCTATTTAACAATATGTTATTGTTGTTGTAGGTTACACATGTGCGTTGCGTCATAATGAAATGTGTATGTGTATTTTGCCACTTTCATGTTGGAACTAAACCATTAGGTAGAAGTCTTAATATGATGGAGTGTTCACCTGCGATTCCGAATTTCTCAAACACTGTGTCCTGGGAGATTATCAGATGTACTCTGGGATATTATGCATTTACATTTAATTCGTTCTAAACGTATTCGTTTTTACGACCAAAAAAAGTATGTTTATTCATTTAACTATGCCAGTGAGTCAGTGACCTCTAGTGACAGGCGGGACGACTAAATTGACGTCAGATCAGCGCCACATTTTTTTTCTCAGCGCCACATTTTTTTTCTCCTAAGGCGGACATTCATTGACCAATTTGTGAGGACGTCAATAAAAAAATTGATTTTTATAACTTCCTATTTATGAAATTGTTCTTGTTTTTTTTTCTCCTCGGTAAAAGTATGATGCAGAGAACGAGCATGTTTGGCCAATTAAAAATATTCAACAATAAAAACACATTAGACACTATTTTGAACTGTACACTACAATGCTGGAGGGACTTTTTCGGAACTACAGTACACAGATTTCTGACGGGGCTATAGCACCATCTAGACCCAGTGGAGTGCAGTCCATGTAAAACCTGTTGCCATTCAATATCGGAAAAAAAACTTTACGTTAAACTGAACAGGCCCAAGTTTCACACTAAGTTAATTTTGCGACTTAATTTTTGACAAGATCGTTTGTAGCATGTAGTGCATACTGTATAATTAGTGACAATTTTGTTTGGTGGTCTGCCATAAGTTTTGTACAGTCATTGTTCTTTTGCTCAGTACCTGTAGGAAGCGGTTGTCACGCCCTGTTTAATATCAGTCTTCTATGGACACAGATAAAGATTTAACAGCTAAATTGGAAAGTGTTTTATCCATCTATCCATCCATCTATTATCTATCACTTATCTGGGGTCACGTTATGGAAGCAGTAGCTTCAGCTCGGAAGCCCAGACTTCCCTCTCCCCTCATCTGGCTCCTCTCGATGTGGAGGAGCACAGGCTTGATTCTGAGTCCCTTCCGGATGACCGAGTTTCTTACCCTATCTCTAAGGGGGAGTCCGGACATCCTGCAGAGGAAACTTTATTTTTAATTTAAAAAAAAATCTCTATTCTTAAACAACACAGTTAAAAATGCACTTCGAATGAAGTAACAGGTAAAACAGAGTGTCGTTTTATATTAAGCAGGGCTGTCGGTAAAAATATTGTAATAACGTGAACACAGTAGAGTCAGAGTGTTGGCTAATAAACCAGTCTTTCCCAAACAGATGGGATGTGTGTGTGTGTGCGTGTGCGTGTGCGTGTGTGTGTGTGAGAGAGAGAGAGAGAGAGAAAGAGAGAGAGAGACTCATGCCTTTTTTTTGCAGTACCAGATTAAAGTACAATTGTACATTCACTACTGTAGGTGGTAGAAGTGACCTCTTTTTTCATGCAAATTGATACTGTAATCTTTACTGTTATTCATGCACGCACGCAAATAATAATAGTTATTCTATTCAACTGAATGCGCAGCGAATGTGAAGCCATGACTTGAAGATGAAAGAATTTTGACAAAAGACACTTCTTCCAAGGCTTTTGTGGAGGTATTTCCAGAGCGACGTGGAGGAGGAAGCATTTGTGCAAGGTACGTCGTTAAAAACAAGTCAATACAACAAGCCAGTTGAATCATTTTATCAAGTAGCACCCAAATGATGAAGTGGAAAGCATGTAAATGCGAGCAGAGTTCGCACAAACTAAAAATAAATCGTTTTTTTTTTTATTTCACAGTTTAAGTCAACTTAAATTGTAAGGAAGCCATTTATAAAATGAGGGAAAGCAACGTCCTTGCTACTCCTCAGCTTGCATGGGGTTTGACAGAAACATCAGCTTGATCCCCTGTAATGTTTACAGGTTCCATTTTATGGTCAAAGTTCCAGGCAAGAGAGTTGAACAGTTGCATGGTCTTCTTGTAGGTCCAAAATGGATTAATGATAACGGTGAGCAGAGTCAGGCCAATATAGAAGATGAGGCGTAAGGTCAGGGGATAGTTGTTGTTGACTGCTGCCCAGTGGCTTAAGCATACCCACCAAATGTAGTAGGTGACGACCATGCGAATATGGAACGTGTGGATCATCACCCATTGGTTGGCTTTCCAAAGTTGACTCTTGCCCCATCCGACCTAGCACGGAGAGAGAAAGTTATTAAAACTTGACAGTACATAGTGTATATATAAGTGCTTCCGTTGTGACACGAAGTAATATCATTTGTTGCATTAAGCAGGTGTATGTTAAAAAAAAAAAAAAAGGATAACGTGGCAAAGGGTATTTGAGGTGTGTGATGAAAATTAGTTTGACACTTCTGGTTTAGAGCTATTGAAAAGCAAAACCAACTTGAGCACCTCAAGATAGAGCCGAAGATGAGAAACAATTAAAAAGAATGCTCAATATAAAATTTTGGGTGAAATTGTATTTATAAAAGTATTTTCTCTTGTGTTTTATGAATTGATACCATGCAATGCTGTGCTGGTGAGTTTCACTTTTCTACAATATTCAAATTCAGAGGAATGTTGGTAAAAACAGCCGATTTTTCTGATTAAAAAATGACCAATAGAGCAATTCACAAAGTTTGTTTCCCTTTTTTTTTTCAAATGTGAATAATAGGATGTGCATTAAGTCCATACTCACTAATATGGTTGAAGCACCGGTTGCTTTTAATGACAATCTCAAAAGACTACCGGCAATCTTGGTTTCATCACAATGTCACATCACACAAGCTCTAGGGAGCTTGTTTGTTTTCATATTACATGAAACCTGTCGACATTTCTATTTGAAATTGAAGTAAAAAGAAAACATTTCAAAGGTATCACCGTTTCCATTTTCTTTTGCATGAAAATTGTTTTTGGTTGCAAATTATTATGGTGCTTTCGTTCCCCGGGTTTTTGATTTTTGAAGCAAGATTGTGGTCATGACAACCGTAATAATTTTGGTCATTCAGTATTGTGATGGGACACTTGAAGATCTTTTTATCTGTAATAAATACATCAACTTGAAGCGTATAAGATCAGTTTACCTTCTGAAGCATCCAGGATATGCAGATGAACGGCGTGCTCATCTCCAGCAGGAGAGCCACGACTGGCACATAGTGGCCACCGGAATCCGATATGAATGCCAGGCAAAAAAATACTGACAACGCGTATAAATGATGAATTGCCAGGGCAAGGTCAAATGACCGAAACACCAAATTGTAGGTGTGAAATGCTACATTCTCAAAGAGAAAGTAGCCTGCGGTGGTGAAGATCATGGACCACGACCAGTTCTCCTGTCCCCTCATGATGTCTCTGCTGAACTCAGAATCCCAAGTGAGTGCTGTTAAACCAGCTACTAAACTCTGGATGCCGAACACTGAACGGGTAGCTAAATGGTTCCAGTAGAACTTCTGTTTAGCTTGCAAGGTGTTGTACACGTGCGAGAGTGTTGAAGACAGCAGGTGAAAGAAGAGCAAGACAGAAGCATAGAAGCCAAAACATAGGCCAATAAGTTGGAATCGAAATTCTAGCATGGCCTGGGAGGTAGAATTCGACGGAGGCAGCTTCTGCCCAGGATCCATTGTCAGGACGAAAGAGATCACCAACTTTGATAGAAATGAGGTTCCGGTCACCTGCAAGGTTTAAGGAGGTGTGCTGAGTGAGGCATCCAAGCGTATCAAGAAAAGGGTGGGGGGCATTTCCGCAGAGCATATCAAGGCGTGCTCATATTGGGGAATTGAAAGGCATCTAATTAGGTTTTACACTTGGATATGTACACTTAATTACAGCTTATTTTACATTTTGTAATATTGATATTTTTTTAAGTACAGTCACATTAGCTTTGAAATTTAAGAGATTGGTAAAAACAAAGGTAGTCAATTTATTTTGTCAGCGGATGTAAATAGCTGATGGAAGGAGTGGCAGACAGAATCTCATCAAGGGCTCCAAATCCAGTGGGACCGGTTCTGCTGTCAACAGAAATTTTATTCTCCCAAATCCACCAAGCCGCCACACGCAAAAAAAAAAAAAAAAAAGACACAAGGAGACATTTGACCTTTTTTTTGGCCCCGCCCCCCGTCCGAAATCTTTTTTTATTGCGATTTTCTCGGTACGCGATTGTCCGATGACTTCACGCAGCGATAAAAAAAAGCCCAAAAAAAAAAAAAAAAAAAAAAGACACAAGGAGACATTTGACCTTTTTTTTGGCCCCGCCCCCGTCCGAAATCTCATTTTATTGCGATTCTCTCGGCATGCGATTGTCCGATGATTTCACGCAGCGATAAAAAAAGCACCAAAAGAAAAAAAAAAGACACAAGGAGACATTTGACTTTTTTTTTGGCCCCGCCCCCCATCCGAAATCTCGTTTTATTGCGATTTTCTCGGTACGCGATTGTCCGATGACTTCACGCAGCGATAAAAAAAGGCACCAAAAAAAAATAAAAACGCATCGCGGCCTTCGCTGACGTCGGCCTTCCACGCGTCTTCCGGACACCCGTGTTGATCGACACGCTTATGGGCACGTTACAATCATTTAGCATGCTGGGAGAGGTCGACTGCTTTCTACAATGCTCGTCAATATGGGGGGGCG
>NW_017805928.1:165626-168397 GCF_001891065.2 Hippocampus comes | reverse complement strand
GGGGGGGGGTACAAAGGTTCATGCTTCACTTTGGTCGAAAAAAAAAGCAAATTCTTCTGTGTCGTTCAATTTTATTGCAAAACAGAAACAAAAAGACATTCGACTATCTGAGCCTAGCGGAGCTTGAAAAAGAGGAGGCGGGGCTTTCTCCTGCGTAAGCGCATCAAAAGTGATCGATAGCTTTTTTTTTGTGTTGTTTCCAAATACACCTTAAGATTGTATTTTTTTTTCAAAAGTGACAAGGTCGACATCTCTCCGACTCTTTCTACACACGCGTGTGTGTGTGTGTGTGTGTTATCTATACGTGCATATATTTATATATGACAAAAATGCAAATTGTTGTGACGAAAAGATATTTATAGATGACAAAAATGCAAATTGTTTTGATTAAAATTTGAAAATGCTACATTGACTTGATAACTTCCGAATGAAAAGAAAAAACAAGCAAAAAAAAAAGGGATTGCTTCCAGTGCTTTTCGCGAATGAATGTTGTGGATGGACTAGCTAGCGACTAGCTAGCGACATGTTTTAGCTTCCTTCTTCTTCTTCTTGCGCAAAAACACACATTTGCTTGTATTTCATCACCCTGTTATCCCAAAATAATCCACAGTATGACGCCCCGCCCCCCCCCTCCGCAAAAAAAAAAAAGCAGGTTATTCATTGGCTAGAATGGATTTATGAGGTAAAAATGTCGCCCGCGGCACTCCCGCTAGGATGGGCTAATGCGTCGCCCTACTTTCACCACGCCAACAGTCGAGCGCTAACCGGGGCATGGGCGCTAACGAAGCACATCACACGTTTTTTGGTTCCGGTGGAAGCTCGTCGATATGAACAGCCAAACCCAACAAAAAAAAAAAACGCGAGGAGCGGCGCTTTGTAGCCTTAGCAGCAAGCGTCACGCGACGCCCGCGCGCGGCGCGTAAAACCAGCGTGCCTAGCCTAGCTTAGCTTGCGATACATTCTACATGAGCAAAGTGAAGCAGCGCAAACAGGAAGTGGTGCATATTCGCCCAGTTTAGCCCTTAAAGATGCGGGTAAAAAAAAAAAAAAATAATAATAATAATAATAAAGTGTTTACGAGATACCGAAGCCCCGCCCCCTTTTACTGAATGGCCAGGAGCTCCGACAGTCGGGCGACATGTTAAGCAAACGGTGTAGCATTATTGCGTCCGCGCGGCTTGACGACGGCGATAAAGTGCAGCAGTGACCAACGACACACACACACACACACACACACACACACACACACACTCGACCTCACGTGCACTAATAGCGAGACGCTAGCTTTTGCTTTAGCGACCCTCTGACCACAAGGTCGGCTTGAACCATGCTAGCAGCCACGCGCTAAAACGCTCATGTCGCTCCTGACTGAAGCAGGAACATTTCGGAAAGCGATTGAAAAAAAATTAAAACTAAAAATCATAAACAAGAACAAAAAGATGACAATAAAGTGGGAGTGTTTTCGCTACAAAATGGCAAAGACGCGTCCAGTGAACACGACGCGTGTCTTTGTGTCCCCTCCATCGTCGTCCCTCTTTGCATACGTGGGGGAAACGGCGCGTTTGGTGGCGTCGCTCGCGGAAAGTCAGTGGAAAGAAACGCCAAAAAGCTGTCGGGCGGCCACAGGAAGACTCCGCAAAGTCCACTTCCTGTTCCTCACGGGGGACTTCCTGTCTGAGCCTTGAGCTTGCGCGACACGTTGGCGGGACTCGTTTATTGCATCGTCAGCACCGGCGTGCGTGCGTGTGGGCGTGTCTTTGAGTATACTTGTGCGCGCGCGCATGTCTGGGTGAGTTGGGCCCGCCACCCCCCCCCCCCACGCCGTGCCGCCGCCTCCAACCGGCGGCGGCGGCGTGGGCGGGGCTGCTCTCGGCCGAGCGGCTCCTCTGGATGAAGGCGGCGCCGCCCCCGTGGGGGTAGTGCTCCGTCTCCAGGGCGGACGAGGAGAAGACGTAGGAGGCCAAGCGCCTCAGCTGATTGGGCCGCGGCTGGGGGCGGTCCTCGTCCGGCTGCAAACAGACCAATCGCAGAGAGGGGGGCGGGGTTAGCCGGTGGAAGCCTTTGTTTTGAATGTTTTTTGTTTTGTTTTGCTTTTTGGAAATCCAATGTGCGCCGTAGCGTGGCTTCCTGTCCTCGGCTCCTCCCCTTCCCCCTCCCTGAGCCAATCAGGCAGGACGCAGCTGATTGGAAGCTTTCTCGGCTGATTGGTTGAGGGTGACGGGGGGGGCGGAGCCTGTCTCGACCCTTAGCTTCACCGCGAGAGGAGGACGAGGAAGAAGAAGGACCCCGTTGATCCCGAAGCGCGCTTACCCTCGAGCGCGTCGGAAAAGAGGGGCACTTTTATTTTGAAAGGCAAACCACGGAAAGCCTCGGCAATCGCGAAGCTTCAGATAGTGCGCGGCGCTCCCCCTTGGCTAGCCTGCCTCCTATGCGACGCGAGAAACTCCGCGCGGGCGTAGGACCGAAACCGGAAGCAAACACCGGGGACCGGACCCGATTTCGAAGCGGAGCCGAGCGTGAACCGGATGAGGCGGCAAACTCGCAAAGAAGGGAACCGGCGCCGAGCGACGAAGACCCGAGACGGCGAGAAAGCAGAAAAATCGAGTCTCCCGCCAAACAATCAAACGAGCGTCTGAGCGCGGGCGCCAGCGGGCGGGAAGCAAAACGGCTCCGCCTCCTCCGCCTACGGGGTTCTTACCGGCCGCGGCGGTCCGTCGGGCCGGGGGCGCGCCGAGGGCAGCGAGTGACACGGCGAGCGGGCGGGGCTCCCG
>NW_017805928.1:163807-165426 GCF_001891065.2 Hippocampus comes | reverse complement strand
GCGGCCATCCGCGGCCGTGAGTCTTGGGGCGGACCGCCGAATCCGCACCTGAGCGGCACGCCACACGACAGCGCTGAGGCGACGGCACGGCGCGGCGCGGCACGCAGCGAGAGGGTTCTCGGCTCACCTGCCGCCGCCTTGGCCTTCCTGCGCTCGTCCTGCTCCTCCAGGGGGCGCAGCTCCTCGGGCTCCTCGTCGGTGGTGCCCGACGTGGTGGGGTGGAAGTCTCGAAGCTCCGCCTCCTTGTCGATGATCACCCACTCCTTGCTGTCGAAGTCCTCCTCCTCGGCCAGCGGCACGGAGCGGATGAAAGCGTTGCTGTGCGCCTCCTGGTCGGAGCCCGGCGCGTCCGCGCGAGACCTGAGAGGCTTACGGAAGTTAGCTCGGGGGTGGGGGGGGCCCGACGGAGCCCGTGGGCGGAGCTAACTCGCCGTCACCTCTGTCCGCAGGCGTCCCCGCGTCCCTCGGCGGCGGACGGCCGTTCCGACTCGGGGCTGTTGACTCGGCGGTATCGTAAGGAGCGGCCCGGACCGCCGGGCGAATCGGGAGCCCCGCCGCGAACAGGCGACACCGGACGGGGGGCGTGACCAGCCGCCGCCGCCGCCTCCTCCTCCTCCTACGGACACATCGGTGAGCGGCGGCGGACGCCAGCCCGGCTCGGGATCCCTTCCGGGCAGACCTTGTTCAAGCTGATCCTGAGTCTGTTGCGGTTGAAGTCGGTGTCCTCCCAGGCCTCGCCCGGCTCGCAGGGGGCGCGGCCCGGCGGGGGAGCGGGCGGGGCGTTCTCCTGGTCGCTCAGGTGCTCGTCCTGGAGGACGTCGTCCGTGTTCTCGCGCTGAGGCTCTCCGGGTAGCGGCGTCACGATGGCCCTGCAGCGCGCAGCGCCCCCCCCCGGGGGTCAAGGACGCACGCGCACGCTCAGACGCGGCGGACCGCTTACCCGACCATGGCGGCGGTGGGCCGCGTGTTGTGCTGCGCTTGGCCGGAGGCGCCGGCGGACGCGGCGGCGTCGCCTCCGGCTTTCTCCCAGTCGAAAGGCTCATTCTCGGCGACGATTCGCTCCTTCATGCTGTTCTCGAACACCGACATCAGCAGCTGAGGGGCGCACACGCACGCAGCCGTCTTTGGCCCGGACGCCCGTCGCGGCTCCCCATCCGAAAACCGAGAGCGGAACGCAACGGAAGCTCACCTGGTAGTCGGGCTTGGTGTAGTAGTCGAGGGCGAGGACGTGGTCCAGGAAGACGTTGAACTCGGACGGCATGTGTTTGAGCAACATGCGATGGTCGTAGCGCTCTTTGATTTGGCCCACTTGCTCCTAGACCACAAACGGCGCGTGAGACGCCCGAAGCCCATCGCCGGGTGGGCGCCCGAGGATCGGAACGGGTAGGGAAGCGGACGACCGCAACCCCGCCCGCTAGCGGAACGAATATCGACGGCAAACGCCGACGCGCAAACGCCTTGGGGGTGGGGCTCCACCTTGTCTTTGATCTTCCTCCAAGGCAACTGGCCCACCGCAAACTCCACCAACATGTAGAAGAGCGACCACAGGTCGTCGTGGCGACCCATCTCCTGCGTCGGGGGGGGGGCGACAGCGATCAGTTGCGAGGCCCCGTCTCCCG
>NW_017805928.1:161658-162538 GCF_001891065.2 Hippocampus comes | reverse complement strand
TCAATTCGGGTTATTCACAGATTTTGGGGGGGGGGAACCTAACAATGTTTTTTGCATTACCCCCCCCCCATATCCTGCTCATTTCGATTTTTTTTTTTCTCATTGTGATTATGACGTTTCGCTCCGCCGTTGATGCTAAAACAAAGGCTAGCGGGTCAGTTAGCGTGAAGCTATTCCCCAAGTTGCCGAAAACACGTCAGGCGTCATTCGATGGATGCGAACGGATGGCGGCGTTTCCGCGGCGACCGAATCTCGAAGTCCTAAGGGTGACCTTGTGGTGCGGTTGCGGCCCCTCCCTCTGTCGCTATGGAAAGCGCTCTCATCCTCGGTAACCGTGGTGATGATGAAGGCATGCACGTCAAAATCATAAGTCCGAAGGAACCAACTGGAAGAAAAACAAAAAAAAAAAAAAACACACTGGCCAACAACAAAAAGGAAACAAATCATAATGAGAAGGACAACGACAACGGGTCCAAAAGTGAGGCGACGGAAATAAGATGGCGCGTCGCGGGCCAAAACGCGCTCATCGACATCAAAACGTTCAGCGTGCAACTCGACGAGCAGGAAGCAAAAGAAACGGTCCCAAAAATATCGCTTTGCCGCCGGTGGCCCCCGGTTCAAACAAAACGCTAAGGAGCGTGCTAACGCTAATACAACAACAACAACAAAAAAAAAGGTTCAAAGTGGACCGCAGCGCGGAGCGCATGCTAGCATGCCGGCGAGCACGGCGGCGAGGAGGCGGAGGCGTCTTACCGGCCGGACCTCGCCGGTGGTGTTGGTGTACTGGCGGGCCAGACCGAAGTCCAGCATGTAGCACTTGCGGTACGTGGACGGCAGGCGACCCATGGCGAAGTTGGACTGAGCCGACGGGGGGAAGACA
>NW_017805928.1:158708-161477 GCF_001891065.2 Hippocampus comes | reverse complement strand
GGGGGGGGGTGCGTCAGTGGGCGGCGAGCCGGCGCGGAGGCCCCGCCCCTCTCTCTCTCTCTCTCTCTCTCTTACCTGAAGCTGCATCACCACGTAGTTGAACTTGTCGTTCCTGCCGCAGCCGATGAACTTGCACACGTGGTTTTTACCTGCCGCCCGAGCAAGCAGCCAGAGAGAAAACGGCGACTGAGTGCCCGAGCGGACGCGGCGAGCACTTCCCCATGGGTGGGGGACGGGGGGGACCCACCCTGTAGCTTCTTGAGCACGGCCACCTCCATCTTGAGGACCTGTTTGGGCTGCTGGGCCGACTCCACCTTGAGGGCCACGTTCTCCCGGGTCAGCAGGTCCACCCCCCCCCCCCCCCCACCACCAGGCGTCTCCGCTCTCGCGCGTCGGACTGACCACTTTCCATCTGTCCTTGACCATGCAGTTGGGCGGCAGGATGTCGGCCTGCTCGGCGGTCCCGTTCATGTTGGCGTTGTCCTGGTGGGCGGGGCCTAGGCACTGCATCTGCCATCCGTGAAGGACGCGAGCGGCTCCCAGCTTGAACCAGACATTGATCTGCACCAGTGGGGGGGAGGGGGGGGGGAAAGACAACAGCGTTAGCCGCCAACGGCGCCGGACACGAGGCTTTCAATTCCACGCGGAAAGAACTGAAGGTCCGTCCATGCGCGTTAGCCGGCGCCGCCGCCGCCGCCGCCGCGGGGACCACAGAGTTTCCTTCCTTCAAAGAAACCCCCCCCCCCCAAAAAATGCGTCGCGCGGAAAAAGTGCTGAGTTAGCATTAGCATGGGCGAGCCAATTTAGCCGCCGCGCCCGCTGGTGCGTTTCTTCGCTCGATGCGGCTTGAGTGTCCGGATGGAATGTCAGCGGGCTCACCTACGCCCCCAAATAGGAGCAAAATGGCCCTTCTGCTTTCGAGGTTTCCTTTCCCGCAATTTCGGCACTTTCCGAGTCCGGCGGCAGGCGGCTTTTGACGCCGGCCGTCCCGAGAGTCCGAAACGGGCAGTTGACTTTTCTGAAAATGGCCGCCGTTGAAGCACTTGGCCAATACTTGCGGCGGAACCTCAGTCGAAATCCCCACTTTGCCTCCTCGGAGTGGCGCCGACGGGACACTCGCGGGTCACGGCCCGACGGTCCCGCAAACTCTTGCGCAATCCATCCCGCGGAGGAGCTCCGTGGCGGTGACGCTCGCCCCCTTTTGCCAACAAGGGGCGGAGTCGGGCGGGCGGAGGGGCGGGGTTCGGGTCGCCGCACCAGAAGCCGGCGAGCCGGTCGGCGTCGTTCCCGCTCGCATTCCAAGCCGAAAAGACGGCGCCGAACCGGGTGCTTTCCCGCAGGTGGCGGCGAAACGGGGGCGGAGCCTGAGCCCCAACTCCCCCGAACCGGGGTTTGACAACTCGGCGGGAAGTGACGCGCACGTATTCCAAAACATATGACCAATGAGAATCTGAATTTGAATCCACGGGGGAAAAAAAAATCTTTGGAATCTGACCTCGGAGTCCACTCGAATCGTTTCTGGGGCTCCGTCGGGATCATCGCGCGGATTCTCGATCAATACGGATCCGGTAAAATGGCTTTCCGTTTGGAAGTAAGCTTCCTCTCGCTCTTTCTCGTGTGCGCTGCACAGTCATGCGGCCTCACCAACGTGCGCAACATCCGCCGCTCGATAAATGCGGCCCGGCCTGACCCTGAACGAAAGGTGCCGTCGCCCGTGCCGGTTCGCCGCCGTCCGACCCGACCCCCAAACCCGCTCCGCATGCCTCCCGCCACCCCGCCCCGACCGGCGGAAACGGCTGCGCTGCGGCGCTTCTACCTTACCGGGCGCTCCTCCGCTTCCGCCTCTTGGGACTCTCCATCGGGAAATCACAAGAAGAACCCCCCCCCCCTCACCCACTCCTAGCTCGGCTACAGAGCACCCGGTTCCGGTTGTTGGATGCGCGAGCGGGCCGCGGTTCCGCCGGGAGGAGCGCGGAACGTGCACCGGTCAAGAACCGCAAAACGGCACCGGCATTTTGTCCGCACTGCAGCTCAGCAATAGCAGCGTCAAGACACCCGACGAGCGCTGCGATAACTTCCCCGACGCGCTTTCACAATAAAAGACCAGCCCGCTGCCGCTGCCGCCGCCGCCGCCGGCCCGACGTTTCCCTCCAGTCATCCGCGCGCTGTCTTCGGGCAGTCGGCGGGGGGGACCCTGAACTGCTTGCCAGCCCGTCGCAGGGCACGCAGAGACCAACCCGCGTGTTCCGTGGACCTGCCGTGCATGTTTTTTGGGGGGAATGTGGGAGGAAAGCGGAATACCCTGAGAAAAGCCACGCGGGCGGGCACGGGGGAAGGACGCGCAAACTCCCACACAAGAAGGCCCGAATCCAAGCCCGCACCTGTCCCGTCGAGCCATTCGTAGGAATGGCGCTTGAATTGACGGCGGCCGGTCACGACGACGCATCGGGGGGGGCGTCGCCCGCCGACGGCCTAGGCGGGATTCGAACGGCGTCTCAGCTCCTCTCTCAACTCATCAATACAGCACTAAGTAAGTCCCATATTCGCCGTTCCATCACCTCCAGGTTCACCAATTGGCAGATGATTTTTTTTTTTTTTTGTGGGGGGTGCAGGGGAGTGTTGTTAAAAAAAATGTTTCTTTATTTTTCATGGAGTTTGAATTTCTCTGCTGATTTTTTCCTGGTCCCGATCACGCATGAATGGCAGGAGTCCATTGCCCCGAGACTTTTATTTGGGTAGGCAGGGACAGCGTTTCCGACCGCAGTTTTT
>NW_017805928.1:157152-158547 GCF_001891065.2 Hippocampus comes | reverse complement strand
CCCCCACCCCCCCACGCCTTGTGTCCGAACGACAAAACGAGTCATTGCGATTGCCATGGCGTGACGACGCCGCGTACGTGCACGCTTTTCTTATTTGCCGTCAATAAACACAACGCCCGTCGGAGCGATTTTCGGTTGCCGTTCGTCTGACCTGCTTGTGCTTTCCCGTCCGGAGCGCTCAGAATCGGCAAACATCATCATCGTCGTCATCTTCATCGTCACCGTCCCCTCCTGCGCTGCATCTTCATCTTCCAGCAGCAGCGGCAGCAGCAGCAGCGGCGGCAGCAGCAGCATCATCATCCTCTTCATCACCAGCACCGCGCATGCGCACCATGCCCCTCACCGGCCGCGCCTTCATCAGTCAAGGAGACGCCGCGGCAGCGCCCCCTCGCGACGTGGATCCCGTTGACGTCGGTCCTGCAAAAAGGGATTCTTGTGACGTCGCGGTGCGAGTTCCTACCGGCATTTGGAACGGTGCCAAGAAGGATATAAAGCAAAATGGTTTCGGTTTACTGTATTCAGCGAGTTATTATGAAATAGAAAAACAAATGTAGCGGACACGGGCGGGACGATAAAGGGACTCCCGGTTCAAGATGGCGGTCCGGAGTCGCACTCACGGACGGCCCAATACGGCGACCGCTCTGACGCGACGACAAAAGTCGGCGTCCATTGGACGGGCGTCCGTGACGTCACGAATAGGAAGTCGGAGCAAGATGGCGACCCAGGTGGAATTGTTGAGGCTCGAGCCTTTCCCGGCTCACGCGAGTCCTCTGGACGTGCTCGCGTCCGAAGGGGAACTGCGTCGCCTTCTCCGCGACCACTCGGAGCCTCCGACCGTCCTCTTCACCCCGAGGTGGCCGCCTCCGCGCCCCGGCCCGTGCCCCGTCCTGCTTCGCCTTCAGGCGCTCAGCGACGAGGAGGCAGCGGCGGCGGCGGCGGCGGGAGAATTCGAGGGCGCCGCGGGAGCCTCTCCGCCTCCGTCCCCGGGCCCGCTGAGGCTCTTCGCCAGCGGCTTCTTCCTGCGGCTCCGCGGCCTCCCCGCGGAGGGGAGCCGGGGTACCGCGCGGCCAGTGCTGCCCGTGAGCCTGGACGAGGTGGTCCTCGGAGCCCGCGTCGGGGGCACTCTGGAGCGGGACGACGCCGCCGAGGGGCTCGCCTCGAAGCTGCTGGAGCTCTGCCGGGATGGACGCTGTCTGCTGGCCCGCCTCGGAGAGCCGCTGGTGGGGGACCGACCGGGAGAGGTGAGCGCCCCCCGCGTCCCCTTTCTCACAAATGAGAAGGGGTGGGGCTAGAAGACTGCGTTTGTTTGGTTGTATTATTTTGTGGAAACATGAAAAGTGTGACTTCCTGGAACATTCCCAAGCAGATCCCCGACACCCTGGTGCTGTCGTGCAG
>NW_017805928.1:156589-156837 GCF_001891065.2 Hippocampus comes | reverse complement strand
GCCGGGCGGACGACGTCGGCGTCGTGTCGGAGACGTTGTGGTTCAACCTGACGGGAGGGCGGCCGATGGCGGGCGCGGCCCGCCACCTCTGGCTCAAGGTGCGCGCAAACCCGCCGGCAAATACATGTGAAGAACACGCGCGCATATCACGTACGGTTGAGTGCGCTTGTTGGGCTTCAGAGATGGCGGCGGCGGCCTGGAGACGGCGCTGCCGGCTCCGACACTTTGCGCGGCGGTGCCGCGCCGCC
>NW_017805928.1:151703-156559 GCF_001891065.2 Hippocampus comes | reverse complement strand
CGCTGGCCGGCGAGCTTCACCTGCGACCGCTGGCGGCGCCGGCTGACCCGCGGCCGACTTGCTACGATGCGCTGCTGGCCGCCCACTTCTCTGTACCCAGGTGGGTCAACGCCAAGTCCCCCGGGCGACATCACGGGTGTAAAATTGTGACCTGACTCGTGTGTGTGTGGGGGGGGGCGCAGGCTGGTGGCACCGGGGGACGTCCTGCTGGTTCCCACCCGCAGTCACCCGGACGTGATGGAGGACAGCGCTTCCTGGAGGTGACGGACAGCGCGTTGCGTCAGGAAGGCGAGCCTTCTCACCCTTTGACCTTTGACCCCACTCAGGCGCCGGGCGCTGCTGTTTTTGGTGCGGACGGTGTCTCCCCCCGACCCGGCGAAAGAAGAAGAAGAAGAAGAAGAAGAAGGGGGCGGAGGTTACCTGGCCGACACAACGCACACGTCCCTCTTCATGGTGACCTTTGACCCTTCCAGTCAAGCCACGAGCCTGTCCGCTGCGACCTCTGACCCGTGCACGGATGCCCACAGGGGGCGCCCGTCAACAGCTCGGTGCCCCCCGGCGCGGCGACGCTGTGGAGCGGCGAGTCCCCGCCGGGTCTGGAGCGCGCGGTGGACGCCATCGGACGGGTCCTCGGCCCGCACCGACGCGGGTACGGCGAAATGATGGCGTCGGGGGCGGGGCATGCGGCGGCGTGACCTGATGCCGCGACGCCTTCTCGCCAGCTCCCTCCCGGCGTGCAGGCTCCTGGTCCACGGGCCGGCGGGAAGCGGCAAAGCGACGGCGGTGGCGGCGTCTGCGGGCCCCGCCCTGATCCCGCGCCTGCTTTCGCCGCACGTAGGTGGACTGCGTGGGCGTGCGCGGCGACACGCCCGCCGCCACCGAGGCGCGCCTGACTTCCCTGCTGGAACGAGCCCACGCGCTGCAGCCTTGCGTCCTTCTGCTCGGGAACCTGCAGCTCCTGCTGCGGCCCTACGTCGGCCTCTCGCGCGACGTCGACATGGAGCGACTCGCCAAAGTCACGGCCGTACGTCCAACTTGAGCCGTCCGGGCCCGCCGCCCCTTTCTCGTCAACGTGTCTTTTCACTTGTTACCCCCCCCCCCCCTTTGCTCGCGGAGGGTTTGGCGTTGGGCGACTTGCGCGCCCTGCTGGTGGAGGCCGGCCGCGCGGCGTGCAGACGGCTGGTCCTGGCTTGGTGAGCGTCGCCGGGCTGGTCGGCAAACGTCCGCCGCGTTCCCCGTCCGGCGGCCGTGGCAGCGCGTTGCGTGTCTCGTTTCAGCCCCGGTCGGCGCGAGGAGGACGTGCGCTCCGGCGGCGTGGGCCTCCGGCAGCGGGACTTCCTGTCGGCTCTGCGGACCTTGCGGGACGCCCGATCGGAGGCCGCCGGCGCCCCCAAGGTCAGGCCCCTTCCCGTTCCGATTGCGGACGAGGCGCTTGGACTTGTGACGAAACGCCGCGACGTGCGCGCTCAGATTCCGGCGGTGCGCTGGGAGGACGTGGGCGGCCTGGAGCGGGTGAAGCGGGAGGTCCTGGACACGGTGCAGCTCCCTCTTCGGCGTCCGCAGCTGCTGTCGCTCCGGCTCAACCGCACCGGCGTTCTGCTCTACGGGCCTCCCGGCACGGGCAAGACTCTGCTGGCCAAGGCCGTGGCCACCGAATGTTCCGTGACCTTCCTCAGGTCAGCTCCGCCCTCCGACGGCGCGGCTCGGGTCAGGCGTCGGTCCAATTCGAGGAGCTCCGTGATTTTCTTTGCGCGGGACACCGTTAACTCATTCGGAACCGGGCCAATTCCGGACCGGGTTCGAAAAGACGTTTCAAAACGTCTTCGGGAGCGAAGGAGTTCAGAATCGCCCGCCGGCCGGACCCCCCGCGCGGCAGATGTGCCGCGCTCCGAACGCCGGCCCATCGTTGAACCGCTAGCTTGGCGCTAATCTGCGGGTTGCGCCCAAAGTTTCCTTCCGCGGGCTTTTCGTGCGCGCGATGCCGAAAAATGTACGCGGTACGTCGGGCGCCTCGGGTCAAACTGACGCAAATGAGGCGACGCCGTTGGGCGGTCCGGCCGCTGAAGTGACAGAAGGAACGACGGTTTGTTTGTTTTTTTCAGCGTGAAAGGTCCGGAGCTGCTCAACATGTACGTGGGCCAGAGCGAGGAGAACGTCCGAGAAGGTGAGCGCCGGCCGGCTTTTTGCGACGCGGCTCGGACTCCGCGGACGCCCGTCGTCCTCGCTCGTGATTCAAATCGTCTCTCGCCATCCAAGCGAAAAGAAACCCCCCGCTCGAAAAGCGCCAAATCATTTTGGCAGCGCGGAAGACGGCAAAACGGAGGCACGGCCTCCCCGTCGGGAAGTCAAAAGGGACTCGGCGGGTTCCTTGCGGAGCGCCCGCCGGAACCGCGTTACGTCGACTCGGGTGAAACGACGGCACGCGGATGCGAAAGCTCGGCCGTCGCCCGACGCGGCTCGGCGCGCTTACGGGCTAGCGGCTAGCGTGCGGTCGCCGACGACCTCACCCGACCTTTCGACCCTCAGTGTTTCAGAGAGCGCGCTCGGCGGCCCCTTGCGTGGTCTTCTTCGACGAGCTGGACTCTCTGGCGCCCGGCCGGGGGCGCAGCGGAGACTCCGGCGGGGTGACGGACAGGTAAGCGCGCGCGAACCCGCCGCGGCGGATTCTCGGGCGGTTGCCCAAAGTCGACCTCGAAACCGCCAGGGTGGTGTCTCAGCTGCTGGCCGAGCTGGACGCTCTCCGCGCCGGGGACAGAGTGTTTGTCATCGGCGCCACCAACCGACCCGACCTGCTCGACCCGTCCCTGCTCAGGCCCGGAAGGTCAGTCCGGACCCCCCCGCCATTTTTTGAGAACGGCGAGCGTTCGCGCCGCGCCGAGGAGCACCGACCGTCTTCGCGTGTCCTCCGCGCAGGTTCGACAAGCTGGTCTACGTCGGGATCAACGCGGACCCGAGCTCCCAACTGCAAGTCCTCCGGGCCGTCCTTCGAAGGTAAGAGCGCCGCCGCCGCCGCGCCAAACGCCCCGAACGCCCGTCTGACCGGCTCGCCCTCAGCTTCCGCCTGGACGCCTCGGTGGACCCGCGGCGGGTGTTGGAGCGTTGCCCCGCCTACACCAGCGGCGCCGACCTGTACGCGCTGTGCTCGGACGCCATGACGGCCGCCGTCAAGAGGAAGATCGCCGCCATCCAACGGGGTCGGTCGTCAGGGCGGGAGGAGGAGCCGACGCGCCGCGCCGGCGGTTCACGCCGCCGCCCGAGTCAACCTCGCCTTTTTTTTTTGTCCCAGGCCTGGACTCCGAGGACTCGCCGCTGCGCCTCACCATGGAGGACTTTGGCGCGGCGCTGCGCGACTTCCGGCCCTCGCTGTCGCCGGAGCAACTGCTGCCGTACCAGGGCCTTCAGCGCGCCGCCTGACGCCGCGCCTCAAAGTCTCCGCCCCCCCCTGTAAGGCCCGCCCCATGAACGCAAACGCTTACTCCGATTCCGGCGCTCTCTCGGGCACGTCCGGATGGAAGAGGAGAGTTCGCCGCTGGATCGGAGGCGTCATTCACCCAAGTCCAAACGGAAAGAAGAAGCTGGAGCGTCCATAGAGGCCCCGCCCCCCCCCCCGCCCCCCAAAAAAAGGGGGCGGGGGGTGTGAAATGCCAGGATGAGCCTGACTGTGATAAAACGATTGATTGTGTACTCGAACGCCGTCAGCCTCGTTCCTCGAGTTTTTTTTTTTTTTTGTGCGAGGATGCGGTTTGCCATCCAGTCCCCCCCCCCAAAAAAAAAAAAGAAAAAAAATAATGTCCACACGTGACATGAACCAAATGAGCCGTTCTTGACATTTTGGGTGGATTTTTATTGATGGGATGCCTCAAATGTCCCAGGTGACCTCTTCAAGCAAACAGCGGGGGCCGGGGGGGGGGTCGTTGCCACGGCGACGCCGTCGACTAATACCAGCGGCAGAAATGTTTGGATTGTCACACGTTACACTCCAAGTCAGCACCTTAGCAAAGAACGGGCTAACTTCCTTAGCGTCAGCCACCATGTTGACACGTTGGCCCGCCGCCGCCTGTTACTCGTTAGCGCCGCGCGGACTCGTTAGCGACCTTGCGTGGGCTAACGAAGGCCGCGTTTGAAATGGTGGTCGTCGGGATCTCGGACGTCATCGAGCGGGTCCGGCGCGGCGTCGTCGTCGACGTCGTGCGGGCCTCAGGTGAAGTGCGGCATTCTATTGCACGTTCTACAACAAAAACACCACATTTGACCACAAAGTCCGAATGCTCGCATTCCTGTCGCCGGCCCGTCGAAGCTTACGGGAAAAAAAAACCAAAAACAAACAAAAGCTCGAGATGAGCGGCGGCCATTTTTTTTTTTGCCTTTGCCCCGATTTCAAATTTGCGGCCCGCGGACCCTCTCGTCGGTGGCGTTTGCCGGGCTCCTTTCCCGCCAGCCGCCATATTTACCGCTTACGTGGCCTTGGCTACTTTGGTTCTCTTCATCCTCTTCCTCCTCATCAAGGTCACCTGAGGTCGCTTGAGCCCGGCGATCAGCAGCAGGAGGCGGGGCCTGGACTTGGTCAGCCAGCTCCTCAGCAGCGTTCCTTTTGGAAACCTGCACGGCGCGCACACGCGCTCGGGTCAAAGCGTTTCGACCTCCCGTTCGGGAGCCGATCCGTTTCGCGGGAGCCCGACCGTATAACGCGGATCGAGTTTGGCCGGCCGCCTTCTTACCAGTTGACCCCGCACATGGGTTAGGTGGTGGGCCGGCGCGGCGCTGCACTGGAATGGCGAGCTGGCCAGCCGGACGCTAGAAGCTTCAGTGCACAAACACCAGCTGCCAATCATAATAGGAGGGGAGGGGGAGGGGGG
>NW_017805928.1:149684-151509 GCF_001891065.2 Hippocampus comes | reverse complement strand
TGGGGGGGGGGTGTGTGTGGGTGGGCGACGCACAACATCCTTCCTTCTCGACCTCTTCCATCCTTTCTTAGCTTCTGCGACGGACTGAGCGGCCAACGCGACGAAGGAGTCATGAGTGGTCACGGGGCGTGTGCGTGCGTCGGTGGTCTTATCGGCGAGCGAGCAAAGTCCGAAGTCTTGCGCCATCGGAGGCCACGTTGCGCTCAGGCGGACGAGGAAGGAGGACGCGCGCTGGGGAATCTCGGCGACATCGCAGGTCAGCGACATTTCGTTGGGTTGATTTCATCTTTCCGTGGGTTGTTGTTGGGGTTGTTTTTTTTTTTTTTTTTTTTTTTTCCCCGCCGATCAGATCCGTCTTCCAAATGGCCGCCGACGCCCCGAGAGACAAGTGAGTGCGTTCGCCGCCGGTCGGTCGGTCGCTCGAGCGACGGACGAGACGGACGGCTTGACGGCTGTGTGGGCGCGGCAGGTTGCGGGCGGTGTGGCTGGCGTTCTTCGTTCTGGGCTTGGGAACGTTGCTGCCGTGGAACTTCTTCATGACGGCCACCGCGGTACGACCTCGCTTTGGCGTCTCCGCGAGCGGCGCAGGGGGAGACCGAGAAGGGAGGGGGGGAAAAAAAAAAAAACCCAGCTGATTTGCGCCCAGTACTTCACCGGCCGGCTGAGGGAGTCGAGCAACGGGACGGCGGCGGTGGGGGCGGAGCCCGAGCGAAGCGTCCTGGAGGCCAAATTCAACAACGTGATGACCTTGTGCGCCATGACGCCGCTGCTCGTCTTCACCTGCCTCAACTCCTTCCTCTACGCACGGTAAGGCGCAAAAAGTCGCTCACCCCCCCCCCCCGTCCGTCCGTCCGTCCGGCCGAGTACCGGAGTTTTGGCTCTCGCCAGCGTTCCCGAAGGCGCGCGCGTGGCGGGCAGCCTGGCGCTCATCCTGGCCGTCTTCCTGCTGACGGCCGTCCTGGTCAAAGTCCGGCTGGAGCCGGCCGCCTTCTTCGCCGTCACCGCGCTCAGCGTGGTCGTCATCAACTGTGAGCGGGGCGCGGGGGCAGGGAGGGGGCGTGGCCCCGGCGGCGGGACGCCGACCGACGCCTTCTCTCTCTCTCTCTTCCCGGCCAGCTTTCGGCGCCGTGCTGCAGGGGAGTCTCTTCGGCATGGCCGGCGCCCTCCCCGCCGCCTACACGGCGCCCATCATGAGCGGGCAAGGACTCGCCGGGACCTTCGCCGCCCTGGCTATGATCTGCGCCATCGCCAGTACGATCGGCCGTCGCCTTCCCACGTCCTCGATGTCTTCCCATCGTCACCCGGCTTCCTTTTCGCCCCCCCCCATCCCCCCCCCCTCGCCGGCAAGGCGGCTCCAGCGTCGAGGAGGCGTCCTTTGGCTATTTCATCAGCGCTTGCGTCGTCATTCTGGTCTCCATCTTGGCGTATGCCGCGCTGCCAAAACTGGTAGGTCCGCCCGTACCCGCGCGCGTATCCGCGCGCGTACCCGCACGCACACCCGCGCGCCTCTGCTCTGTGGCGTGACGGCCACGCGGGTGCGCGCAGGAGTTTTTTCGCTTCTACCGTCGGAGGAAGGACGAGCACAAGGACGACGTCGCTGTCAACCTCACCCGGACGGGTAAGCCGCGCGCATCTTCGCCCCCCCCCGCCCCGCACTCGTCGTCTCGCCGAGCGTCTTCATTGCCTTCCACGTCCTTCGCCCGCAGCAAGCGCGGGAGAAGGCCCGCTCGGGACTTCCGGCGTCTCCGTGGCGACCGTCTTCAAAAAGGTCGGTGGGCGCCGCCGCCGCAGCACGTCGCCGCACGGTGACCTTTGACCTTTCTTG
>NW_017805928.1:146865-149493 GCF_001891065.2 Hippocampus comes | reverse complement strand
CCCGATGTCACGCTATCGTTTGCCCCCCCCCCGCAGCCTGGAAAGGACAGCCGGCTGCTTCCCGCGCTGGTGGCGGGCCGCGCGGCGCTGATCCCCGCCTTGATGTTGTGCAACGTGCAGCCGCGCCGTCACCTGCCCGTCGTCTTCCGGCACGACGCCTCCTTCGCCGCCTTCATGCTGGTCTTCGCCTTCACCAACGGCTACCTGGCCAGCCTGGCCATGTGCTTCGCACCCAAGTCAGACTCTTGTCCTTCCTTCCTCCTTGCCGTCGCGCTCGGTCCGCTCCCTCCGACAGTTGTCCCTCTGGTCGCGGCGCAGGAAGGTTCTTCCTCACGAGGCGGAGCGCGCCGGCTCCATCATGGCGTTCTTCCTGTCGCTGGGTCTGGCTTTGGGCGCGGCGCTCTCTTTCGCCTTCCGAGCTCTGGTTTGAGTCGGCGCCGCCCGCTCCGTTGGACGCCGCAAAGACTCGTCCCGGACCCAAACCGAGTCGAGGTCGCCCGTTGTTCTTCAGCGACTTTGCCCTGCTGAAAGAATGAGATTTCAAAGATTTGCTGTGAGAGACCCGATTCACCGCGATAAACGTCGACGTCGTCCCTTGCCCGAGTCGTCCGCTCGATTCACTCCGCCGGCGTCGGCGCTCATGCGACGACTTGTCAAATGCCAGTTGTCGCCGAAGACCGGTTGAAAACGTGCTCGTGATGCCTTTTATTTTGGCAACTTTTGGCCAAGTCCAAATAAAAGTGCAGACTTCCGGGAGAAGGGTCCGGCTGCAGACCCGGAAGAGGTAAGTCCCTAAGTCAGTGAGATCAATAAACCTCGTGAGAGACCCGATTCACCGCGATAAACGTCGACGTCATTCGTCCCTTGCCCGAGTCGTCCGCTTGATTCACTCCGCCGGTTGTCGCCGAAGACCGGTTGAAAAAAATATATAGTCCCTAAGTAAGTGAGATCAATAAACCTCAACTTTTCCGGGACTTAATTTGCCTAAACTTAACACAACCACTTTGGGACTTTATTTTGAAAATCAAATTTGCCGAAACTTACCACAGCCACTTCCGCTCTATGGCCTGAAACGACCTCCTGCGAGTATGCAGCTGGATACGATTGACTTCCGGCGGTTGGACGCGTCGTCGGGCAAATCGGGCGCGAAAGCAGCAGGTCTCCCGAACGGGTCCCGCTTGGCCTCTCGCCCTTTCCGCGCACGTTTTCCCGCAAGCGTCTCGCTCATTGTCGGGCTCCAAGGTGGAAGATTTCCAGCAGCGCGGCTTGTCTCGCGTTCGCGTGGCGGAACTACATGTCGTCGCGGAGGAGCCTCGCCTGGTGCTCGTCGGCGGAATTTCCTTCGGAGGAGGAGGGGGAGGAGCTTGTCAGCCACCGCCGCAGCCGCGGCGCAAATCAACTTTTGAACTTGGGGGCTTCGAATGTCGGCGCTTTTCTTCGCCGCGACATCTCCGAGACGCCCAAGCGCGAACGGGAGCGCGACGTCTCGCTCGCGTGAGCGTGCGCGGAGCGGCTAGCTAGCCGGTTTAGCCTCCTAGCTCATGTTAGTTTAGCGGTCCCGTCGGCGCACTCGGTCCCGCCGGAAGTCGGCCTCGTCGGCCACCGTCGACGCGGACGCGGACGCTCGCCGTCGCCTCGCCGATGGGCACCAGGAGCGGAAGCGGATCGCCGTCGCCTCCGGGCTACGGAGCCGCCGCCGCCGAGCCGGACGCGGGCCGCTTCGACTCCACCGCGGTGCTCGACAGCGGCTCCGAAGACTCCGACTCGGCCGACGACGAGGACCCGGCCCGCGCGTCTCCCGGCGGCGGCGGCAAGCGGGACGTCAAGCGGGAGAGGGACGAGCGGGCGCCGCTCGCCCGGCCGCCCCCCGGCGCGCCGGAGGCCAAGCCCGGCAAGAAGACACGCGGCAGGGTCAAGATCAAGATGGCCTTCATCGACAACAAACTCAGGAGGTACACGACGTTCAGCAAGAGGAAGACGGGCATCATGAAGAAGGTGAGTGACGTCAGAGCGTAACTACGTGATGTCAAGGGACGTAGTTACGCCCCACGCACACTCTAGAATCACTTGGCATGCGAAACGGAAGCGATCGCGTGTGCGCCAAACTCAGGGGTCACGTCGGATTCCGACCCCCCGTCTATCCTCCGCCGGCAGGCGTACGAGCTGTCGACGCTGACGGGCACGCAGGTTCTGCTCCTGGTGGCCAGCGAGACGGGTCACGTGTACACGTTTGCCACGCGCAAGCTTCAGCCCATGATCACGTCGGAGACGGGCAAGGCGCTCATCCAGACGTGCCTCAACTCGCCCGACTCGCCGCCGCCGCGCTCGGACCCCTCGTGCGACCAGAGGATGAGCGCCGCCGGCTTCCAGGAGACCGACCTCACCTATCAAGTGAGCGAGGCGGCCGACGCCTGCCCCGCCGCCGCCAAGGTAACGCCCGATGTCGCCCCGCCCCCCGCGCCAGTCTTCCCTCTGCGAGTGAATCGGGAGCATCGAACTCACGGTCGGCGCTTCGCGTGTCTCCGCAGGACCTCAACAAAGTGGTCGCGAGCGTGTCCGACACGGCACCCGGCACGCCGCCCGCTTCGTCCTCGCCGTCGGGGCAGACGGCCGCCGCCGCCGTCGTCG
>NW_017805928.1:144769-146789 GCF_001891065.2 Hippocampus comes | reverse complement strand
AATGCTCCGCTGAAAGGGCAGATGGGTGTACTTTGCAAGGCAAATGCCCCCCCCCCCCCCCCCCCGCCGCAGGCACCTCGGTGGCGGCGGCTCACCTGATGTACCCCGCGAGCCGCGCCCTCACCCCCTCCCTGGCCGACGCCGGGCTGGCCGTCCTCAACGCTGCGCCACGCGAGTCCGGTACGTGAGGATGTCGCGACTCGCCGCCGCTGCGCCGCCTTCTAATCCGCGCGCGTGTGTCAGTGCCCGTCCCTCAGGTCTTCCTGGCGTCCCTTCCGCCCGTCGCCGCCCAGATCCCCGTCTCCGCCGTGCAGCTGCACCCGGTGAGAAGACCAAATGCAAATGCCGCCGGGGGGTTTTCTCCTTGCACGTCCCCGCAAATCAAAAGAAGCTTCTGAACCAACGCGGCAGCGGGCCTTTGTGTGTGTGCGCAGATGATGTTGAGCCAGCAGAACGGCGGAGGCGGGGCTACCCTGACGGAGCTTCAGCTCGTCAGTCTGGACGCGCCGCAGGCCGACTGACTGACGCTCGACAAGTTTTTGTTTGCTGCTCCGTCGCCAAGCAAAAGCAGCCGTCCCGTCTTTCTTATTTGTGTGCGTGGCTGCCGTTGACACTCGACTG
The DNA here is from genome assembly GCF_001891065.2 of Hippocampus comes. Lineage (NCBI taxonomy): Eukaryota > Metazoa > Chordata > Actinopteri > Syngnathiformes > Syngnathidae > Hippocampus > Hippocampus comes. The sequence goes on along the minus strand of NW_017805928.1, from coordinate 146,168 downwards.
CTCTCCTTCCGGACACTCGCCATTTTTTTTTTTTTTTTACTTTGTTGAAATATTCTTCGCCCCCCTCTGAGCGTTCAACATGTTTCAACTGATTAAAATGTACTTTTTTTTTTTTTTCCCTCCACGCGTCGTGTCACTTCCTCTCGCGCTCACACCCGACTTCCTGTTTCGCAACAACTCGACTCGTGAGCGTTCTGTTTTGCTGTCAACTTCTGAGTCCGATTAAAAAAAAAAACATATAAAAAAAAAAAAAAAAAAAAAAAAAAACAACCGCCGTGCCGTGATTCCAAAACGCGACAACGAGTTCATCTTTGCGTGACTCTTTTGGCGGGAGGGAGGGCAGGGTAGAGTTCGAGAGGTCAAGGTAAGTAATGCAGCGTACGTTGGAAGACTTTTTTTTTTTTTCTGTTTGCTTTTTTTGAACTGGAAGATACGATTACGATTGCGTGACTGTCTCTGTTTTATGTGTACGTGTTGTGTTACATCATCGTATTGTTATTTTATATAAAGTGTTGTGGAAAGCGCTTTTTTAGAGGTGCGGCTGTTGTGAACGCGCGATTATAAATGAAGATGGACGAAGAAGAAGAAGAAGGGGGCGGGGCGGCCATCGTCATTTCCGGCGGCGCTTCACGACTGCGTCATCGTCGCGGCGACACGCGCTCCTTCTTTCTTTTTCCGTTCCGCTGTTCGTAGCTAGCGGCTAGCGTGGCGGCGCCTCTTTTCTGTCTTTTCGCTTCAATTCGAGTCAAGAAATGGCCGCCGCCGGTGTTCCGAGTCGGAAGCGGCTCCTCAAGGACGAGGACATGACAAAGGTGGAGTTTGAAACCAGCGAGGAGGTGGACGTCACCCCCACCTTCGACACCATGGGCCTTCGGGAGGACCTGCTGCGCGGCATCTACGCTTACGGTAGGCCGGAGATCGGCGAGGCCTCCGTGGAGCTCGAGCGCTCACGCCGCCGTCGCCGCAAGCTCCCATTCGCCCCTTTTGTAACGCCCGCCCGGTGAGCGTCGGACTCACATTCGCCGCCGCCGCCGCAGAGGCACTTTGTCGGCTTGAGGTTGCGCGGCAAGCTCGCCGTTAGCTCGATTAGCCGCTAAGCGCTCGCTGCTTAAATTTTTTTGCGCCCCCCCCCCAAAAAAAAAAAAAAATGGTGGCCCCAATTAGAATCGCGTCTCCAAGCAAACCAAACAACATTTCCACCGCGTCGACGACAATGGTTGTGGGTCGCGTGTGAAGGCCACTTTGTTCATGAGTCTCCATCTTCTTCTGATTGTGATTATTTGCTTGGAATGCCGTCAGAATTAAGCGACCACATTTTCAAGATTGAAAAAGGAAGTCCTTGCTCTGAATGCCCGTGACCCGTTCTGAAGAAAAAGTTCTCCAGAGATCTGCCCCCCCC
>NW_017805928.1:137307-138119 GCF_001891065.2 Hippocampus comes | reverse complement strand
CGGCAAGCGGTGATGACACTGGGAGTGGGGCATTGACTGCAACCCCCAACAATCACAGCTATTGTGCCCTGGAGCAATGCAGCTAACGCCCCCCCCCAAAAAAAAAAAAAAAAAAAAAAAGGTGTGGGGAGATGAAATTTGGGCCATGCTGCTGCTAGCAGCCCTAACGGGCATCTCGAGACCCGTTGGCGCAACGCCAGGCGCGGGCGGCGTGTTCACGTGTGTGTGCCCATCGCTTGTCTCAGGGTTCGAGAAGCCGTCGGCCATTCAGCAGCGAGCCATCAAGCAGATCATCAAAGGCCGAGACGTCATCGCCCAGTAAGAAAAGAGCCCCGCCCGCCCGCCCGAATCCATTCACGCCACACGCCCCACACACACACCTCACCCCATTTTAATGACACAAAAAAAAAAATCCAAAAGCAACGTAACGCTGTGGGTTCCTTCGTTCAGGTCTCAGTCGGGAACGGGGAAGACGGCCACCTTCTGCGTGTCGGTGCTGCAGTGTCTGGACATCCAGGTCAGTGCGCGGCCAAGGAAACAAAAACCAGGTCCAGTTTCATCTGGACCAAAGCGTTGTTTTGACACCGTATGATCCTTTTTTTTTTTTTGGGGGGGTGGTTGGTGGTCTCGCACAGGTGAGGGAGACCCAGGCCTTGATCCTGGCGCCCACCAGAGAACTTGCCGGCCAGATCCAAAAGGTAAGCCCCCCCCCCCCCACCCACCTCCCTCGCCGGTGGCGCTGACGGTGCAGCGTGTGCCCCGCCCCGCAGGTGCTGCTGGCGCTGGGGGACTACATGAACGTTCAGTGCCAC
>NW_017805928.1:136684-137092 GCF_001891065.2 Hippocampus comes | reverse complement strand
CGGGGAGGCTCTTCTTCTTTTTCTTCGACGGTCCCCGATGTGACAACGGCATTTCCCCGCCGCGTTCGCGTTGACGGGAAGTCCCGTGTGCTTGCAGACATGATCCGGCGCCGCAGCCTGCGCACGCGCGCCATCAAAATGTTGGTCCTGGACGAGGCCGACGAGATGCTCAACAAAGGTGGCCGCCGCCGCCGCCGCCGTCGCTCGGCCCCGCGCCGGAAGCGCCGTGACCTCTGACCTTTTCGTGTACCGGCGCAGGTTTCAAGGAGCAGATCTACGACGTCTACCGCTACCTGCCGCCCGCCACCCAGGTGGTCCTCATCAGCGCCACGCTGCCGCACGAGATCCTCGAGATGACCAACAAGTTCATGACCGACCCCATACGCATCCTGGTCAAGCGGTGCGTGC
>NW_017805928.1:135872-136601 GCF_001891065.2 Hippocampus comes | reverse complement strand
TTTGACACCCTGTGCGACCTCTACGACACGCTCACCATCACGCAGGCCGTCATCTTCTGCAACACCAAGAGGAAGGTGGGCTAGCCGCCGGGCGCCGCCGTGACCACACCCCCGTGTGACGCCTCGCGACGCTTTCTTCAGGTGGACTGGCTGACGGAGAAAATGCGAGAGGCCAACTTCACCGTGTCGTCCATGCACGGAGACATGCCGCAGAAGGAGCGAGAGTCCATCATGAAGGAGTTCCGTTCCGGAGCCAGGTGCCCGCGCACGCGCTCGCGTCGGACTCGGGGGGGCAGCGGCGAGCAAATATTTTGCCCTTCGCTTGTTCGACTGAAATGTCGTGCGGCGCTCGTTCTGACGTGTGCGTTTGTTTGTCGCGCTTGCGCGTGTGTGTGTGCGCGCGCGCAGTCGCGTGTTGATCTCGACGGACGTGTGGGCCCGCGGTCTGGACGTGCCTCAGGTGTCCCTCATCATCAACTACGACCTCCCCAACAACCGAGAGCTCTACATCCACAGGTAGGACACCCCCCCCCCCCTCCATCGACCCGACTGTGCCTCGCTCATCATGCCAAACTATGACCCCGCCCCCTCACCACCGCCCAGGATCGGCCGCTCGGGTCGCTACGGACGCAAAGGCGTGGCCATCAACTTTGTGAAGAACGACGACATCCGCATCCTGCGCGACATCGAGCAGTACTACTCCACGCAAATCGACGAGATGCCCATGAA
>NW_017805928.1:133740-135786 GCF_001891065.2 Hippocampus comes | reverse complement strand
CGGAGGCATCCGACCCCGATGGCGTCCTTCTTTTTTTACTTCCTGTTGCGTGGGCTGGCCAACGGTGGTTTGTTTGTAAATAAAGCTTTGTTCGTTTTTTTGGTTTTTTTTCCTCCCCCATTTGTGCTACTGTAGCAGCAGCCGTCAAGGCAATCCTTGTCTTTTGATTGACAACACATTTATTTCACAATAAATGTTCATTCAACAGCTCTTTCAGGATACCTTTCAAATTAAAAGCCTTTGATTTTTTTTTTTTAGTCACGATACAAAAAAGATCTACCTTCAATAAACTTGAGTTGATTTCCACTCACTGTCCTTCCGATATGCTTCCAGCTAACGGCGCTAAGAGCTAAGCATGCTAATGAGAAACAACACGGCATCCAAGATTGTGTGTGAGCGTGCGTGCGGTGTCGCCCCCCCCACCCGCTAGCGCCGCAGGAACCAGATCTCGTTGCGTCGGCGCGGGACGCCGGGGTTCTCGTAGACCGCCACCATGTAGACGCCGGAGCGCAGGCGCTCGGACGCCGAGGCGCCCAGCAGCTCCCGCAGCAAGCCGATGTGGCGCGTCACCGTCTCCTCGTTGGTCGTCCCCACGAAGGGCCTGCCGCGGCAAAACGCCGCGTTAATGGGCGGCGTCTCGGGGGGGACGCGACGCGCCGGCCGGGAAGGTTGCGGCGTCTTTTACCCGGCCACGACGGTGAAGGCGTCGCGCTGCACCACCTCCACGTCGGGGTCGTGCGGCCGCGGCGGCGCGTCCTGGAAGGCGGCGGGCAGGTAGAAGCCCGTCTCCACGTTCTTGTCCAGCGTCTCGCCGTCGGCCGTCACCAGCACCGTGCTCACCACCGGTATCGTCATGCCCAGGTGGCCGCCTGCGGCGAAACCAAAATGGATGCCTTCCGATCTGCAAAAACGTGGGCTCAAAAAGCGACATGTGGAAGGCGCGCGCCACCTGCTGAGTTCTCCTTGCAGATGAAGCGCATCAACTTCATGAAGCTCTTGGAAATGCTCTGCTCGTAAAGTTCCTCCGCCTGCCGCACGCACGCCCACTTGCCGGCCGGGTACACGCGCTCCTCCCACATCACCTCGCCCATCTGCACACGCAAAGTGCAAAGAGCCATTGTGTGTGTGTGACGTCATCGTCGCGAGGGAAAGACGTAATCAACCACCTTCTCCTGACAGGAAATCAGCGCGAAGGGGACAGGCTCCCTCTGCTGGTTGTTGCGTGCCATTTCGTGGATGGGGCCCCTCATTTCTCCCCCGAAAAAAAAAAAAACGAGGGGGGGGGGGGCAAACAAAAGCTCACGACCTGCTCACGCGCTGTTAGCTTAGCGACATAATGACGTGTGCTCTCACCTGTCGGCACGGTGACCTGATGCGTGCTGGCCACGGCCCTCCAATGAGCGAGCAGCCTATCCGAGTGCTCGTCCCCCATTGGCTCGGGGTTGTCCGTGATGTCATCGTCCAGCTGCTCGTCTTCGTCCAACCCCTCCAGGTCGTCCAAGGAGATCAAAGCCATGCCGCTCACCTATCACCTGAGCGACAAGTGTTGTTGGGGGGGGCAACAAGAACAGTCGATGGCGTCACAACAAGAAAGCAAGCTTGTGTGAGCGACCAGTTCGATGAATATGACTTGACGAGAATTCTTCTCACTGGGTTTATTAGACGAAGGCACGACGACGTCATTATTGCGCACGGGTCGAAGCAGGAAAAGAACCATTAGCGCCTAGCTAACCGTTAGCCTGCAGCTCGGCGCCACATCAACACGTCACTCGTTTACTTCAGCTGAGCTTAAACTTCGACTCCCTTTTGGTCGGACGGTTGGCGCGATCTGGCGCGCGTGCGTGCGTGCGCGCGCGCGCTTACCTCCTCGATCACGCGCGTGCTCGTCACGGCAGTGCGCAGGACTGACGACGCTCGTCCTTTCGCGGTGGTTAAGCACTTGGTGACACTTCCGGTAGGAGCCCCGGGCGCCCTTCAGCGTAAAACAGCGACATAAACGGAAGTGTTGCCTTTAACGAGCCTATAACAGACAGTCTTGTCCAGACA
>NW_017805928.1:127130-131377 GCF_001891065.2 Hippocampus comes | reverse complement strand
CTGGCACGCGGGGGGGGGGGGGCAAACAAAAGCTCACGACCTGCTCACGCGCTGTTAGCTTAGCGACGTAATGACGTGTGCTCTCACCTGTCGGCACGGTGACCTGATGCGTGCTGGCCACGGCCCTCCAATGAGCGAGCAGCCTGTCCGAGTGCTCGTCCCCCATTGGCTCGGGGTTGTCCGTGATGTCATCGTCCAGCTGCTCGTCTTCGTCCAAGCCCTCCAGGTCGTCCAAGGAGATCAAAGCCATGCCGCTCACCTATCACCTGAGCGACAAGTGTTGTTGGGGGGGGCAACAAGAACAGTCGATGGCGTCACAACAAGAAAGCAAGCTTGTGTGAGCGACCAGTTCGATGAATATGACTTGACGAGAATTCTTCTCACTGGGTTTATTAGACGAAGGCACGACGACGTCATTATTGCGCACGGGTCGAAGCAGGAAAAGAACCATTAGCGCCTAGCTAACCGTTAGCCTGCAGCTCGGCGCCACATCAACACGTCACTCGTTTACTTCAGCTGAGCTTAAACTTCGACTCCCTTTTGGTCGGACGGTTGGCGCGATCTGGCGCGCGTGCGTGCGTGCGCGCGCGCGCTTACCTCCTCGATCACGCGCGTGCTCGTCACGGCAGTGCGCAGGACTGACGACGCTCGTCCTTTCGCGGTGGTTAAGCACTTGGTGACACTTCCGGTAGGAGCCCCGGGCGCCCTTCAGCGTAAAACAGCGACATAAACGGAAGTGTTGCCTTTAACGAGCCTATAACCGACAGTCTTGTCCAGAACTCAAGTGGAATTAATGATAACTCGGTTTTATTTTTTGGTTCATGTTTTGTTGTTTGTTTGTTTGTTTTTAATGGTCATGTATCAGAACGCGGAGCAAGTGTCCATGACGTCATGGACTAAAATCGTGTCGGTTGGTGTCCGGCGGCCAGGGGGCAGCAGAGCAGCGATTTCTTCGTCGTAGCCGCCGCAGCGTGTCTTGGATTTCTTGCCTCATTTCCATCGGCGCATCAGTGCGGCCTCACTTCCGCAAATGCGACGCATAATACCTAGCCAGATGTTGTGACCGGCTCGTCCCCGTGTTTTGTGTGCGCGCGTGTCAGTGAACCGTGTTTACCTGCTGTCAGACCGGAGGAGGTCACAGGTGAGCGAGCCAAGCAAAGTGCGTCTTTAAATTTTCATCGGCCCTCCCCCACCGGTTCCGACCGTAGTGCCGATCAATAAATAATTCAGGCTGAGTGGAGGTCGCTCGGCTCCGCCTCCTCCGGTCAAACCTGCCGCGGCTGGACACTCGATTAGGCACGCCGGTAAGCCGACTCCTCAGTTGCCACGGCGACGCCCGGGCTGCCGCTCGCGCCGCCGCCTCTTCGGCGGACGGACGCAGCGGGTGTCTCTGTTGCCACGGCAACAACCCTCTGCCATCGTCGGTCGCCGCGGAAGCGAGTCGAATCGTTGAGTCAGAGAAGAGACGCCGCAATGCGCGATCGCGATCGTCTGCGGTGGTCGGATCTGTACAAAGCGCTCGGGGAATTTGTGGTCGGAGGCAAACAAAACCGACATTTCGGACAGAAACACGCGAATCGCGCGAGCGAGGCCGGCCATTTGTGCCGGTTCCAATTTTGCCGCGCTAAACTCGCTGTCAGTGGCCTTGCTGGGCAGCTGAGGGGTCATTGGAACAAAGGGGGTGGGCTTTCTTTGCCGTCGAGGGCGACTCGTAGTTTGGGTCGGAATGGATTTGTCTCTCTGCCTGTCACGTTTGCGGACAGAGTTCTCCTTTGGAGGCGCACGATGAGAGTACTAATGAGCCGATGTGGCCGCGGCGTTCCGCAAGGCTTTGACTCTTCCTTCACGCCAGCTTTGCGTGTGCGTACAGCCTTGAACAGAGCGAGTCCTAATGAGGACGGGCCCAAGGCTGCGTGGGTGACGCGCATGTGCGCACGCACGCACACACACACACACACACACACACACACACACACATTTAAAAACACCCCCGAGAAAAAAAAACACTTTTTAAAAACACACACACACACACACACACACACACACACACACACACACACACACACACACACAGGTACTGGTTTTTCACCTGTAGAGGGGACCGCAGGGGGGGGGGGGCTCTTGGGCACATTCTGGTATGTTTAACGCTGCAGTTTTTTTCAGGTTCTTTTTATTTCCCCCCACGCCGTGGCTGGGGTGGCATTGAGCCTTTGGCTGGTCGCAGAACTTCAAAGCCTCCGGTCGGGCATCTTCAAAGCTTTTTCGCTGCCGGCGACCGTCGGCAGCCGCGGCCGTTTCTCCCCACGCCGGACTCCGTCGATAAGAGTCGGCTCTGCTTCAGCCGGGCGGCAACCCATCGGGTCGCCTGGTCTCAGGAGATAATGGAGATGCCTGGTCCAGGTCCGGCATCTTTTTGGGAGGGAGTGACCTTCCCGGCATCGGGCGAGGAAGGACGTGGGAGGTGGCTCGTCATCTTGACGGAAGAAGCCCCCGACCGCACATCCCCTGTGACGATGGGAATCCGCTCCCGTGTAGCTGCTGCTCGTTTCCGCCCAGGAGCGGGGGAAATAAGATCTGCATGAAGGTCACTTTGCCCCCCCGGGCATTTTCTCTCTGGTCGAAGAAGGCCAGCCATCTTTGCGTCAGGCTTGAAGCGCAGCGACGGGGGATCGGCGTACCTTCTTTGCGCGCGAGGGGCCTTCATCTGAAATGGCAGGGAAATGGGGGTGCGAACCCCCCCCCAAAAAAAGGCAGCTCCGACCCCCGTAAGGCAGCACCAGATACCCCGGCCGGTACACGGCGCCGCCTCGACAGGCGAGGGTGCCTTCGTGTGTCTTGGGGCACGGGTGTGGGCCTCGTGAGACATCTCAGGTGATGGGGGGGCCAAAAAAAAAGTTGTCCATTAAGTCCATCAATATTTCATAAAAGTCGTTGCAGCTGCTTCCTGTAAGCGGACGCCTCCCCTCCCCTCCCCACGTGTTCATGAGAGTGTGTGTGTGTGTGTGTGTGTGTGTGTGTGTGTGTGTGTGTCAATGCATGCATGCGTCAATGCGGGCGCTTGTGTGTTTGAAGGTCATCCCACTTCCTGTCGGTCAGCACTTTGACTTCATTTGCTTGCCGGCGTGTTAACGTTGCTCTTTCGCCGCCGACTTTGCGATCGTTCCACTCATGCGACGCCTTCAACGTGGCCTCCGTAAACAACGCGCGCGCCTTCCGATCGATACGGCCGACTCTTTCCCACGATCAGACTCAAGCCCCTCCCATCAAAAGATTATGGATCGCCCCGCTGAAAGCTTCATCAGCAGGAATCGACTGGCAGGTGGGGTGCCGCGTGCGTCGTCGTGTTCAAGTGGTGCAGTCGCAGCTGGTCAGAGGAAGGCAACGTGATGCCGATCCACGTCCTTGGTCGGCTGTCACCTTATTGTCTCATCCGCCCCCCCACCCCACAGATACATTAACGCCCACAATGTGTGTGTGTGTGTGTGTGTGTGTGTGTGTGCCTTTGCGTCCTATCATCAACAAAAACAAGCAAAAAAAAAAAAAAAAACCCGAGCCCCGTTCTTACTTTGAAGGCAGCGCGACGGAAGTTCCGGTTGGTCGGGAGCTTCCGCACGCGAGGTTGACGTGGTCCGGACCGCAGCGCGAGCGCTTAAAGACAAAGGGAGCCAGATACATTCACGCCCACAATCTGTGTGTGTGTGTGTGTGTGTGTGTGTGTGTGTGTGTGTGTGTGTGTGTGTGTGCGCCTTTGCGTCCTAACATCAACAAAAACAAGAAGAAAAAAAAATAAACAACAACCCGAGCCTCGTTCTTACTTTGAAGGCGGCGCGACGGAAGTTCCGGTCGGTCGAGAGCTTCCGCACGCGAGCTTGACGTCGTCCGCCGTCGGTCGTGGGCGCTCGGCGCACGGGCGCGCGCTCCCGACGGCGAACCGCAGCGCGCGCGCGCGTCAACCCGCGATGGCAGCAGGAGGACGCCATGGCGGCTGAAGACAAAGCGAGCCGCGAGGAGGGCGGGCGGCGGGCGTTCGCGGCGCGGGCGTGGGGCGCCGCCAGCTTGGCCCTGAGCGCGCTCTCCCTGCTGCTGCTCGTCACGGCCATCGGCACCGAACACTGGTACGAGACGGACACGCGGCGCCACCGCGACAACTGCGAGCGGCAGGGCGCCGACTCGGGCGGCCAGCAGAACCGCGACATGCCCATCTACCTCCTGCCGCTGCTGGACACGGGCGCGACGGGCGCGGCGGG
>NW_017805928.1:122175-123201 GCF_001891065.2 Hippocampus comes | reverse complement strand
GGGCAAATGGACGACAATTCTGCTGACGTCATCCTTGCGCGCGTGTGCGCAGGGATCGCGGAGCGCTGCACGGCGGTCAAGTATCATTTTTCTCAACCGATCCGACTGAGGAACATCCCTCTCAACCTGACCAGAAGCATCCAGCAGGACGAGTGGCATCTGCTGCGTGAGTCTCACGCACGCGCACGCGCACGCGCACGAGACGGGGCAAATGGACGACAATTCTGCTGACGTCATCCTTGCGCGCGTGTGCGCAGGGATCGCGGAGCGCTGCACGGCGGTCAAGTATCATTTTTCTCAACCGATCCGACTGAGGAACATCCCTCTCAACCTGACCAGAAGCATCCAGCAGGACGAGTGGCATCTGCTGCGTGAGTCTCACGCACGCGCACGCGCACGCGCACGAGACGGCCCTCCGAAGGGCAAGTCAAGTCCAAAATGTTCTTTCCAATCGTGCGGCGGCGGCCATTTTGCCTTTCATCCGGCGACTGAAAATGACATCCAAAGTCCGTCCGATGGTTTGAGGCTTGCTAGCGGGGGGCGGGGCCTCGACTCACCGTTACCCGGGCAACTTGGATGTCATTTTCAGTCAACTGGCAAAATGGCCGCCCCTCCCTGCGACGACGCGTTTTGGACTGCGCTCGCCCCCCCCCTGTGAACCTCTTGCGTTTTCGCCGTCAGACCTGCGTCGCATGACGGCGGGCTTCCTGGGCATGGCGGCCGCCGTCCTGCTGTGCGGCAGCATCGTGACGGCCGTGGGCTTCTTCTGGGAGGGCAGCCTCACGCGACACGTGGCCGGACTCCTCTTCTTCATGGCAGGTGCTCGCGCCCACCCCGCCGTTTGCGTTTCGGGGGGCTGGGGGGGGTCACTCGGGAGACCCTTCCGTCACTTTGAAGTCCAGATGGAAAGGTGCGTCCTTTTCCGCCGCTCGCTCCTGACGCTCGCTTCTGCTTCGTTTTTTTGCCTCCAGGCGTCTTCTGCGCCATCTCTCTGTGCACGTACGCGGCCAGCGTGACCTACGACCC
>NW_017805928.1:121630-122087 GCF_001891065.2 Hippocampus comes | reverse complement strand
ACCCCCGCGCCCCTCCGCCAGCCCCCTCGCTGAGACCCCGGTTGCCACGGTTACCGTCTTTTGCCAAGTCACGAGCGTCGCCGATCGTTTCTCATCCGGCGAACTCCAAACGAGCATTTGAAACGGCTTCTTTTCAAATCGGGCGTCGTCGGCGACTCGCTCGCATGCAATGCCGAACGCCATAGACGGGCGAAGAAAAAGCACACCCAGCGCAGAACGTCACAGTCGAAGGCCGCCAGGCGGCATTTGTCCAAAACGGACAAAGGAAACGGTGGCAAAGGAATGTTGACCTTTCCAAAGGTCAACTCGGCTTCATCGCGATCATCGTCCGCTCGCCGCCGACGGTCAGCGGGACCTTCGTGAGCGGATTTCAACGTTGCATCTGTTCATTGGCTGAGCCGTGATCAAATCCAAACGGGATCATCCCCCCCCCCTCCCTGACTCAGTTGACTCTTTT
>NW_017805928.1:121161-121511 GCF_001891065.2 Hippocampus comes | reverse complement strand
GCCCACCCCGCCGTTTGCGTTTCGGGGGGCTGGGGGGGGTCACTCGGGAGACCCTTCCGTCACTTTGAAGTCCAGATGGAAAGGTGCGTCCTTTTCCGCCGCTCGCTCCTGACGCTCGCTTCTGCTTCGTTTTTTTGCCTCCAGGCGTCTTCTGCGCCATCTCTCTGTGCACGTACGCGGCCAGCGTGACCTACGACCTTTCCCGCAAGCCGCCCTTCATCTACGGCCTCCCGGACGACGTGGACCACGGCTACGGCTGGTCGGTGGCTCTGGCGTGGGCCAGCCTGGCTCTCAGCGTGGCCTCGGGCTGCCTGGGCGCCGCCTTCCCGCTCCTGGGCCGCGCGGGACCC
>NW_017805928.1:117884-120978 GCF_001891065.2 Hippocampus comes | reverse complement strand
CAAGAGTGCATCACCCCCCCCCCCTCCCTGACTCAGTGGCCTCTTTTGTTGTTGTTTTTTTTTGGGGGGGGGGGGGTCTTTTCTGTTCATGCCAATGTTAAAAACGGCTGCTGTGGATATGTTGCACTGACTCGTCTGGTGAAAATCCAAAATAAATCAACCTTTCAACAGCGTGTGAGCGTGTGTGTGTGTGTTCCGCCACGATTAAATCAACCTTTCAACAGCGTGTGAGCGTGTGTGTTTTCCGCCACGATTTCCGAGAGAATCTGGAGAATATTCGACAACTATTTTTGTGATGTGGCTACACAGACTCGAGTATTTTGCTTTTTTCTTTTCTCGTGGCGCCCGAGCACCAAAATGTGGCTTTGTGAGGACACCGCGCGTGCTCTTTGGTGCCGGCGTTTCATTTGGATGACGCCATTTGTTTGTTTGACGGATCCTGGGCTTATTTACGTTTTTTTGCACCTTATTTGGGCGGGGATTTGGTAGGGGCCTTTTTTTATTTTCTTTTTTTTTGAATGAAAACATTTTTTTTTTTTTTTCAAGGCAAATATAATGAGCGGCAATTATTTGTGGAGTTTTCACTGTTTTTTTTTTCCAATGACTTTTTCCAGTTCACCACATTGAAATCCAGATCAATAAACAACACACACGAGAATAATGTCAATAAAATCATACGGGAAAATTAAGACACACACACATACGCACGCACGCACGCACGCACGCGCCACTCGGGCTCAAAGTCGCGCGCCAGTGCGTCATGACGTCATTGCACAAGACCTGCCGTCGACGAGCGACGCGCGGGCACGATGACGCGCACGCAGGCAAGCGCCTCCCACTTCGCCGACGGCCGCTCGGACGGGATCCGCGGACCGAAATCGGACGAACGGACGCTCCCGCGAGTGGTGCCGCCGCCCCCCCCGCCCCACTCCTGGCTCTTCCTCCTCCTCCTCCTCCACCTGAAGAACCGGCCGCCACCGCAGTCGCTCGTTCCGAACCCTCCCCGGTGCCGCCGAGGCACGTCACCGGGTACCGTCCGGCCAGCCCAAAGCAAGCAAGCGTTTGCCCGCCGCCCGCTAGCCGGTCGGCCGGCCGGCCAGCTAGCTCGCTCGCTCGCGAAGCCGTCAAGTGGCTAACCGCTTGTTAGCATGGCGCGGCTAGCGGTCCGAGCGTCCAATTAGCCGCCTAGCTGGCCGGCTAACGGCTAGCTCGCGGCGTCGCGCCTGGCGGGCGCGGAGGATGCTTTAGGCTGGATGTGCCGAGGCTCCTCGCTCCGCCGGAACCGCCGCCGCTCGGCCGCCGTCCACGTAAAGCCACCCGAGCAGCCAAGCCCCGAAGCTCCCGCCCCACGCCCCCCAACAACAACACCACCACCGCCACCATGCAGGCGGCCCAGCAGCAGTACGACTTCTTCAGCGACGACAACGCCGCCAAATGGCGAGGCCTGCTGGTTCCGGCTCTGGACAAGGTAACGCCCGAGCGCGGGCCACTTGTCGCATACTTCCCTTTCCGCGGTCCGGGTCCGTCGAGGCTCGTGGGGCGTCATGCCAGCCCGGTGACGTCACGGCATCCACCAGCACCGACCCGAAGGAGTTCCGCGGTCGCGATCGCTCGCGTCCATTTGGCGTCCGGAGTCGATCCCGGCCGACTCGGAGGGAGAGGCGGGCTTGCGCCCCGGATCGGTCGCCGGCCACCGTCGGAGCGGTCGCTCGATTTTCACCCATCGGCGGCTGTTCTTTCGACCGCGACGCCACGTTTATGGTTCAATCCACCTTCCGTTTGTGGGCTCTCCCTGAAAAGCGCCGATTGCGGAGGGACGGGCGGACCGGCGACAGAGTGGTCGCCGGTCGCCGGCCGTACCAAACTACAAGTGCGTCTGTCTTGTTCGCTATCCCGTGAAAAGTGGCGCCGCTGCCGATGGAATGGGATATCCCGGAAATACGGCGATGTGCCCCCCCCCCCCTCATGACGAATGAAAATGACGAACAACTGAATAATGGGAAGTCCCAAACTAATCTCACCAGGCTGTGTGTGTGTGTGTGTGTGTGTGTCAGGTGCTGAAGCAAGTGCACCCTAACCTGGTGTCCCAGCAGGAGGCGCTGCAATACATCGAGGAGCTGATCCTGCTGCTGCTCAGCATGCTGTGTCAGGCTCAGCCCCGCAGCGTGCAGGACGTGGAGGTGAGGCGCGCACGCGTACACGCGCGGCGGGGTCGCGTGGCGTCACGTGGCACGTGTCCGTCCGACCAGGAGCGGGTCCAGAAGACCTTCCCCCACCCCATCGACAAGTGGGCCATCGCCGACGCCCAGGCCGCCATCGAGAAGAGGAAGCGCAGGAACCCGCTGGCGCTGCCCGTGGACAAGATCCACCCGCTGCTGAAGGTAAGCCCCGCCCCCCGGCGGGGCCGGAGGAAGGCAAACGCCGCCCTCCCACGGTGCCTTGTGCCGCCAGGAGGTGCTGGGCTACAAGGTGGACCACCAGGTGTCGGTCTACATGGCGGCCGTGCTGGAGTACATCTCGGCCGACATCCTCAAGCTGGCGGGGAACTACGTGCGCAACATCCGCCACTACGAGATCTCGCAGCAGGACATCGCCGTGGCCATGTGCGCCGACAAGGTAGCGCCGGCCAAGAAATGACGACGGAATCCGCGTCGGAAGCCGGCGCCGCCGTGCCCCGCCCCCCCGCCCGACGGCGCGTTCACGTGGGAAATGTGCGCGCGTGTCCCCAGGTGCTGATGGACATGTTCCACCAGGACGAGGACGACGTCCCGCCGACGGACGAGGAGCCGTCGGCCGACGAGGAGCAGAGTTACCACGAGCTGGTGCGCGGCTTCATGGCCGACGGGCGCCACTTCCTGCGGCAGCTGGAGCTCCTCATCAAGGTCTTCCGAGAGCCCTTCAGCGCCAACGCTGCGCTCTTCTCGCAGCACGTACGTACGCGCTTGCGCCTTTTTCCTGAAGTGGGCGGGGCGAGCAGAGCAAAAAAAAAAAAAAAATCCATTGCGTGTAGTCCTAACGAGCGGCCGCCAGAGGGCGCTGCTTTTCCAGCTCATTCCCGTCTGGAAAATGGTGGATTTTTGAATCGGCTTCTCCC
>NW_017805928.1:114663-117862 GCF_001891065.2 Hippocampus comes | reverse complement strand
CTCGACCTCTCTCCCGGCAGGACGTGGAGGGCATCTTCAGCCGCGTGGCGGACGTCCACGAGGCCACGGCCAAGATGCTGGGCCTGCTGGAGGACGCCGTGGAGATGACGGACGACGGCAGCCCCCACCCGCTGGTGGGCAGCTGCTTCGAGGACCTGGCCGAGGTCGGCCGCCCCCCACCGCCGCGCTTTCTTCTGTCTCTTTTGCTACCCCTCCCACCCCACGCGGTTTCCTCTCCTCCCGCCGCGCAGGAGCTGGCCTTTGACCCCTACGAGACGTACGCTCAGGACGTGCTCCGCTCCGGCTTCCAGCAGCACTTCCTCAGCCAGGTCACCAAACCCGGCGCGGCCTTCCACTTGCAGGTGAGCCCCGCCCGCCCGCCGACCTCCGACCCGACCCCCGTGTGAAAAAAAGTCCATTTCCCGCCCGCCGTGTCCGCAGTCCATCTGCGAAGGCTTCAAGGAGGCCGTGCAGTACGTCCTGCCCCAACTGCTGCTCACGCCCGTCAACTACTGCCTGCACCTCTTTGACATCATCAAGGTAAGCCGCGAGTCGCCTCAGGAAGACCGGAGTCGCCATTTTTGTTTTGCGGGGGGCCGCGGCGCCACTGAGCCACGCGCGCCTTTTGTGCGCCGCGTCGTCGCAGCGCCTGGAGGAGAAGAGCGAGGACGAGGAGGACAAGGAGTGCCTGAAGCAGGCCGTCACGGCTCTGCTCAACCTTCAGAGCGGCGTGGAGAGGATTTGCTCCCGCGGCCTGGCCAAGCGCAGACTCAGGTCCGTTATGGGAAGTTAGCGGGAGGGGGGGGCGGCGACGACGACGACAAAAAGCAGACGGACGGAGAGCAAACGGGCTCGGAGCGGAAGCAGACGCGCGCGGCCGAGACGGGACGAGCCGGACGATTGACGGGCGGCTACAAAGACGTAAGTGCGCCGAGCGCCGGCGTCCCGTGACGCGGCGACGCTCATACCTCGGGGGTTTATGTGCTAAAGTGATTAGCCGAGGATCAGCGCTCTCCGGCCTCACGCCGATCGCCTTCCTCGCTTTGGTCACGCCGTGAATTCTCGTGGTACTTTTTGAGTACGATTCGGAATCGAAGCCGGAATCGCCGGCGGCAGGACGGGAGCCGCGATCGAGGTTTCGATTCTTCACCCCCGGAGTCGGGATCGGGGCCGAGCTCCGCCGCGACCGCCGTCGGTCCAAAAGGTGCAGATCTCGGTTCGGGACGAGAAGCGGGATCCTCGCTACGGGTACAGATCCGCTTCCAGGACCGTAATCCATAACTCGGATCGGTACTTTGAGCCGGCGACGGGGGGGGCGAGTCGAGTTTCAGGTCGAAGATGGGAGGGCGCCGTAGGTTCACGGTCAGGACCGGTGAAAAATCACAATGATTATATCCCGGACGAGGGTCCGGGGGCTCGGGGGCCGGAATTAGGATCCGTCGTGGAAATCGGGTCCGGGACGAGGACTAGAAGCGAGACCGGGGGTTCGGTTTTTCCGAAAGAACGCCGGCTTTGAGGGATTCGGATCAGTTTGGGGCGGCGTCCGCTCGGCGGTCTCACGCCTGCGCGGCGGACGCCGCCCCCCCCCCCCTCCCCCCGCAGTGAGTCGGCGTGCCGCCTGTCCGGCCGGCAGATGAAGGGCAAACACTCGGCCGTCAAGAAGATGAACGAGATCCAGAAGAGCATCGACGGCTGGGAGGGCAAAGACATCGGCCAGTGCTGCGACCGCTTCATCATGGAGGGGACCCTGACCCGAGTGGGCGCCAAGCACGAGCGCCGCATCTTCCTCTTCGACGGCCTCATGATCTGCTGCAAGTCCAACCACGGGCCGCCGCGCCTGCCCGGCGCCGGCTCGGCCGCCGAGTACCGCCTCAAGGAGAAGTTTTTCATGCGCAAGGTGACAAATACGCCTGAGAATCGGCGGGCAGGCGGGCCGCGCCCAACGTCCACGCCGTGTTTCGCCAGGTCCGGATCAACGACAAGGACGACAAGGAGGGCGAGTACCGGCACGCCTTCGAGATCGTCCCGAAGGACGGCAACGGCGCGGTGTTCGCCGCCAAGTCGGCCGAGGAGAAGAACGGCTGGATGGCGGCGCTGGTCTCGCTGCAGTACCGCGGCACGCTGGAGAGGATGCTGGACGCCGCCGCGCTGCGGGAGGACCGGGACCAGCGCCCGCGCCTGCCGCCGCCCCGCCTCTACCGCTTCGCCCAGCCCGACTCCGAGGAGAACGTGGTCTTCGAGGACGGCGCCCAGTCCGCCTCGGGCATCCCCGCCGTCAAGGCCGGCACCGTCCTCAAGCTCATCGAGAGGCTCACCTTCCACATGTATGCCGGTGAGTGGCGTCGGCCGTTGGGCAACCGGCGACGGACGTTCAAACCGATCGGCCCGCAACTGATCGATAAATCTTGACGAGAATCGGGGGGGGGGGTCGGGCGCACCCCGAAAGGGGCCCGGGATTGATTCGGAAGTACAGTCAAACCTCGCTTTTTCGGACTTCATCCGTTCCAGAAGACTGTTCGAAAACCAAAACCATGTTTCCCATTGGAATCCATGTAAAAAATTTTAAGCGGGAGCAAGTCAGGAAAAGAACTTTTTTTTTAAATTATTTTTTTTACAATTTCACACCATAACCTGTACAAATGGAATCGGAGAGCAGAGCGCGCGCCCCGCTAGTCGGCACCCTTCTTCCTCTGCCGTCCTTCCTCCCGCAGATCCCAATTTTGTCCGAACATTTCTGACGACCTACAGATCTTTCTGCAAACCGCAGGAGCTGCTGGAGCTGCTCATGGAGAGGTAGCACGCGCGCACACATACCGCCGCAGGGGGAGGGGGGTGATGACGATGCCCCCCCCCCCCTCCCCACCCCTGTACGTGTTCAGGTTCGACATTCCCGAGCCCAGGCCCGACGACGCCGATCACCCGGACGGAGGAGAGCGGCCCCTCGGCGCGGAACTCAAGCGCTTCCGCAAAGAATTTGTGCAGCCCGTGCAGCTCAGGTACGACGGCGTCGCGGGGGGGGGGCCACTTTGAAATACGCAGCGCGCGTGTCAACCGTCGCTCCGTGTCCCTCCGGCAAGGGTTCTCAACGTGTGCCGCCACTGGGTGGAGCACCACTTTTATGACTTTGAGAGGGACGTGGCTCTGCTGGGGCGGCTGGAGGACTTCATCGCGTCGGTCAGAGGTGAGAACCTCACCCCCC
>NW_017805928.1:112400-113953 GCF_001891065.2 Hippocampus comes | reverse complement strand
AAAAAAAATATATTTTGTTTTTTTTTTTTCCTTCAGCAAATTCCGAGTCGCCAGAGGAAGATTCTCGAAGAAGCTCACAAGCTGAGTGAAGACCACTACAAGAAATATTTAGCCAAACTGCGCTCCATCAACCCCCCCTGCATCCCCTTCTTTGGTACGAGCCAATTTGTGAATGTGTGTGTTGGGGGGGGGCTTGGGCTGTTAAGATTAAGATATCCTTTATTTGTCGATTATTTTCTTTCGATATTTTTTTTTTATTTTGATATTCTAATAATGATTGGAACGATTTTAAATTATTGATTTTTTAAAGACCCCCCTTAACACGTGTGTGTGTGTGTGTGGGGGGGGGGGGCGCGCAGGCATCTACCTGACCAACATCCTGAAGACGGAGGAGGGCAATCCGGACTTCCTGCTGCGCCGCGGCAAAGCTTTGATCAACTTCAGCAAGCGCAGGAAAGTGGCGGAGATCACGGGTGAGATCCAGCAGTACCAGAACCAGCCGTACTGCCTGCGGGCGGAGAGCGACATCAGGGTGGGCCTCGGCCGGCGACGCTTCCCGTTCGGGGCGGGGGCGGAGGCGGCGGCTGACCCGCCGCCGCCGCTGCCGCCGCGCGTGTCTCGCAGAAGTTCTTCGAGAGCCTCAACCCGACGGAGGAGCTGTGCGAGAACGACTTTGGCGATCGTCTGTTCAACAGGTCCCTGCTCATCGAGCCTCGCAACGCCCGCACGCTGCCGCGCTTTGTGAGTAGAAAAAAAAGCGCAACGTGCGCGGGGGTTAAGAGTGCGTGCCTGCGCGTTGTTGACATTGCGACCTTTAAGGCCAAGAGGTACACGTGTCCCCTGAAGTCTCCGGGCATCCGTCCCACGTCGGCGCCGCGTCCCGGCGCCGCGTGCCACCCGACGCCGCTGCAGAACGAGCCGCGCAAGATCAGTTACAGTTTCGATTCGCCGCGGGCGCCCGGCAGCCCCGCCCACTCCAGTAAGTTCGCTTAGCCCAAGCGCGGATATGCCCGCTCGTCCTCACGCGGCTTTTTTTTTGGTTTTTTGTCCCCCCCCCCCCCCCCCAGCCGGCAACGCCGTCTTCGGCCCGATCTGGCCGCCTCGCGGCCCACGTTAGTATTGCCCCCGACCGCCGCCGCTTCCGGTTTCCGTAGCGACCGTCAGTTCGCCCGGCCTCCGCCTCTTTCCGGGTTGACGCTTCCGTTGGCGAGCGCGATGCCGTCGCGGGCGCCGGAACCGTCGTCCTCGTCTTCGCTGCTCGTGTTTCCCGGGAGCCGCATCTCGCGTCGCCGGCGCTGAAGTCGCGGCGTCCCGTTTTGCCCTTTCAGGGTCGTCCTCGGTGTCGTCCGCGGTCTCCTTGGGCCGCCTCCCCGACGACGTCCCCCCGCCGCCGCCCGTGCCCCCTCGCAGAAGGAACGAGTCGGCGCCGGCGGAGTCGTCCCCGTCCAAGGTTCCGCTCCTCCGCCTCTTACTTCCGATGACGCTTTTCGCCATTGCCGTCGTTGTGACCGCGCCCGTCGTCGGGACCCTTTTTGGCTTGTGCTCAGATGTCG
>NW_017805928.1:111474-112320 GCF_001891065.2 Hippocampus comes | reverse complement strand
CCGCGAGCCGCCGGCCCAGGCCTTCTTTCCCGCCGCATCCTGCCCGGGCCCCGCCTCGCCTTCCTCCGTCAGCCCCTCCCCGGTCTCCGGGAGGATGCCCCTCCCCTCCCCGCCGCCGCCGGACGGCCCCCCGGTGCCGCCTCGCCACGGCGTGCCAAAGCTGCCGCCCAAGACCTATAAGAGGGACTCTCTGAGCCACGCCCCCCCGCTGGATACGCCCCCTGCACTGTGAGGCAGGGGGCGTGGCCGGCAAGTGCGACGTCGCCCCCGCCGAGGATTGTCAAGCTTCAGGTACCAGAACCAAAGAGGTACTCTCGCTTAACGTTAAGGTTCTGTTTGGACTTTTTTTTTTTTTTTTTTGTCACAAGGGAATAAAAGTTGTCTCGACGCCACAATTGCGACTTTATTCTTATCGGAATCGAATGAGCGTTTTGTCGCGCCGAACGCGAGATTTTCGGCCGATTGGTTTTGACTGAAGAGTAAGTAAGTCGTAGTTGTGGATTTATTTCATCATCCGTTGCTGCGCGCGTACTTCGGGTTATCAAAGAACTTCTTACGGGCTCCGTGGAGGAGGAGGAAAAAAAAAAAACAAGACAATTGCGCCAGTTTTGCTCCGCGTTGTCCGCAATCGCGTATCAGTCCCAGCAGAAACGATCAAGAATCGTTTTTCAATCAATCACCGACGGTAGCCTCAAGTTTTGACAGTCCGGGACAGGAAGCGGCGGGCGTTTCCGTCGGCGGCCGGCCTTCCAGAAGCTTCCGCACTCGCTCCAGCACCACGGCGTTGGCGCCGCTGCAGTCGTCGGGCCCGTACGGCGGCGCCAGGGTGAGCGCGCCGGCCACCCC
>NW_017805928.1:108865-111407 GCF_001891065.2 Hippocampus comes | reverse complement strand
CGTCGGGCCGCCGCGGCGTCGGCCTCCCGTCGCACCTCCACCCGCCGCACCGCGTGACCCATCACCACCTGGACGCCGGCGGGCCCGTCCGCCTCGCCGAAGCTGACCAGGACCAGGCTGCGGGGGGAGCGCAAAAGTCACAGGTTTATCCGAAAGCTCCACGTAAAAAAACGGGAGACGTTTTCTCCTGGCGTAGCTAGCACAACGCCACAGAACGCCTGGTTAGCATGGACAAGTCCCTAAGCAATTGACTGGCGAAGCGCCGCCCCGCCCCCTAAGGTCGCAGAGCCTTCTTCCGGTCGGGCCCGCGATATCCTGTGCTGCCTCCTGCTGGTCAAGGCAGGTACCGCACGTCGAACTGGATCGCAGCGTTCGACGCTGACAGACAATCTTTGGAATTCTTCACTTGTTATTTTTTTTTTTTTTCAGGGGACCGGACCATTGGGTTTGGAGAAGTGATTTGGAAATGGAAACCGCCAAAAGTCACGATTGCCGGTCATTTGAGCAAAAAAAAAAAAAAAAAGTGCGTCGCAAATATTCAGCGGGACCCAAAGATCATTAAAAATTTGTCGGGCCTTTTTTTGGGAGAGTTCGCGGCGTGTGTGTGCGTGTGTGTTGGCGTACCTGGCGGACACGGGGTCGACGGTGAGCAGCCACCCGGCCAACACTTTGGCCTCCTTCCCCACCGTCACTTGGAGCTCTTTGTCGACGTACGTCGTCCACTGCAGCGGACCTAAGTGGAGCCAAGCGCGCTGCATGTCATCGAATCGAAGCTCCAAAAGCAAATCAACGAAACAAGCGAGCCGCCGTTCGTGTAACGCGCCGCTGACGCTTCCGGGTTCGGCAACAGCGAACACCTTCCGCGGCCCCCTTTCGTCACTTCCGCTTATGCCGCGTCGTTTTTTCGGCGGCTTTTTTTTTTTAAAAAAAATTGACATTTTCAATTCGAAACAAAAGAACAAAAAACATACAACTTTAGAAAAGGTTATCCGCTTCGGGCTCGTCGCCCCTCTATGACGTCACCCGCGACTCAACTATCCCAGCCCTCCAATACGCAAATCACAAGAAACAGATATTACAGTATTCTTTTGTGTCAAAATGTACAAGATGGATAAGGAAAAACGTGATTGATTTAAGTAGCGAAATGGACGGAAGTGTGCGAACCGTTGTCAAAGCATTGATTTGACTTGAGGTGTAGAAAAAGTTCCATTTAAAAAAAAAAAAATTCAGGAAGCGAGCATTACACGCGATTCACTGAGCGGTACCAGAATACGGTTGTAGTATTTTGTTTTTCGAAGTAGTTTTTGTCGAATTTTGAGTATCCGAGAGCAGGATGAAAAAAAAAAAAAGGGGGTTTTGGGTCCACAAGAGCTAACCCGCACTCATCAAATGTACAAGGAACTGCATCATAACGCAAATGACAACGTAAAAAGGATGACATTGTGAGAACCGCGTTGACAGATTAAGATACGAAAACCTTTATTTGTCTCGCAATGGAGAAATTTGCAATTTACAGCAGCAACATTTGGAGGGAAGAAAGTAGAAAACATCAAGTATTATTTGCATGCAGAAAATACATCGAAGAAATGAACTGTATACAGGACAGAACGCAATATAAAATATACGATCCAAGCATATATGCAACTTCCGGATTTAATTTCAATATGATTAACATTGATTTGGAAAAACGATTCACATGTGATATTGGAAATGTCCCTTCTTGAATTCCATCAAAAAAAATGTATTTCGTTTTAATGATTTTTACTTGGCGACTCGGGGAGTAAAAAAAAAATACTGGCGGAAGCAGGCTTCTCGATGAGTAAAAAAATAAAAAGCCAAAGAGATTTGATGTCTTTTTGGTTTGATCGTCAAGTCGTTTTAGTTAGTTTGTTTTCTTTCTTTCGTCGTCGTCGCGTCGTCGAGCGGCAGCTGCCCGCCGCACGTGTTGGAGTCGCGGCTCGTTAGCGCAAATCAAGTTGAGGCGGGCGGGCCTTGGCGCGCTTGGGCGACGGCGACGGCGCCATGCAAAAAGGCCTCAAGAAGTATTTCGTCAACATGGACGACTACCTGGCCAGCCTCGGCCTCTACCGCAAGATGGTCGCCAGGGACGCGTCTAGCCTCTTCCGGGCCGTCTCCGAGCAGGTCAGGCGAGGCCAGGCGAGCCCACGACCGAAGGCCGAAGGCTGCGGCCTAGCCTGGAGCTTAGCAGGCTAAAGCTAAAGTCCCCCCCGCTAGCCGCGTTTTTTTTACTTGAAAGTGAGCTGCGTGCCGTTGTTTGTGTCGACCGGTTTTTGCTTTCGACGCAATGTTTGTGGTTTTGTTTTTCATACTTTGTGTCTTACTTTTGTCCGGGTTGTGGGTTTTTTTTTTTTTTTAAACACTGAAATGGGTGCTCACGCATGCGCACTTGTTCTTTCATTTTTTGTGTTCGCGAGTCTTATAAAATTGCGTGTGTAGTTGTTGTTTATTAGCAATATCGGTATCGTATTGCAACCAAATTGTGTTGGGGGGGGGGGGGGGGGGGGGGGGGGGTTGTGTTGTT
>NW_017805928.1:103564-106177 GCF_001891065.2 Hippocampus comes | reverse complement strand
ATTTTTACGTGGCGACTCGGGGAGTAAAAAAAAAATACTGGCGGAAGCAGGCTTCTCGATGAGTAAAAAAATAAAAAGCCAAAGAGATTTGATGTCTTTTTGGTTTGATCGTCAAGTCGTTTTAGTTAGTTTGTTTTCTTTCTTTCGTCGTCGTCGCGTCGTCGAGCGGCAGGTGGCCTGCCCCCGCATCAAGTTGAGGCGGGCGGGCCTTGGCGCGCTTGGGCGACGGCGACGGCGCCATGCAAAAAGGCCTCAAGAAGTATTTCGTCAACATGGACGACTACCTGGCCAGCCTCGGCCTCTACCGCAAGATGGTCGCCAGGGACGCGGCTAACCCCTTCCGGGCCGTCTCCGAGCAGGTCAGGCGAGGCCAGGCGAGCCCACGACCGAAGGCCGAAGGCTGCGGCCTAGCCTGGAGCTTAGCAGGCTAAAGCTAAAGTCCCCCCCGCTAGCCGCGTTTTTTTTACTTGAAAGTGAGCTGCGTGCCGTTGTTTGTGTCGACCGGTTTTTGCTTTCGACGCAATGTTTGTGGTTTTGTTTTTCATACTTTGTGTCTTACTTTTGTCCGGGTTGTGGGTTTTTTTTTTTTTTTAAACACTGAAATGGGTGCTCACGCATGCGCACTTGTTCTTTCATTTTTTGTGTTCGCGAGTCTTATAAAATTGCGTGTGTAGTTGTTGTTTATTAGCAATATCGGTATCGTATTGCAACCAAATTGTGTTGGGGGGGGGGGTGGTGTGGGTGGGGGATTCGTTCTGTTTTGCGTGCATCTGATGAGTTGTTCAACGTGTGTTTTTTTGTATTTTGTGCGCGTGTAGTTGTACTGCTCTCAGAACTACCACCACACTATTCGTCAAGCGTGTGCTGATTTCATGCGGGCCAACACGTGCGTCTTCGAGCCGGTGAGTTTTTGTCACGACGGCGGGGCGTGGGAAGACGTCGCGTGTGTGTGCGCCGCGAGGACGTGACGTCATCTCACGGCGATGCAATGCGTGAGCGCAGATACTCATGGACGTGCGTGTGTGTGTGTGTGTGTGTGTGTGTGTGTGTGTGTGTGTGTGTGTGTGTGTGTGTGTGTTTTGAAGGAGACGGTGGGTCAGGTGGAGATCAAGGCTCTGTCTCAGCTTTACAGGTGAGCCTTGTCAATTTTCAGCCAATCAGAGCACAGTACTTGGACACGTGAAAATTGAGTGCGTGCGTGCGCGCGCGTAGGCGCCGCTTCCTGATCTATCGTTATCCCGGGAAAGCCGCCACCCTCATCTCTGAGGACGACTTTGTGGACAAGGTGAGCCGGGCTCCGCCCGCCTCCGCCCGACTGGCGATTTCACTGCTGATGTCTGTTGCCATGGTAACCACATCGCCCCAGGTCACGCTGTCCTGCTCCATCAACGGTCACTATGACATCGTGTACCCCAGGAGCTACCCCGCCTCCGCCGCCCTCTGCCAGGGTGAGTTCAAAGGTCAACTGAAGGGCAGCGCAATCACCTGGCGTGCATGTGAAATGATGTGTGTGTGTGTGTGTAGCTATCGTGTATGAGCTGCTCTATACGAAGGTGTTCGGTTGTGAGGAGGCGGAGCTCTCTCAGGCCACGGAGGCGTTCAGGGTGGGAGGTCGTCGCTATAGAAACAGCCTGTCCGTGTGCAGCGACGTGGACTTTGGCTACGAAATCTCCGAGGACAGAGGTCACAGGTATGCGCGTGTGCCCGCGCGCGTGTACGTGCAGGCGCAGGCGCGCGCGCACCCATCGCCAGCGCGCTTTCTCACGCAGGGAGGAGGCGGAGTCGGGCGAGGAGAAGCTTCGAGCGTGGAGCGACGACGCCAAGGTGAGACCAGACCATGACACCCCGACCCCTGCCCTTAGGCCGTTGACACTTGCGATCTGTTCAGCCGCCGCCGTCAAAAGTGATCTCTGCTGACCCCTTCCCGTGTTTTTTAGCCGGCATCCGAAGCTCCGCCCCCCGGCAGGCTGTCTCTACCTTACAAGGTGCTGAAGTCGCTGGACGGCGACGTTTACCGAAATGTCGAGTTTGACGTCTGGCAGGACACCTGTAAAGGTAGGCCGCCAACTCGGCGTCGCCCCCCCTCCCCCTCTCTCCACCAGGGGGCGCGGCACCGTTTCAATGACGTCATGCATTCCCGTCATCAGAGATGCAGAAGACGGACTATATGGTGTTTGCCGGACGACAGTACTTCCTGGGGGACAAATGTCAGGTGAGCGCAACGGCGCGCGGCATCTCTTCCCTTTTTTTTGGGGGGGGGGGGCTTGCACATGTGTGTCTTTCAGGTGCGTCTGGAGCCCAAGGGCAAGTATTTCAATGCCTTCATCCAGGAAGTGGGAACGCACTCAGCCGCTGTCACCGTCTTCATTGAAGAGCTGGGAGAGAAGTAAGGGGGGGGGGGGCTGGGGGGGGCTGTCGGTTGTCGAGATCGGAGCATTCCTCACGCGCACGCACGCGCCGGTGACTTGCAACCACTTCCTGTCCACCGTCAGACATTTGGTTCCCGTTGCCGACGTGAAAGCCGTCAATCCGGTTCCGGCCTGGAACGCGTCGGCTCCGCCCCGCAAAGGGGACCTGGGTACGTCTCCTCCCACCGCCGCCCGAGTAGCGCCG
>NW_017805928.1:101525-103525 GCF_001891065.2 Hippocampus comes | reverse complement strand
GCCGCTCCCGCCGCGCTTCCAGCCCGCCGGCCACTCCCGGCCGGCCCCGCCCCCCGCCGGAGCCGTGCCTTACGACCCCTTCTCTCCCCCGCACCACCAGCAGCAGCAGCAGCATGGCCACGCCCTCGCCGCCGCCAGACCGGCCAGATACGGCGCCGCCAGGTGGATGTGGCCGCAGCGCAGAGCGCCCCCTCATCGCCCGGCCGTACTCACCGACGCGCTTGTCTTTTTGTGGGCGTTTGGATTTTGCGTCAGAAGCTCCAGCAGCCGCTTGGTGAACCGCCACCTGATTGGTCCCCAGCTGACCTATTACCCTCCCACCAGGCGTTACTACGACTACGACAGCTACGCCTTCAGGTCTCGGTAAGAAGACGATGGCGTCGGCGCGATGGTGACGTGGCGTCGTCGGCGTCAAGTTGCGATGGCCGCGTGACCGTTCAAGGCCGTCCTCCCGTTTGGTGTCCAGTCGCAGTCGGCGTCACCTGGCGGCGGCGCTCGCCAAAGGCTGCGCCTACTTCAACGAGGACGACGCGGCCGACCCGTTGGCGGAGATGGATGCCGCCGTGGCGTACTACCACGTGGATGACGCCAAAGAGGAGGTTTTCGCCACGGTACCTCCCGCGGCGCAGTCGGTGAGCGCGGCGGCCCCGCCCCCTCCGTCCGTCTCCTACCGGGTCCAGAGCGACTCGGGCGGGCCCCTCCCGATCGCGCCCCCGGCGGGCGGCGCGTCCGTGTGTTCGTCCGAAGAAGAGCAGGACGACGCCAACGGCGTCGGCGACCGGGGTGAGCCGGAGTGGGCGTGGCTTAGCATCGAGGGGGGCGGCGGCTAAAAACGAGCGGATTGGCGTGACAATTTGTAACGTTGCCTGAGTCAGACTTCACGGAGGACTTCATGTCGGCCCGTCGGGGTAAGTTGGCGCCACGCGGCGGTCCCGTCGGCCGCGCTGACGGGAAGTTGACGTTTCAGACGGCAGCTACCAGACACCGAGCGTCTACGCCGGCGACGTCGAGAGGCCCGCCGCGCAGGTAACGTGCACTCTGACCAGTGCAAGCGATGATGATGATGATGATGATGTGGTCATCATGTGACAGGAGCAGGAGGGAGGGGGCGTGGCCGAGTCACCTCCCCGAGCTGAGATGACCTTCAGCTACACGCAGGTGGCGGTGAAGCCAATCCCGGTGATTTCTTCCTCGCCGACGTCCTCCTCTTCCTCCTCACCCTTGTCTTCATCTGGCGTACCCGCCGCCGCTCATACGCCGGCGGTGGCGCACGCCCAACCCCGGTCAGGTGCGTACGAGCGCGCGCAACGAAAGCCCTGCGCGTGTGCTCAGGTGGTTTTTGCTTTTAGTTGCCATGGCGATCCCAGCCACCCCCTGGTTGGTGAATGAATTGGGGGAGGGGCTGTGCTCAGTGGTGGCCCCGCCTCCTTACTCCTATGACCCCAGCGGCAGCGACCTACCCAGAGGTGGTGCCGAGACGTCGCCGCCGGTTCATACGATTACGATTTCCAACCGAATTGCCTTTTGTGACGCTTCTTGCAGACTGTCGGGTGCTGCAGTACTACTTCAATCTTGGAGTGCAGGTTGTGTGCGTGCGCGTGCGTGTGCGTTGCGTGTGTGTCGGCGCACTGACATGGCGACCGCTCTCCTCAGTGGTACCATCAGAGTTGCTGGCAGCAGCAGCAGCAGGTGGCGCCATACGCCCCCACGTACACCCCCGACGCCGCCTACGCCTACCAGCACCACCCCCCCTACCTCGGCCAGGACGCCCCCCCACACTGTGAGATCATGACTATCTGTACGTCGACACCCCCAAGGCGGCACGTGTGAGCCAACGATCGTTAGCACGTCTGAGCCGCGGGTTTTCTGTCCATCCGCAGCTTCCGTCCCGTCCTATGGCGAGGCGGGGCGCGGAGCTCACCAGCCGCCGCCGCCGCCGCCGTGTTACCCGGAAGCCAACAGGAGCGTCGAGGCTCAGACAGACACGCACGGTGGCGGTG
>NW_017805928.1:95553-97842 GCF_001891065.2 Hippocampus comes | reverse complement strand
GGGGCGCGGAGCTCACCAGCCGCCGCCGCCGCCGCCGTGTTACCCGGAAGCCAACAGGAGCGTCGAGGCTCAGACAGACACGCACGGTGGCGGTGAGTCGCCTTCAAAGTCGACGTCTTCGGAAAGGAGCGCGCGCGCTTCAGATGCTCGTGTTGTGTCGTAGGCCCCGCCCATCCACTGGAAGGCTCCTCCCTCGGCGCGCCCCCGGGCGCCGCGTTGTACCCGGAGCAGGTGGCCCTCCCGTCCGTGCTGCACCTGCCGTATGAAGCTCCGCCCCCGACCACCTACCTGTCACCCGCCCCGCCCCCTCCTCCGGGTCACTCCGCCCATCACCCTTACCACACCCACCACGCCTGCGCGCCGGCCTCGGCGCACTGGGGAGGGCACGCCTCGCGGGTCTACTGCCCCGCCCCCAACGCCGCCCACGTGGTGGGCTACGTCGCGGCTCCGCCCGCGCACTTTATCCCACCTAGCGCCTGATGCTAATACCGCGCGTTTGGTTTTTCCGGTTCGGCTTGGTTGTGGTGGTCACCGGCGGCTTTTGAGTTTGTCGTCAGCCGGTCAGAGGGAGGGGGTCGTCGGCGAGTGGCCCTTTTTTGGTGGAGGGATGTTTTTGTGACTGCAACGCGGTGTTGGGTTTTGTTTGTTTGTTTGTTTGTTTGGTTGGTTCCGGGCTCAATAAAGTTTTGTCACAAGCAGAAATCTTCTCGTTTCATCAAACCTTTTCATGTGTTTTGAAACGAGATGAAAGATGATTTGTTGTTGTTTTTTTATTTTTTATTTTTTTTTGGAGGTGGGGGGGCGCAATGTCGAAGCTCAAACGGTCGGCCGGCCGGCAAACGTGCCGAGTCGACAGAGGCGCTGTAGTACGCCTCCGACCAGCAGGTGGCGATGAGACGCTATGGGCGTTTTGCTCCCGCCCCGTCGAAGAGCAGCGAGTAAGAGCGACGCGGCGCCGCCGGAGGGGAGCTAGCGAAGTCGTCCTTCCTACCCGGTCCGGTCCCATTCGGTGATGAACTTCTGACCTCGCTTGTTCTTCTCCCGCCTCGACCCCCTCCCCCTACCCCCCCCCGATGCTCAAGCTGCTTCGCCGGAGCCTCGGCTCCGCTCGCGGGCCGAACGGAACGCCGGTTCGGCCGGTCGGCTGGGTTCGCCTAGGCAGCGCGTGTCCCCCGGAAGTGAGCGCCGCGCGCGTCCGCAAGACTTTCCTGGACTTCTTCGAGCGGGAGCACGGACACCTGCCGGTGCCGTCGTCCCCGGTCCGGCCCAGGGGGGATCCCAGCTTGCTCTTTGTCAACGCCGGAATGAACCAGGTCGGTGCGCGGGACGGGGCGAACTCCGTCGAAGCCCAGCCCTTTCAAAATAAGAGCGTTCAAACAACGCTTCTGGCCAACGCGTCAGTTACGAAAACACTTCCTGCTTAACCAACATAAGAATGTTTCAACAATGTTGAAACAGAATACAATTTAGATAACATAAAAGAATATCATGCTCCAATATAAACTGAAAATAATGGATCATTGAATATAAGCTTACACTTCCGTCGTTTTTTTTTTTTTTTTTTTGGTTGCTGTTCCAGTTCAAGCCCATCTTGTTGGGCACGGCGGACCCTCGCAGCGCCATGGCGTCATATCGCCGGGTGGTCAACAGTCAGAAGTGCGTGCGGGCGGGCGGCAAGCACAACGACCTGGACGACGTGGGCAAGGACGTGTACCACCACACCTTCTTCGAGATGATGGGCAACTGGTCCTTCGGCGACTACTTTAAGGTGCCACTCGTACAGACCTGGTGGAATGGGGGGGGGCGGGGGGTTAGCCCTCTGTCACCCATCGTTGGCGTTCCGGAGGAAAAAAAATTCTAGACAATAACAAACAAAAAAATCCAAAATCGAGGGAGCGTAGCATGCGCTTGAGATCATGGAAAAAAAAATCCCCAAAATGGGTGACATGGCAGAGGCGTCGCTCGGCGGCGAAGAAACGCGGGCCCGCCCCCCCCAGCAGCAATTTCTTCAATCGATCGATCGAAATCGACACGTTCTTCCGTGTTCTGCGCTTTGAATCGAATTCTCCGCAAACCGTTTGCTCAACGTTGACGGCGGACCGACCGTCTCCCCCCGCCAAAATAATTGCAGGAAGAGGCGTGCGCCATGGCGTGGACGCTGCTGACGGAGCGTTACGGGATCGCGCCGGACAGGCTCTACGTGTCCTACTTTGCCGGCGACGCCGCTTCGGGCCTGGACGCCGACGAGGAAACTCGCCGCATCTGGTTGGACGTCGGGTAGGCCGGGGG
>NW_017805928.1:94865-95513 GCF_001891065.2 Hippocampus comes | reverse complement strand
GGGGGGTTGCGTTGTCGGTCGACGTGATGACATGGAGTCGCCGCCGCCGCAGGGTTCCTCCCGCCCGCCTTCTGGCGTTCGGGCCCAAGGAGAACTTCTGGGAGATGGGCGACACGGGCCCGTGCGGCCCCTGCACCGAGATCCACTACGACGGCGTGGGAGGCCGCGACGCCGCCCCCATGGTCAACGCCGGCCGGCCCGACGTGCTGGAGATCTGGAACCTGGTCTTCATGCAGTACAGCAGGTGCCTCGCCGCCTCCCCCTTTTTTTTTTTTGTTGTTGTTTTTGGGGCCACCCGGGTTGAAAAGCGCCGGACGGCCCCTCCCGACGAGACAGGGAGCGCGACGGCGAGCTGCGCCCGCTGCCGTGCCGCAGCGTGGACACGGGCTTGGGGCTGGAGAGGCTGCTGGCCGTCCTTCAAGGGAAAAGCTCCAACTACGACACCGACCTCTTCGCCCCGCTGATGGACGCCATCTTTCAGGTAGTCGGTCGGCTTCGGCCGCGCTCGCGAGACCGAAGCCGCCGACCCCGTCCGTCTCGCTCCTCCAGAGAAGCGGCGTGGCCCCGTACGGCGGCCGGACGGGGGCCGAGGCGCGAGTGGACGCCGCCTACCGGGTGGTGGCCGACCACGCCCGCGCCCTGGCGGTC
>NW_017805928.1:94069-94764 GCF_001891065.2 Hippocampus comes | reverse complement strand
TGCATCGCCGACGGCGTCCATCCGGGCATGTCGGGAGCCGAGTGAGTGGCGAGGGAGGGAGGGGGGGGGGCGGGGCCACGACCCACGGGGCGTCACGCCCGCCTTTTCCGCTTGCCCGTCAGGCTGGTGCTGAGGAGGATCCTGAGGCGGGCGGTGCGCTTCTGCGCCGAGGTCCTGCGGGCTCCCCGGGGAACGCTGGCCAGCTTGGTGCCGTACGTGGCGGACAGCCTGGTACGTCCCCCCCCTCTCCCCCCGCGTGCGCTCGTCGTCTCCGAGCCTCGCGTGCACTCTCGGCAGCTGTGCTTTGCGCACACAGGGCGACGTTTACCCGGAGCTCCGCCGCGAAGCCGACAGGGTGAGTCCTGGCGGGGCGGGGCGGGGCGGGGCCGTCCGACAGGAAGCGGCTGACGGCAAGCGTCCGACAGGTGATGGACGTCATCAACGAGAACGAGGAGCACTTCCTGTCCAATCTGCGGCAGGGCAGCAAGCTCATCCGGCGCACCCTCCGAAGCGTGGACCCGCAGCGGCCCATCTTTCCCGGTCAGTTCGCCAAAATCGCCGCAACGTTAGCGTTAGCGCCTTGACACGAGGCTCATGGTGGTTGTTTTTTTTTTTTGGGGGGGGGGGCGTTAGCGTCAGTGGCGTGCTCGCTGCACCGCGACTTGGGCTTCCCGCTGGACCTGGTGGAGCTGATG
>NW_017805928.1:93034-93997 GCF_001891065.2 Hippocampus comes | reverse complement strand
CGTCGAGGGGGCGACGGAAGTAAAAGCGCCGTGTCGCCGACGGTGTCAGGTGACGTCGGAGCGGGCCGGCGCCGACGCTCGGCTGACGCTGACCGCGGGCGCCCTGGCCCAGCTGCGGCGAGAGGGCGTGGCTCACACGGACGACGGCGCCAAGTACGACTACGCGCTCCGGCGGCGGCGCTACGGTGCGTACGAGAAAGACGACCGAGTCGCTGGAAGCCCACCCGGCGGCAACGCGCCGTGCGTTTTCCCCCCCCCGCAGCGTTCCCGGAGTGCCGAGCGCGCGTGCTAGCTCTGTTTGACGGCGCGGCGCTGGTGCCCCGGGTGGAACCGGGTCAGCGCTGCGCCGTCATCTTGGACCGGACCTCCTTCTACGCCGAGCAGGGCGGGCAGGATGCCGACCGCGGGTACTTTGTGCGGGACGACCTGCAGGTGAGTGCGCCGTCGCCGTCACCGCCGCCGCCGCCGCTCCTGGCTCAGCGCTTCCTCTCGGGTTAGGAGGTGCCGTTCTCTGTGGAGCACGTGTCGACGGCGGGGGGCTACGTGATCCACCAGGTGACCGCCGCCGACGCCCTGCGGACCGGAGACCGCCTGCGCCTCCATCTGGACCAGGTGAGCGCGCGCGCCCATTCCAAAAGGAGAACTAAAGGGTTGAGCGCGTCGCCGTCCTCGCAGGCCCACCGGGTGGCGTGCATGAGCAACCACACGGCCACGCACCTGCTCAACTTTGCCCTGCGCGAGCTCCTGGGCCCGTCCGTCCGCCAGAGGGGATCGCACGTGTCCGCCCGGCGCCTGCGCTTCGACTTCACCGTCAAGGTAAGGGGTTAGTGCTAACGACGCGTTGGCGCTAATGACGCGTTGGCGCTAACGCGTTGTTAGCGCTAACGACGCGTTAGCGCTAATGACGCGTTGGCGCTAACGCGTTGTTAGCGCTAACGACGCGTTAGCGAAAACGCGTTGTTG
>NW_017805928.1:88804-92657 GCF_001891065.2 Hippocampus comes | reverse complement strand
GCGCTAACGACGCGTTGGCGCCAACGCGTTGTTAGTGCTAACAACGCGTTAGCGCTAACGACGCGTTAGCGCTAACGACGCATTAGCGCCAACGCGTTGTTGTTAGCGCTAACAACGCGTTAGCGCTAACGACGCTTTAGTGCTAACGACGCTTCTGGCGCAGGGCTCGCTGAGCGCCGAGCAGCTTCGGCAGGTGGAGGCCCACGTCGACGCGGCGGTGGCGGCCGACCAGCCGGTGCACGTCCAGGAGGTCCCCCTGAAGGTGGCCGTGACCATCGGGGATGTCCGGACGGTGGACGAGGTGAGCCCCCCGCCCCCCTTTCGGGACTCCGAGCCGCTCGCCGTTGCTTGACCGGCTGTCTTCAGGTGTATCCCGACCCCGTTCGGGTGGTCTCGCTGGCGGTTCCGGTCTCGGACCTTCTGGACCGTCCCGCTGTCGGCCGCACGTCGGTGGAGCTCTGTTGCGGAACGTGAGACCGCCGAGGCCCGAGCGCGCTCCCTTTGACCCTCTCGCCCACCCCCCCCGTTTAGACGTGCGTTTGTGTGTCTCAGCCACCTGGCGCGGACGGCCTCCATCGGCAACCTGGTCATCGTCTCCGAGCGGCAGCTGGTCAAAGGGATCAGCCGTATCGTCGCCGTCACCGGGGCGGAGGCCGCTCGGGTGAGTCGAGGACGAGGACGAGGTCTCGCCCGCTCCCGACCGCCGCTTACGTGTGGCGCGATTGGCTTTCGAGGCTCGGGAGGCGGGCCGGACGCTGCCCTCCTCCCGCCTGGACTTGGCCCAGAGTCTGGCCAAGGAGGTGGGCGCGGTCTCCGACGTAAGCGGCGCCGTCCGTCTTTCGGCCGGGGGCTCCCGCCCACCACCGCCGCGCCTTGACTCTCCCGCCGCGTCCCGTCTTCCAGGCGGTGGACAACACGCCCGTGCCCCAGTGGCTGCGAGGGGAACTGCAGGCGCGCCTCAAGGCCATGCAGAGGCGGAGCAACACTTTGGTCCGCAAGCTGGAGAGCGCGCAGGTGAAGCCTTTTCCCCATCGCCGCTCCCTTTCCCGTCGCCGTGCGCCACACTAACCGCCGCCGCGCCGCGCAGGCGGCGCTCGCGGCCGGGGCCTTGCTGACCGAGGCCAAACGGGAAGTCCTGCTGGTCAGCGCCGTGGAGGCGCCGACCTTGGCGGTAGGTCGTCGTCGTCCGCCGCCGCTCGCCCCGGCGCGTTTTTTTTTTTTTTGCCGCCAGCCTTTCCGTGCCTTCAGGTCCTCGTGAAAACGGTCAACCTGGTGAGTGCGGCGCATCCCTCCGCTCGCGTCATGCTGCTGGCGTCCCAAAAGCATTCTGGGAAAGTCCTGTGCGCCTGTCAGGTTCCCAAGGTAACGCCGCCGCCGATCGCCTCCCCCGGCCCCCCAGGGGCTCTGTCGGGAAGCGCCTGATCGGCCGCCGCCTTTGCGCTCCCGCTCAGGATTCGGCGGCGGCGCTCCCGGCTTCCGATTGGGCGACGGCCGTGTGTCGCAGGATGGGCGGCGACGGCGGCGGCTCGGCGGTGGTGGCCCGTGGGACGGGACGTAGCCGCGACGTGGCGGAGGCGCTGGCCTGGGCCGAGACCTTCGCTCGCGATCGTCTCGCGAGGCCTTCCCGGCTTCCCGAGCAAACGGGAAGTGCTGGGGCGGGGCCTTAAACCTTCGGGGTCTGATGATGATGATGATGATGATGCGTGAGTGACATCCGAGAGCCAAACCAAATCATCCTGCAAATTGTAAAAGGACATCAGGGGAGTTGGATTTTCTTCTTTTTTTTTGGGGGGGGAGGGTGTTTGAAAAAGCTCGAGATGAGCCCACTAGAGGGAGCCAGAGGAGCGCTTGTTGACGAAATCCGACTCGCTTGTTGTGTGTGTTGGGGTCCGCGCGGGGGCGCCTCATTCTTCTTGGTGGGACGCGACGCTTTGCTTTGGATTGTTGCTTTTTTTTTTTTTTGCCTTCTTCTGTCGCTTCATTAAACTCATGTTTCAAGTCACTGTTCGGTGGAGTGAGAGTGTCCTTTTTTTTTTGAAAGAACCTTTCAACTGAAAAGTTGAAAACTTATTTCTTGAGTTTTGCCTGGACAAAAAAAAAAATAAAACGCAACTGGACCTCCTTGGTCCGCCGCTTCAGCGATGCAGTGGGAGATTTTTACTTTTGGGGATGTTGGGAGGGGGGGGGTCAAAAGAGCTTCGCCCTTCATCCAAGCTGGAAACGATTCGCGACTTTGCGGAAGCGCCCGCGCGCACATGACGCGGGCGCGATCCCGCCCGCCCCTTCGGCAGGGCGTGGGTTTATTTGCCTGGCGTGACGTCACGCGGAGCACAATCCCAGACTCAGACTGCCTGCCGAAGTTTTTCCAGGCGGGCGGAAAGTCGAACGCAGCCCTTTTTTTTCCCCCCCCTCGCCTCGCCTCGTTCTCGTTCTCGTCGCCATGTCCGGCGTGGCGTCCACCCTGGCCAAGAAGCGCGCCATGGCGGCGGGCTTCGGCACCAACCAGCGGGCCGTCCCTTTCCTCAACCAGAACTTCGGCGCCTTGCGGGCCCAGTGCCTGAGCGGCGGCAGGCTCTTCTGCGACCCCGCCTTCCCGGCCGCCCCCGAGGCGCTCGGCTTCAAGGAGCTCGGACGCAACTCGTACAAGACCCGCGGGGTCACCTGGAAGAGGCCCTCGGTACGTCGCCCCCCACCCCCGACCCCGCGCCCCGCGTGCCGCTTCCTTCCCTCCTTCGTTCGTTGGGATCGTCGGTGATTGACGCCGCTCGTTTGTGTCCAATCAGGAGCTGGTATCCTCACCTGAATTCATCGTGGGCGGAGCCACCAGGACAGACATCTGCCAGGGGGCGCTCGGTACGTTCACCTTCTCCGTCCGACGGCGTCCGTGCGTCCGTCCGACGGCGACATGGCGGGGGGCGGGGGGTGTTTGCGCTCTTCATCAAGTCGGCTTCTTCTTCGCGTGTCTCACACACACAAAAACACACTCGCCGTCTTGAGAGCGGAAGACGAGAACTCGACGTGAGCCGCGTCGTCTTTCTTTCTTGAGACGCCACATCTCGTTGGGGCGGGAAACGGAACGATCCGCAACAGCGAGCCTTGTCGATGGGGGGGGGCTCGAGAGGGTGTGTGTGTGTGTGTGTGTGTCTCTGTATCTCTCGCTCTCTTTCACACACACACACACACACACACACCCTCTCGCCCCCCCCCAGCCCCAACCCTGCCACACACACCATCAAAAGTACACAAAGGACACGTGAAGTTATGAAAATCTTTCTTCTGCTGTTGCCGACACACCCTTGCACTATGTGTGTGTGTGTGTGTGTGTGTGCGCGTGTGTGTGCGTGATGACTCACCAGCTGCGTGACTCACTTTTTGTTTTCACATGTTGGAATTTTTTTCTCTGCCTCCAGCTTCTCTTTTTCTTTTTTTTTCTTGCGCTTGCGGTCGACGTCTGCTGAGGAATGGTGGGCCGAGCGGGATCGCTCAACGCATTTGCCAATCATTTGGCGCTCCGCAGCGGCGGTTCGGACG
Source organism: Hippocampus comes (assembly GCF_001891065.2). NCBI lineage: Eukaryota > Metazoa > Chordata > Actinopteri > Syngnathiformes > Syngnathidae > Hippocampus > Hippocampus comes. Next base: position 89,126 of record NW_017805928.1, on the reverse strand, counting down.
TCGGCGGCCATCAAATAGCGTTCCGGAGGGCCTCAAAGTCATTTTTTTTTTTCCCGCTCGCGTCGTCCGTCGCCCATGTGCTCACGTCCGTTTTTGGCCCACTTTGTCCAAGTGGACATTTTGTCCACATTCGTGCGGCGGGGGCGTGTCTAATTGTCGCCGTGACAACGCAGGTGACTGTTGGCTGTTGGCGGCCATCGCGTCGCTGACCCTCAACGAGTACGTGATGGCGCGCGTCGTCCCCGACGACCAAAGCTTTCGCGACAACTACGCTGGGATCTTCCACTTCCAGGTCAGAGGTCACGTCGCCCCCCCCCCCCTC
>NW_017805928.1:82117-88621 GCF_001891065.2 Hippocampus comes | reverse complement strand
ACTGAGTGCGGCCTCTTAAAGCCGGCCGGCGTGTGCGCAGGGTGAACGGCAGCTACGAGGCCTTGTCGGGGGGCTCCACCACGGAGGGCTTCGAGGACTTCACGGGCGGCATCGCCGAGAATTTCGACCTGCAGCGGCCCCCCGCCGACCTCTTTCAAATCCTGCAAAAAGCCTTGGAAGCGGGGGCCCTCCTGGGCTGCTCCATCGACGTCAGTAACTCACGCCGCCGCCGCCGCGCGCGGGCGGCCCGATGGTGACGTCCGCTCGCGTGTGTGTGTGTGTGCGCGCCTCCAGATCACCAGCGCGGCGGACTCGGAGGCGGTGACGCGCCAGAAGCTGGTCAAAGGTCACGCCTACTCCCTGACGGGCGCCGTGGAGGTCAGAGCCGTCGTCTCGTCCGGCGCGGCCGCCGTTTGACCCGGAGATGACCTGCGCGCGCCCGGCCTCTGTGTGCAGGTCAACTTCCGAGGTCGTCCGGAGAAGCTGGTCCGGGTCAGGAACCCTTGGGGTCAAGTGGAGTGGACCGGCGCCTGGAGTGACGGGTAGCGGGACGGCGATGGCGTGAGATCGGCGGCCTCGCCCCCCCCCCCTGACCACCCCTGTCCGTCCCCGCAGGTCGTCCGAGTGGGATTCGGTGCAGGGAGACTGTCCGCACGCCAACGCCGAGGACGGAGAGTTCTGGTGAGCACGCCGCCGTCTGCCACGCGCGAACGCAATCTCACACATACGCACTTGGAGTGACTTTTTGGGGGGGGTTGCCAGGATGTCGTACCGAGACTTCCTGCGCCACTACTCCCGTGTGGAAGTGTGCACTTTGACCCCCGACACCATCCTGGACGACTCGGTCAAGCACTGGGGCGTCAACAAGTTCGACGGCTCGTGGCGGCGCGGCTCGACGGCCGGCGGCTGCAGGAACCACCCCTGTGAGTTCGCCTCGGCGCCGCGCCGGCCCGGCGCGGCGAGCGGGCTGACGCGGCCGCGTGTGCCCCGCAGACACCTTCTGGATGAACCCGCAGTTCGTCATCAAGTTGGACCCCGAGGACGACGACCCGGACGACGGCGAGGTGGGATGCAGCTTGGTGTTGGGTTTGATCCAGAAGAACCGAAGGAAGCTCAGGAAGCAGGGCGAGGACATGCATACCATCGGCTTCGCCATCTACGAGGTGACAGAAGAGAACCGTCCGAAAGGGAGCGCTCGGGACGAGAAAAAGCGCCATCGGAGCGCCGCCCGCGCATGCCGACGCTAAAGAGTAGTGTACCTAGCGCGGCGCCTTGGTGGACCCCGTTTTTTTTTTTTTTTTTTTGCTTTGCCACGCCTCATCCTTTCTCATCTTTTGCAGCCGGGTGGCCTCACCTCTTGCCTCCGGACACGGCGAACCTTCCCTCTGGCCTTCCTTCCTGACGAATCGCGGCCGCTTCCTCACCTCTCCTCCCCGTATGCTTTTCTCCGCCCCCGTCGGTCTCGCGTTTCTTGGCTTGCCTGCTTTCCCGCACTTCGCTTCCACCACCGAGTCTCGGCGGCGGCGGTCCGAGTCTTGCGCCGAGATCAGCCGACTCGCCGCTCGTTCTCCAAAATCGGGTCCGGCTTCGGTGCCGCGCGGCCGCCGTTTTTTTTTTTTTTTGCCCTCGGTGACGCGGCGCCCGTTGTGTCTCAGCTTCCCAGACAGGTGAGCGGCGCCCGCGCGACGACGGCCGCGGGGAGAGGTTGCGGTGTGGGGTCGCCGCGGTAACCGGCAGGGGGGCCGGCTTTGTCTGCGCCTCAGTTCCACGGCCAGCGGCAGGTGCACCTGGACAAGAACTTCTTCCTGACGCACGCTCAGACGGCCCGCTCGGAGACCTTCATCAACCTGCGCGAGGTCAGCACCCGCTTCAAGCTGCCGCCCGGCGAGTACCTGGTGGTGCCCTCCACCTTCGAGCCCCACCTCAACGGCGACTTCTGCATCCGCGTCTTCTCCGAGAAGCGGAGCCAGACCGTGTAAGCGCGGGCGGCGGCGGCGAGGGGGGGTTTGTTTGCGGGCGGCGACCAAACGAGGCTCCCCTCGCGCGCCGCCGACTCCTTTTGCGCTCACGCGCGTCGACATTTTCAGGCCCTTCGACGACCCCGTCGGCGCCGACCTCGACGACGTGAGTCGAGAAACGAAATCCCGATCCGCTCGCCGGATTCGCGCTCACGTGGGCGCGGCCTTTGACAGGAAATCGTCGCCGAGGAGGAGGTGGACGCGGCGTTCCGAGGCCTGTTCGCCAAGTTGGCGGGGCCGGTACGTAGCCGAGGTCGCCGCCGAGGGTCTTAACGGTCGCGGCGATGCTAACGTGTGCGCCGCGACGACACGCAGGACATGGAGATCTCCGCCGCCGAACTGCGCACCATCTTGAACAAGATCGTCTCCAAGCGTGAGTTGTCGCCGCGAGGTGGCGCGCGGCAAACCCACGGCAAGGCTTTTTGTCTCCTCCTCCTCCGCCGACAGGAAGCGACATCAAGACCAGCGGCTTCAGCTTGGACACGTGCAGGGTCATGGTCAACCTCATGGACGTATCCTTTAACCCCGCCCCCCCCGCGGCGGCTCCTCCAATAAGACGCGAGCACGCTGATCCTTGACGCCGCCTCAGGAGAGCGCCAACGGCAAGTTGGGTCTGGCGGAGTTTGCCACCTTGTGGAAGAAAGTGCAGCGCTACCTGGTAGCTACAGCGACTTTGAACCCGTCCGAGCGCCGACCTCGTTTGACGCCCCCCCCCCTCTGTCCCCGACAGTCCATCTACAAGAAGAACGACACGGACGACTCGGGCACCATGAGCACACCTGAGATGAGAGTCGCCTTCAAAGATGCCGGTCGGTCCCGGCGCGCTCGAGACTCATCTTTTTCGGTCGCCTTCCCAAGACGCTCGTCACGCTAACGCACGCCGCGGTCGACTACGGCCGGTTCCCGTCATGCCAAAACTTCCGAGACGCGGCGGCCGCTTTCAACTCCCGCTCCGTTTCGGAAAAGCTCCCTTTTCGCGCAGGCGGAGTGAGCGTCTGACCCTATTCCTGTGACTTTTGTCGTAGGTTTCACCCTGAACAACGCCATCTACCAGCTGCTGGTAGCCCGCTACGCCGAGCCGGACTTGACGCTGGACTTCGACAACTTTGTGGGCTGCTTGATGAGGCTGGAGATCATGTTCCGTAAGATGAGCGCTCGCTCCTCACGCCTGCGCGAGTTAGCCGGCGCTAAGCTAAGGGGCGTCGCTGAAACAAACATTTACACCAGTTAGCAAAAGCTCACTTGGCCGGCCGAGCCGAGCGTGTTGTCCAAACGCCGCTTTGTGCCGGTCGGCGATCGGTGAGCCAAGTGCGTTGTTCGAACGAAAAGTCCCCGCTAGCTAGTTGCTAACCGCTAAGGCCGTCAAACAAAACGTCACGCTGCTAAGTCGCCGCCGAGACGGCAACCAAAGCGAGGTGCGATGCTAAAACGTGGCGCGTTGCGAAAACTGTTCTCCCAGCTCGTTAGCGACAACTGAAGTGTGTTTTTGTGCGCTCAGGAATCTTCAAGAAGTTTGACCCCAACGACAGCGGCTCCATCCAGCTCAACTTCAACCAGGTTAAAGTTCACCTCCGCAAAATCGAAACGGCGTGGGCGTTGTCATGACGGTTTGTTGTCCTTGCCCCTCTTTAGTGGCTAAACTTCTCCATGATCTGAATGGCCTCCCGTCGGTTCCCGGTGATGTCAAATGCCTGGCCCGCCCCCCCCTGAGAAAACAGCCATCCCATCTCGACAATTTGCCCCCCCCCGAGAAAACAGCCATCCCGTCTCGACAGTTCTACGTCGACGTGCCTTTACCAGAGCAAGAAAAATCAACAAATAAAAGCTGTTGAACATGCCTGCTCAGATGGCAAAGTTCTTTGAATACTCGCTGAGCTCGTGATCATCAGTTGGCTTGGCGCGAGGATTGTAAATTGGGGGGGGATAACCAATCAAGGGGACGCTACGCAGACACAGCAGACAATCGACCGTGCTCCAAACTGGCGGGCTGCGTCCTTCCGAGGGTCCTCTTCGCATAGCCTTTGTGGACCGCCTAAATCGTGGAGAATGTGGGCAGGCCGAGGGAGGAGATGAAGGCGCGCTCTGAAGCGAGGGTCCGTCGACGTGGAAACGAAGGCCGCGCGAATTCCGACTGGCGTGCGGTTGAGTCACACCGGAAGTTCGGCCAAATTTGGGCCGAGGGCGGCCATCTTGTGTTGCCGCCGGGACTGACAACTTCCACTTTTTGGGTTTTTCACTCAAGACCCTCTTATGAGGGCGTCTTTTTCACAAGGACCCCCGAGAACCTCTCCGAGAACCAACTTTACTGGTTCTCTTTCAATTTGAAAGAGAACATTTAGAATCGCATGCGCGCCACGGCCTGTGGCAACTTTTTATAAAATGGAGAGAAAATGCCTCGGCGGAGATACCGATGTATTCAAGTCGGTTGCACCGAGCGCGTGGCCACGCAAGATGGCCGCCGGCGGCTTCATCTGACTTGAATTACAGTGTTTTCGCATTCCGCCACCCCCCCCCGGGCTTCACCAACGAGACAAGTTATAAACGTGACAGTCAGACACTGAGCGTTTTATTCGAACAAAAGTAGTCCAGCGGAGAAAAAAATTTTAAAAAATCCTCATCATAATAATAAAAAGCAAAGAGCGGCGTCGCTCGTTCAGGAGCGGCCCGGCCCGTGGTCCAGCGGACCGAGCAGGGTGGCGTGGGCCTCCAGCAGGGTGACGTCGGTTTCGGCCCCCAGGAAGCGCCCGGTGAGCTCGGCGTCGTGCAGCCTCAGGCGGACCCTGGCGCCCCGCTGGAGCTTGTCGGCGTCCGCCGCCGGCCGCCGACACACGGCGTGGAACTTGGCGCCGAAGTCGACGTACACGTCGTCGCCGACGACGTGAAAGATCCTCCCGACCACCGTCTTGTCTTTGCCCGGCGGCCCCATCTGGACCAGCGGGCCGCGGCGGAAGAGAGCGGCGAACGCGGCGTCTTCTTCCCGCTCCGACGACGAGGCTCCGGCGGCGGAAGCCTCGCGGCGACCGAGCTCCGACTGGGAGACGAAGGCGGCCGCGAAGCCCGACTTCGGCTTGTCGTCCTCGGAGGAGCAGCGGCGGAGGCTCCGCGGAAGGACCGGCGCGACCCGGCCGAGCGCGCGGCGGCCGGCGGGGACGACCTTCCACACGGCCGACATCTTGTCACCGACTCGCCCGCTGCGGTGCGTTCAAATTCACTCGGAGGGGCGAGTTCTCCGAAGGGCGCGTTTTTTCCGCCCCGTGACGTCACTTCCGCAGTGACTCGCCCGCCCCCGCCGTCCTCATTGGCCACCGCCGATGCGGTCCGCGAGAGGAGGAGCCTCGCCTCGGAGAGCGTCCAACCGACCGCCCCGCCTTGCTGGAATTTGCGGTCGGACGTCCTTTCGGGCGGTCCAGGAAGAAGGGTGTATTTGTACAGTACGCCCTTTTTTTTATGTGTCAACATCGATGGTCACAATATCACTTGTTTTGTATCCAAAGAAATGTGCGCTCTTGTTGGTCTTTTGATTTTGTTTGGGAAATTTCACAAGGTCACATTTTTTTTTCAACTTACTCCAAGTTGAAGTCGCCCCCCCATTGACATTGATTGAGTCTCTCAAATGTATCAATCACACGAACGATTTTTGACATGGATGGATCCGCGATCACGTATTTCGCCCAAAGCTGCTGAATTTATTCATCGAAACGCTACTTGATCATTTGGTCACGTCCATACAGGCAAAAGCAGCCAGTTGGTCGTTGTATTTCATTTCAAGACGTGACGCGCTCATTGTTCTGATAGAAAAAAAAAAATTAAAAATATTTTTGGCGCACTTATTTTGGTTTGCATTCGGTCAAAATTCAGCATGAGTAAATATTTCTGCAACACGGCAAGCTCAAGGGGCTGAGTATAAAAGGTCTTTCGTTGAAGAAGAAGAAAAACCAACGAAGAAGAAGAAAACCCGGAAGCGTACGCAAAAGGGAAGCTAGCGCGGAGCCACATCGACATGGAGCCCACCACGGAGGTTTTTGTTTGCGGGCCGTTCGCTTCGCGCTTTTCCGCGTGTGTTTTTCCGCAAGGTTCGTCGGTGCGAGATGTTGTGGAGCGGTTCGTCCAACAATGGGTAAGTTTGAGCGGCGAAATCGACCGCGAGCGACGAGCCTTAAACTGGCGTGCTAAGCTAACGGTTGGCACTTGATCGCGCTCGCACCGCTTCTTCCGAAAGACCAACCGAAGGTCAGTTCGGAAACTCGCAAGCTCTGTCGTGTCCCGACTTGAGTTAGTCGGAGCTCGAGATGATTGACGAAAAAGACGCGAATTGAAGCGGCGACGTCACTTTCAGGCGCCGGCGTCGGCGCGGGACTTTTACGTCAGCAGAGACGGCGGCGTGACCGGCCCGGACGAGCGCCTGCGGGGCGGCGCCGTCTATCGGCTGGCGCCGCGCCTCCCGGGGGGCAAGGGGGGTGAGTGGCCTCTCGAGGTGGGGTGGGGG
>NW_017805928.1:81557-82035 GCF_001891065.2 Hippocampus comes | reverse complement strand
CCTCTGCGCTCTCGGCAGGCTTCGGCTCCATGCTGCGAGCGCTCGGCGCTCAGATCGAGAAGACGACGAATCGCGAGGCCTGCCGGGACCTGAGCGGACGTCGCCTGCGAGACGTCAACCACGAGAAAGAGTGAGTGACGAGGCCCCGAAAGACCACCCCGCGGCCCAAAAGTTCTTGGAAAGCGGGACGTTGACGGGCGGCGCCTTTCGCCGCAGGATGGGCGAGTGGCTGAAGCGGCAAGCGGATCGCGAGGCCGACAAGGAGCGGCGGCGCGCCGAGCGTCTGCAGAGGAAAATGGCCGAGCCCAAGCATCAGTTCAGCGACCCCGCCTACCAGCGCCAGTGTCACAGCCTGGCCGAGCGGCTGGAGGACTCCGTGCTCAAAGGTAGACTGCCGGCGTTCGGGTTTTCAAAGCCAAAGGCGGTCGCGGCGCACGCGACGATCGGCGCGTCTCACGCGCCGCCATTGCTCCGCGCA
>NW_017805928.1:71253-81435 GCF_001891065.2 Hippocampus comes | reverse complement strand
GGTCTGCAGGCGGCGTCGGGTTCGGGGGCGGCGGCCTCCAAGCGGCCCGGTCCCGCTCGCCGCCGCCGGCCGCCGGTCAAGAAGAAGAAGACGGCAGGGGCGTGTTCTTGGTGAGCGGCGTCCCGAGGACGCGCGGCGAGCCGAGCCGAGAACCGCGCTGACGTCTGTCTGTCGTCACGGCGACAGGACCGGCTTGGAGGATATGAGCTCGGGGGATGAGGACGACGAAGACGAGGCGGAGGAGGCGGAGCCCGCCACCGGCAAGGGGTTGGACGGCTCGCTCGGCTTCGATCGCGGCGCAACCGTTCGTGTCGGCAAGTCAAATGTTTTGTGCTCAGGATGCCGGCGCCGGCCCCGGGGGAGGAGACGGCGTCCTCGGGGGAGCAGAGGGGCGTGGCGGCCGGCCGCTCAGCCGCCCCGCGGGTAAGAACTTTGTTCCGCCGCGGGTGTCTGTCATTCCAAAACTTCAAACAATGCGACAAAGTCTGAGAAGGAGATGGACCAAGTCAAATGTTTATTTGTGTCTTTGTGTGTTTGCGTTCCACAGCGCGCGGAAGCCGGCGAGGCGGCCGGCGAGGCGGCCGGCGAGGGGGCGTCGGCCTCCGTCTGAATGGCGCACGGCAACCCGCAGTGCGAAAGCCGAGCCGGCGAGATTGCGGCTTTTCGCACTCATTGAGCACCGTTGTTTTTCATTTTGTCATCTTTTTCCTTTTCAAACGGGGGGGGGGCCCTCAGAATCCGGGGTCCCAGGCGCTGACCCGCGGCTCCTCCACCTCCCGGAAGCACTGGACGAGGTCGCCGGGCAGGAAGGCCACGTCGCCGTCGGCCGACAGGCCGCACTCGCTGCCCGCCCCGGCGGCGCTCACGTCCTCCTTGTGGTGCTTCAGCGCCAGCAGGCCTCCTGAAAGCAAGCGGGCAAAGACTCGCTCAACAAGGCCCGCCCCCAACCCGCCGCCGCCGCCGCAAACGCAGCCAATAAAAAGCTCGCCGGCTCGCTCGCTCTCTCTCTCTCTCTCCTTCAGAGTCGTGAGGTCAAAGAGCAGCCGCTCGGCAGCGGTAACTCCGTCAGTATGCGGGGCCCCCGCCCCGTAAAAGCGAACGCCCGCCCGCGCTCGTCATTTGTCGCTCACCCTCCCAAAGCGTCTCGCCGCCGCGAATCAGTCGAAACTTCATCTTGCGCTCCAGCTGACCTTTGAGCACGCGGCAGCCGGCCACCGCCGTCTTCTTCTTGCCCGCCGTCACGTCGAACACGGCCAGAACCGTGGCCTCGCCTGGGGGCGGAGCCACAGAGGTCAGGCCAAACCGTAAGCCGGCGCGCCCGCCCGCCGTCGCCACTCACCCAGGACGTGGCGCGCCAGCAGCGGCGGCAGCTTGTCGGCCAGCTCGGCCTTGAGCTCGTCCACCATTTTGTAGATGACGTCGTGAAGCCGGACGGCGATGTCGCGGCGCGCCGCCGTTTGCCGGATGGCCTTGCTCGCCGCCACGTTGAAGCCGTACACGCTGCCTGGGGGAGGGCGGAGCCAGAGGCCAAAGACAACGCGGGATTGACGAGCGAAAGGCGGCGGACGGCCCCGAAATGTTTCCGCGGTCGATCCCGGAATCCAAATTGCGTTTCGCCAAGGCGACGACGCGTACGCTACCTCCGAAGGTTTCCGCCATGTTGAGGTCGTTTTCCGAGACGTCGCCGATGCCAACGTGAACCACGTCCAGGCGACATTGATGGTCGGCGTCGTAGGTGTCCAGGATGTTCAAGATGGCCTCCAAGGAGCCGTCCACATCGGCTGGCCGGCCAAAAAATAAATAACGAGTCGCGACGGCTCCTCGAGGCAGTTGGCGCCCGGCGATACTTTTGCGGACAAAGAGGCTGGCAAAGGCGCTCTTGTTGTCGCGGTAGAGCCGCGCCTTCCTCTGCCGCCAGCTGAGGTGCGCCAGCTCCGCCCTCTCCTTCCTGTAGGCGCGGTCGTGGTCCCGCCGCTTGGCCGCCACGGCGCTTTCCTCCGCCCCCAGCCGCTCCAGCTCCTCCTCCCGACCGCGCCACGCCGCCACCTCTCTGGCGCGCTGCTGCTGACGACGACCCAAAAAAAAAAAGATGAACGCGTCCGACGCGATGGATCCCGTTTTTATTCCCCCCCGCGTGGAAAATGGACGGCCACCTCCGACTCCACCTCCAAGACGAGGTCCCCGGCGGAGGGCGCCTCCTTCCAGCCCAGCACCTCCACGGCCACGCCGGGCCCCGCCTCCTCCACCGCGCGGCCGCGCTCGTCCAACAGCGAGCGCACCTTGGCCCAGGTCTTGCCCGCCACCAGCGCGCAGCCTCGCCGCAACGTCCCGCGCCGGACCAGCGTGGTCGTCACCGACCTGCGAAGGGGGCGCGACTCCAAAAACGTGAGTCGAGACGTCGGAAAGCGTCGTGCCCCTCGACGACGGGGTCGCGACGCGGCCTGACCCTTTGCCTTTGTCCGTGCGACTCTCGAGCACCAGGCCCTCGGCGGCGCCGTCGGGTTCCGCCTTCAGCTCCAGGATCTCGGCCAGCGCCGCGGTGGCCTCGGCCAGCGCCGGCAGGTTGTGGCCCTTGAGGGCCGAGACGTGGACGGCCTGCACGTCGCCCCCGAAGTCCTCGCACACCACGTCGTGGGCCAGCAGCTCCCGCTTGACCCTCTGGGGATCGGCCTGAGCTTTGTCGCATTTGTTCACCGCCACGATGAGGGGAACTGCGACGCAAAAGCTTTCACTCAGCCGCGTGCCTTCGGCGCGGCCCCGGACCCGGCGCGGGGTTACCTGCCGCCCGCTTGGCGTGCCGGATGGACTCGACGGTCTGCGTCATGACGCCGTCGTCGGCGGCCACCACCAGGATGACGATGTCGGTGGCGTGGGCGCCGCGGGCCCTCATGGCCGAGAAGGCGGCGTGACCCGGCGTGTCCAGGAAGGTGATCCTCTCGCCCGTCGCCAACTCCACTGCGGCTCAGAAAAAGGGGGCGGGGACGTTGAAAACTCCGCCCACAGTGGCGACGCGGCCTCCGATTTGGGGAATGGAATCGGACGCGACGTGCGATTCCATTCCCCCAAAAAGGGGGTCAAAGGTCATCCGGTCCCATCGCATAACGGTCCGTACGCGCGCTAGCGGGGGTCAGGTCGTCGTACGCCCGGCGTACCTCCGAAGGCTCCGATGTGCTGCGTGATGCCGCCGGCTTCGGAGGCGGCCACTTGGCTTTTCCTCAGAGCGTCCAAAAGCGTGGTCTTGCCGTGGTCCACGTGGCCCATGACGGTGACCACCGGGGGGCGCCGCACCAGCCCGCCGCCGCCGGCGGCGGGGGGTCTGCGCATTTTCGCAAGACATTTTTTTTTGGAACGACACCCGAGACCATGATTTATTTCCCAGCGCGGATCCGGCGGCCTTACCTGGGCACGGCGTCTCGGTTGTGGCGCCGCGGCTCCTCGCTCAGCTTCTCCCAGCGGAATTTCATGCCCGAGCGCCTCACCGCTTCCTTGATCCAACGCTCCTCCAGCACCGAGGACGGGCCCGCGCGCGACACGTCCAGCGGCGTGTTCGCCAAGGCCTCCAGCACGTGATCTGCGTACACGCGTGCCTCGTGACGACGCCGAGTTCACCCTAGCCCACCCTGAGTTTGGACCAATTTACCAGGGTGTTTGTTCATGGCTCGCGCGAGGGCCTCCACGGTCATGGTCTGCCTGATCTCCACTTCCTGTTTGTCGGCTTTCACCTTTGGCCTCGGCTCCTTCCCCTGACCTTTGAACTGCGGAGGGGAGGGTGTCACAATTGAGAGGTGGCGGGTGAGTCGGCCTAGGAGCGCTCGCTCACCTGCTTGGAGGCCAGCAGAGGGGCGGAGGCGGCGGACACGGGACGACGGGGAAGGGGCCGAGACGGCAAGCTCGCACGGCGGGCCAGACCGCGCGCCGCCGCCGCCGCCGACGTCAGCTTCATCATCTGCAGCATCCTCACTGAGGGCCGAGCGAGAAGACGAGACGGCGCTCAGAATTCTGCTTTAGGGCGCAGACGTGACCTCCATTCGTGTACGTCGCGCTTGCGCAAATGATCAGGACGCGGACGGTCAACCTCAACGAATGCAACGATCACCTATCGACGCTTTTGATGCGGTGAGGGCGAAAATCGGATTTACGGCCGCGTCGACAAGCGACGAAGGCACCGAGACGAAATAAGGGCTGACCTGAAAGAAAAAAAAAAGCAACTTTCAATTCCGACCGGATGGTTTCATGTTGATTCGTTCGTCTGAACGGGCGCCGCCATGACACTCCACCGTACCGGAAGCGAGGGTGTTGCGTTGCCGCCCCCCTTCGGCGCGAGGTGGAACTGCAGCATGAGTGACCAGTCGCTCCAGTCGGTCTCTTTCACGTTTCGATGGAAACGAGGAGGCGTGACGTCACGTCCGCCACTCGGCTCGCGGTCAGGTGACCGACTGGTGACTTGACTTCCGCCTTGTGACTTCCGCCTTGCGACTGTCTGGCTACGCGGCGCTCGGCACTTCTACTCGACAAATCAGGTACAACTTTGACGTCGAAGATTCTCCCCCCCCCCCTCCCCAAAAAAAACACCGCGGCCGGGTCGGGCGGCGCCGTGACGTCACCCACGGAATTCTTCGCACGTCACGAGGGTCGAACGCGAGCGGTCGCGCGCGTTTGTCGGCGACGCTCAAAAGGGGACTCGAGTCCTCGTCCGGGCGCTCTTTCGCCCCTTCAAATGACGATTTGATGTGAACTGCGACCTTAAGGTTTGACCCAAAAAGACGCGGTTTCTGTCTCGTCGGATTATTATGAGTATGATGATGATTTCTTTGTTTCTGTGCCAATGACAACCGATCGATTTCTTGAGAGACTCTCCAACCTTTGTCCGTATTCAAAGAGCCCCCATTTGCCTCGAAAGCTGACGAAGACTACGACAAACAATCTCAAATTGCTTTCGGGACCGATCGTTTGAAAACCAATTCAAAAACCAAAGACCAGTTTTTCCTCTTCTGCGGCCCTCGCACCCAACGGCTTTGTCATCAGCGGGCGGGCGGCCTCTGAAGTCGGGCGGCCACGCCCTCGGGCGCTCGTGTTTCCAGGCGCAGTCGCAGGGCGCGGCCATGGACGCTTCGGACGGCGAGGACGACGCCTACACGGACGGGCGACGAGGAGCTGAGCCTCAAGTACGGCGCCAAGCACGTCATCATGCTCTTCGTTCCCGTGACGCTGTGCATGCTGCTGGTGGTGGCCACCATCAAGTCGCTCCACTTCTACAGCTTTGATGTGAACTGCGACCTTAAGGTTTGACCCAAAAAGACGCGGTTTCTGTCTCGTCGGATTATTATGAGTATGATGATGATTTCTTTGTTTCTGTGCCAATGACAACCGATCGATTTCTTGAGAGACTCTCCAACCTTTGTCCGTATTCAAAGAGCCCCCATTTGCCTCGAAAGCTGACGAAGACTACAAACAATCTCAAATTGCTTTCGGGACCGATCGTTTGAAAACCAATTCAAAAACCAAAGACCAGTTTTTCCTCTTCTGCGGCCCTCGCACCCAACGGCTTTGTCATCAGCGGGCGGGCGGCCTCTGAAGTCGGGCGGCCACGCCCTCGGGCGCTCGTGTTTCCAGGCGCAGTCGCAGGGCGCGGCCATGGACGCTTCGGACGGCGAGGACGACGCCTACACGGAGCGCACGGCGCTGGTCCAGTCGGAGAATCCGGCCGTGCCGTCCTACCGCTCGCCCGAAACGGTAAACGGACGTCGGCCGCGTCCCCTCCCCGTCAGCAAACCCTCCGAATGAACTTGCGCCCCTCGCACAGGCCGGCGGGGAGGCGGCGGCGGCGGGCGACGAGGAGCTGAGCCGACAAGACGGACCAGCAGCTGTGAGCCGCCGCCGCCGCGGGCGCGGGCGCCACCCTCCTCCCCTCGCCCGCCATCGCTAACCTCGCCGCCGCGGCCCGCAGGATTTACACGCCCTTCACGGAGAACACGTCGTCGGTGGGCCGGCGCCTGCTCAACTCGGTCCTGAACGCCGTGGTCATGATCGGCGTCATCGTGGCCATGACGGTCCTGCTGGTCTTCCTCTACAAGTACCGCTGCTACAAGGTGCGCCGCCTCCCCCAAACTCCGCCTCCTTCGCCGCCTTCGCTCTCACGCCCTTCCGCCCGTTGCCGCCAGGTGATCCACGGCTGGCTCATCCTGTCCTCGCTCTTGCTGCTCTTCTGGTTCAGCTTCATGTACCTCAGGTGAGCGCCTCGGCGTCCGTTCGCCGAAGCCGATGGTCACGTGACGCGCGTTCCCCCTCTTCCTCCCGGCAACAGCGAGGTGCTGAAGACGTACAACGTGGCCATGGACTATCCGACGGCGGGCGTGCTGATCTGGAACTTTGGGGCGGTGGGCATGGCGTGCGTCCACTGGAAGGGTCCGCTGGCGCTGCAGCAGGCCTACCTGATCGTGGTCAGCGCGCTCATGGCGCTCGTCTTTGTCAAGTACCTGCCCGAGTGGTCGGCCTGGCTCATCCTGGCCCTCGTCTCCGTCTACGGTGAGCGCCGCCGCCGCCGCGGGGGCCTTCTTCCTTCCTCCTCCTCACCGCCCCCCCCCCCTTCCGCAGACCTGGTGGCCGTCCTGAGTCCCAAGGGTCCGCTGAGGATGCTGGTGGAAACGGCGCAGGAGCGCAACGAGCCCATCTTCCCCGCCCTCATCTACTCGTGTGAGTCGGCCGCCATTTTGTCCCGCAAACGTAAACCGATAGTTTCCGAATTTTTTTTTACGGTATGAAGAAAAAAAGAATGCCAGCGATGTGCGGTGGATTTTGCTCTGGCTCAGGCCCCTCCCACCACCCCCCACCCCCACCGTTTTATAACATTTTCTTTTCCACGAAACGTCTCGACACGCACAACAACCACGATCACGAGTTGACGCGTCGCTGACGAGCGCTCCGCGTTTGTGTGCGCAGCCGCCATGGCGTGGACGACGGGCCCCGCCGACGGCGAGCCGGGACGCGCTTCAGGTGGGCGGCGCCCGCGCGACACGAGAGAGCGCGGGCAAGTTTGCGCTTCACTTTGCCGTGTGTGTGACAGATGAGGAGGCGGAGCCGAGCGGCCGGGCGGCGGCGGCGGAGGACGACGACGACGAGCAGGAGGAGCGTGAGTGACGCGCCGGCGGCGGCGGCGTCACTCACGCTCACACCGTGTTGTGTGGCGGCAGGCGGCGTGAAGCTGGGCCTGGGCGACTTCATCTTCTACAGCGTCCTTGTGGGCAAAGCGGCGGCCGGCGGGGGCGACTGGAACACCACCGCGGCGTGCTTCGTGGCCATCTTGATCGTAAGAGACTCGAGCACGTTTGCGAGACGGCGAAGCGGCCACGGGTCCCACGGCGACGGCTGCCTTTCAGGGTCTGTGCGTGACGCTGCTGCTGCTGGCCATCTTCAAGAAGGCGCTGCCGGCGCTGCCCATCTCCATCACCTTCGGCCTCATTTGCTACTTTGCCACCGACTCGCTGGCGCGACCGTTCATGGACGACCTGGCCGCGCACCACTTTTACATCTGAGCCCCTCCCCCCAATAAAAAGGAGATGTTGCCAGACCGGAGTCAGCTTTTATTGGCAAAGAGGAGAAAGCTTCAGTTGCGCTCGTCAAACTGCGCCTTGTTCTTGAGGAGGAAGGCGGCCAGATACTCGATGGGGTTCAGCGGCCTGCGGGGGAGGCAAAAACAAAGGCCGCTCCGTCAGGGACGCGGCGTGACAAAACGCCCCCCCCCCTCAAAACATCCAAGACGACGACCGTGCCTCGGCACGTTTGCACGGGGGGCGGTCACGGTCGCGACAAGCGGGATCGGCGACGCAAACTCATTCCGATTTGGCAACTCGGCGAGGCGTTCGGCGTATCGGGCGGCCATTCGGAGCCCAAAGTGGGCGTTCCGAACGCCTTCCGGCCAACCCCCCGGCTTGTTTGCTTTGGCGGCAAATTTTGGGCCAAAACACGGCGTCGTCGTCGAGCGCTCTCACCTCTCCTTGGCCAGCACGGCGAGGCCTTGCAGCAGGATGGGCACCACCGTCTGGTCCAGGTAGGCGCGGGTGGGCAGCGCCTGCAGGTCCACCTTCTGCTTGCACGTCTTCTCCTGCTCCAGCGTCCTCTGGCGCGGGCCAGAAAGCGTGTTGGCGATCGGCGCCTCGTGCCCCCCCCCCCTCCGCGGACGGAGACCTTACCTGAATGCTGTCCGTCAGCCCAAACTCCGTGTGGGGGTTTTCCGACGGCTGCGACAAAGCAAAATGACAATCAACGCCCAAACGCGCCCATCCGTCCCCGCGCGCGCGCTTTGCGTTTGTTTTCTTTGCCAAAGTCTCCTTCCGAATCCTCCCCAAATGCCGGCTCGCTCGTCGCCAGAGGCGGCAATTGGTTTGTTAGGGGGGGGGAAGAGAAAAAGTCACGACTTGAATGGAAATGTCGGAGATCGGCAGTGTCGGCCTTTAGCTTTGTGAACAAGCGAGGCGGTTCTTCTTTCTAAAATTGCTTGGAAGGAAACATGACGACTTTTCTCTCGAAACGTCTCATCGAGTTCGATGCTGGGGGAAAAACGATGACTGTTGTCAAATTCCTTCCAAGGTTTTTTTCTCGTAGAAATGGGACTTGATCAGGACAAGGACTTTTCTTGTCAAATTACAATTGACGCGTCAAGAACTTTTATCATCAAATGACAATATTCTTCCACTTTACGCCCGCCAGCCCTCGTAACATGGCAACTTCGGTGCTGGGACCGCCACAGTGTGTCCAAAAACAAAAACCGGGGACGATTCTTTGTACGTTCACTGCATCCACGCGAGCACTTGTGAGGACACTGATGATGATGATGATGATCGGCACTCACCGCGGGATGCTCCATCGCGTGTTCGGCGTCTGCGTGCTCTGCAAAAGAGAATTGCGGTCACTTGGACGGCCTCAAAATGGGGTCCCCCCCCCCAAACCTATTTTCGTGCTTTTGGCAGCTGCTAGAAAGCGCAAGGGTTGTGTTTTCTAGCGATAGAAAGACGGCGAAAAAAAAAACGAAATAGCCAAACCGGCGCTTGGTCGTCCGGTCCGGATTGTGAGCGCTCGCTCAGCCGGTCCGTGGGTCGGCGCGAGCAAGTTAGCTTAGCATCAACCTTGAACCGGTCGACGTCTGCGGACTTTTTTTGTCTCGCTCTTGGTGCGACGCGAAAGGAGAACGGAAGAAGCGGCAGAAACCTTGGCGGAAAAATCTTCTTTTGATTTCTATTTAAATGAGGAAAAGAACAACAGTGAACTCACCGTCCGCCATGTTTGTTTTGGGCAGTCGTCGACGATTCTGCGCCGCCGATTCGCTCCCGCTCGAAGACGTCACTTTCTCGTGACGTCTTTTCCGAACGCGGTCCTCGCTCATTTCCTGTGTGCGACCTTCAAAATAGTGCTCTCGCACACGACGTCAAGACTGTTCGAAAATGTTGACTGTCACGAGGCCTTCGCGATGTGTCTTCGTTTTTAAGTCACATCGGTAATAATGCGGTATTATTGTAGAATCTATCTATCTGTGTGTGCGTGTGTTTTTATATACACGCGCACACACAATTCCAATGAAGTTATTGTTTTTGTTCGTTTTTTTTTTCCACAAATAATCATGAACTAGGACTTTTATGGCTGCAACACATTCCAATCCAGTCAGCCCTTCGGAGAAGAAAAGTCAGAAAAAGCCGACGGGAACAGTTGAACTTAATTCTTTATTTAGGCTGAATGAGAGGCTCACAAATGACCCAAACGCAACTAGAAAAAAAAAAAGAAGAAATGAAGAAAAGGTTCATGGGAACACAGCCACCTCCCGAGTTCGGAGCGTATACGCACATTTGCACCAGCAAATGAGCTCAGTTGTTCCTTTTGACTTCTCTTTTGGGAACGTGTTTAAACGATTGACCTAAAGGCGCTCGCCAGTGTTTTCTTGTTTGTTTTGTGTTTCAAGTGGCTCAGTGAATCAAAAAGCGCGAGCATCCCTCGACTTGACTGACCACTGCCAGAGCTTTTATTGTGAAGGCGCACTTCGGCGCCCCCTGTCGGCGCCTTGCGTGTATCGCCGCTTGTCCTCCTCCTCCTCCGCAGCAGCAGCAGCAGCAGCGGCAGCATCGGCGGCGGCGGCGGCGGCGACGGACGAGACGAGACGAAACGAAAGGAGACGGGCAGAGCCCGGCCGAGTAG
>NW_017805928.1:70726-71238 GCF_001891065.2 Hippocampus comes | reverse complement strand
CGGCAGGTGCGCTTGGTCGGTGGCCGGCGATGGCGCCGGCGCTGCGCCACGGCTACTCGGCGACGGCCGCGTGAGGATTTCAGGCCGCGCGCGACGCCACTTCCGGTGCTCAGGTGAGGCCTGCCCGAAAGGCCGCGCGCGCGTGCGCGCGCCGCCGCCGCCGTCCTTTGTTTCATCCGCCCGCAGTAGCAGGCGCGCGCGCGCGCAGCCTACGGCCGACGCCGGCGCGTTACCCGAGGGATGGGGGGGGGGTGGGGGTTACGTCGGGCGGTGTCGGAGTCGGAGGGGTTGCTTATGTAACAGGCGCAGAGGACACCGAGCTGCCGCTTTCCCAGTTCGGGTTCGCTCGGTCGGCGCGTGCCGAATGACGTCATATGGGAGCGTTAGGCGGAGATTAGGTGAGCCATCCGCTCGATGCCAAAGATCGGCGTGAGCGAAAAAGAGGTGAGCGGGCTTGCCGTGGCTAGCAAGATGACAACAAGTTGATGTCATTGATGCCGGCGGGGGGGGGG
>NW_017805928.1:65715-66806 GCF_001891065.2 Hippocampus comes | reverse complement strand
GGGGGGGGGGGGGGGGGGGGGGGGGGGGTGCTCATCGGGTCCATCAGACGTCATCTGTCTGTCGGCAGCCCGCTTCCCCGTCTGCCGTTCATCGATCCGTCATTTTCCTCAAGCCAAACGGAATCGTCCGTCAGCCAAAGGGCCGTCGGGGGTACTCGAAGGGACTCGGGACGCTTTCGCCGATGGACCGGAGTCCACTTCCGTCGGCACTCGTTTTGAAAAAGCCTTTCGTCATGAATCGGTCGTCAGCGAAGCGCGAGCGGCGCATCGGTTCGGGCGGAACGCCCGCCGAAACGGTCCCGGCGGCGCTCCGAATTTCCCCACGGCAAATCGGGGCCCAATGTCCGAAGGCGGCGAGGCGTCCGGTGACCGTCTTGCGTCGCCGCCCGCCGAGCCCGCCGGACTCCAACGCGTCGAGGTGTTTTCAGGTTCTTTTTTCGCCAGCGATGCGCATCGGATGCTTTTTCTTGGCTACGCGGCGCTTTGTCTGCCTCACCTCGTCGACAACGAAACGAGAAATGGCGGCGAGAGTTTCGTATTGCGGCATCTGACGGAGAATGCCGCCCACCTCTCCTCACCTCTTTGGATTTGCGCCCCCCCACCCCCACCCTGTTGACGCTAACTTGGGGCCCTTTCGAGTGATTTCTGCCACTTTTGAATGACGTTGATTTTCGTGGTGGGCTTCGGGGGTCTCCTGACACCAAACGAGCTTTGAAACGAGTTTTTCTTTCTCGTAAAGAAAACCAAAAAACAAAGCATCCGCTTCCATCTTGGGAAGAGCAGACGCCATGACCCTCCGCCAATGAAATGAGCGTTTCCACTGCTCGGCGGCCACGTCGAGGAGACGCCGAGCCACCCCGGGATGAATTTGGGGCGGGAGGATTTGCAAACTTTGGCCCCTTTGCCGGTCCCGTCTCAAACGGGCAGTTTGGGAAAATGCGCCAGTGGCCAAAGCGCGGGAATTTGCGCCCGGTCGCATCGTGTCATTCAGGAAAGGCGGCTCGGGCGCCATCGCCGCGAGTCAGCGGAGGAGAAAGCCAACCGTGGAGCGGGTGAGCCCGCCTCCGCTTTAGCCCCGCGGGCCCTTCTCC
>NW_017805928.1:65371-65693 GCF_001891065.2 Hippocampus comes | reverse complement strand
CCCCTCGCGCCTCCAATGGGGGGCGCCTCTGGAAGGCGGACGCACCCGGCCCGTAACAAACGGAGACCGGTGAAGCCGGCAAAAAGACGCCCGTCCGCCGGCGTCCCCTGGCCCAAAAAGCGCCGAGCGTTCTGGCCCGTTTGCGGAAAATGGCGCGCCGCAAATCCGTCAAAGGGATCGACGCCTTTTCTGCAGTTGGTGGGAAAAGGTTGCGCATCTCACCCTTGCTCCGCGCAAGCGTCGGCGGCGTGACGGCGAGGATGAAAATGTTTTTTTTCCTTTCCAGGGAGGCTCGAGGGGGCGGGAGGCCACCCGCCCGGCC
>NW_017805928.1:41197-65357 GCF_001891065.2 Hippocampus comes | reverse complement strand
AAGGCGAGCGGGATGCGGCGCTGAGCATGCTGCCGCTGCTGATCATCGCCATGGCGACCCCGGGCGGCGGCCGGGCCTGCGGCGCCGCCCGGGGCAACTGCTCCGGCGACGGCGGCTCCAAGGAGTACTGCTACTCGGCGCGCATCCGCAGCACCGTGCTGCAAGGTCTGCCCTTCGGCGGCGTGCCCACCGTGCTGGCGCTCGACTTCATGTGCTTCCTGGTCAGACCGCCGCCGCCGCCGCGCAAAAGCGCTTGGTCGGGCGCGGTCTAACGGGCGCGCCGCGTCTTCCCCCGCAGGTCTTGCTCTTCGTCTTTTCCATCTTACGAAAGGTGGCGTGGGACTACGGACGCCTGGCGCTGGTCACCGACGCCGACAGGTGAGCGGCTTCGGCCTTCCCGACCGAGGGGGGAGGGGGGAGTCGACGACAGTCAAGCACGCAGACAACGAATGGCTGGCCGCTCGTCTTGAGTGGCTAATAGCATGCTAATAGCCGCTACGATGCTAACCGTTCTTCGTGCTTGTCCCCGACATGAAAACAATTCAGCCGAAGACGAGACAGGGATAACTATGAGCCGGTCAAAAGGTAATGCGTGCGTGCGTGCGTGCGTGCGTGCGTGTATCAGCGTCCCTGTGGCGTGTTAGCCAGCTAGCGAGTTAGCCGGAGGCCCCGAGGGCCGTGAGCAGGAAGTGATGCGGTGTTAGCTCCCGGTCTGTGTCGTCGTGCGAGCACTAGCTGGTGCGGGGCCGGAAGCTAAGCGCTAACCGACCCTCCCTTCGGCTGTCTCCTCAGCGTGGCGTCGGCGGCGATGCACTCGGACACTCCCGACCGCTACGAGCGCCTCACGTCCGTCTCCAGCTCCGTGGACCTGGAACAGCGCGACAACGTGAGCGCGCCTGCTTCTCTCCTTCCTTTCCTCCCGCCTTCTCTCCTTCGCTCGGTTAGCGTGCCGCGCCGCATGAGGAAAGGAGACGCACGTCTCGAGTCGTCGCCGTCACGGGGACGGATCGGCGTGTTTTCGCTTTAATCCGCCGGGCGTAGGCGACGCCGATGCTAATGCTAATCCACTTAAACAATGAGCAGGTCAGAGGTCGGCCCAAGGGGGCCTCGGAGACTCCGCCCACTCGGACAACGCCTCGTCTTTTTAGCTGCTGCCTGACATTGTTCCCCTTGCTTATTTGCGTCTTTTTTTTTTTTTTTTTTTGAATGCGAGGGGGGCGGGGTGTTCCTTTTGACCCGGGAAGCGCGTTTCGGCTTCAGGGGATGCGAGACGGTCTCGGTTGTTGACTTTGCTGTGTCTTTTTTTTTTTTTTTTTTTGCTGTCCCTTTGGGGCCGGCAGGGCTTCTGCTCGTGGCTGACGGCCATCTTCCGAATCAAGTGAGTTGTCGATGGGCAAAGGCTCGGCTCGGTCTTCCCCGCTCGCGCGACTGACATGTGCGGCGGCGGCAGGGACGAGGAGATCCGGGAGAAGTGCGGCGAGGACGCGGTGCACTACCTGTCCTTCCAGCGTCACATCATCGGCCTCCTGGTGGTGGTGGGCGTGCTCTCCGTCGGCATCGTGCTGCCCGTCAACTTCTCGGGCGACCTGCTGGGTGGGTGAGACGAATCGCGACCGATCACTGGCCGAGAAACCCCCCCCCCCGCCCCCGATCTCCAGCCAGCCCTCCCCGAGACCCTCGGAAGTCAAAGCCGAGCGTCAAATACGCTTCAACCTGAATAATCACTTTCACATGTTTTGGAACTGACAAGCAGGATGTGGACTGGTGTGTGTGTGTGTGTGTGTGTGCGCGCGATGGTCTAGTCCGAATTATCAGCAAAGATTTGCCGCTCGACCAAGGAGCAGGCGGCCCGCCGTCCAAAGAAGGTAAAGTCACTTGGAGCGAGCTCTCACTGGTGACGTGTGGCTAGCAGACTCGTGGATTGGTAGAGCCGCCGCTCGCGTAGATGTGTGGGTGGTAGCTCCAGTCCAACCCAAAGCCTCGTCTTTTCTGCTCCCGTCGTGGTCCGTCCGCGTCTCGAAGCGACGCGAGCCGTTGGGCGCGATCGCCGTTCCGAATTCGTCGGGTGGAAGAAACGGCGCCGAGATGTTCCGTCTCGCTGATTTGGAATCTTGGCTGCTTTTTCAGAAAACAACGCCTACAGCTTCGGCCGCACGACGATCGCCAACCTGAAGTCCGGGTGAGTTTGCCCTTTTCCCCCTCACCTAACGGGGCCGCGATAACGCCAGCGTTCGATGTCCGCGCCGCCGATCCGAGCTAGCTTGTCGAGGGACTCGGAACGACGGAGGTCCCATCGCCGGAGAACAAGATTGTCGCAAAGGAAAAGAACAAAGCCAAAAACCTCCCTCGCGGGGACCTCGGGGAGTGTGCGCCGCGCGTGACGCTCAAACTGTTTGCCGGCGCCCGCAGGACCAACTTGTTGTGGCTGCACACGACGTTCGCCTTCATGTACCTGTTGCTCACCGTCTACAGCATGAGACGACACACGTCCAAGATGCATTACAAGGAGGACGACCTGGTAAGAAAACGGCGCGGCGAGCGAGCGAGCGCCGCGCCAATCCCTCCGTCTGTGCCTCGCAGGTGAAGCGCACTTTATTCATCAACGGCATCTCCAAGTACGCCGAAGAGAGTCAGATCAAGCAACACTTTGAGTACGTGCCATCGATCGCCTTTTTGCGCCGAAGCCTTTGCCTTTGCACGTGTTAGCATGCCCCCCCGCCCCCTACTCAGGCAGGCGTACGAGAACTGCGCGGTTCTGGAAGCTCGGATCTGCTACAACGTGGCCAAGCTGATGTCTCTGAACGCCGAGAGGTGAGCGAGCGACCGGCCGCCTTCGGGGGCGTCGGCGAGTGTCTGACCCCGCCCCCGCGCCGCAGGAAGAAGACGGAACGCAGTAAGAAGTTCTTCACCGACCTGATGGCCAAGGAGCACGTCCCCACCATGATCAACCCCAAGCCCTGCGGACATCTCTGCTGCTGCGCCATCGCCGGCTGCGAGGAGGTCCGCCGCCTTGCTCGGCTCGCTCGCTCGCTCGCTCCCCCTGACGACACCTCGACCGGACCGAGATGACCGCCACCGACTTGACGCCCCGGCGAGGCCTACAGTAAACCGCGCTTAACCCGACCCGCTTTCAAGTCCCCGAGACTTCTCCGGACGATACCTGACGCCGACTCGCCGACAGCGAGCCGAGACCTCGCGCATCGGATCGTAGGGCGCACGGTCGATCGCGGTTTGTGTGTGCGTGCGTTTTTGCCGGCAGGAGGAGGCGGTCAGCTTCTACACCAAGAGGGAGGCAAAACTGAAGGCGGAGTACCGCAGGGAGAAGGAAAAGGTCCACACCAAACCTCTGGGCATGGCCTTTGTCACCTTCCAGAACGAGGCCACGACCGCCATGTAAGGAAAGCCGCGCGCGGCCAGCCGGCGCACGCGGCGCGTCCCAGGCCTGACCCGTGCTCCCGTCGGCCCTCTAGAATCCTGAAGGACTTCAACGCGTGTCAGGTGCAAGGTTGCCGCTGCCGGCAGGAGCCGCGCTCCTCGCAATTCGGCGACGCGCTCCACGTGCACGACTGGAACGTCTCGTACGCGCCCGACCCCCAGAACGTGCGCTGGTGGGTCCCGGTCCCGGTCCCGATCGGGGTGCCCGCGCCGCTTCCCGCAGGGTGACGTGTCGGCGTGCGCTCCGACAGGGAGCACCTGTCGCTGGGCGGCGTCTCCTGGTGGATCCGCTGCCTGATCATCAACTGCATCCTGTTCCTGCTGCTCTTCTTCCTCACCACGCCCGCCATCATCATCTCCACCATGGACAAGTTCAACGTCACCAAGCCGGTGGAGTACCTCAACGTGAGAGGAACCGCGCGCTCGGCCTCGGCCTCGGCGCCGGCCAAGCTTTTGAGCCCTCGTGCCTCCGCAGAACCCCATCGTGACCCAGTTCTTCCCCACGCTCCTCCTGTGGGCCTTCTCCGCCCTGCTGCCGACCATCGTCTACTACTCGGCCTTCTTCGAGGCGCACTGGACCAGGTCTCGAGCGACGCCGCCCATCGTCCCGAGAGTACTTTTCATGTCAAAAGCGCCGGCCGGCTGGTCCTCGGTCGCCGTTTTGCGCTCCAAAGTCTACTTTGAGTTGCCAGACTAATCCTCGAAGGTGTGCGCAGGTCCGGAGAGAACCGCACGACGATGCACAAGTGCTACACCTTCCTGATCTTTATGGTTCTTCTGCTGCCCTCCCTCGGCCTGAGCAGGTAACGTTGCTCTTTGGCGGCTCCGTTTGTCGTCCGACGCTTTTGACCGCCGCCGCGCCCTCCCTCTGCCATTTCAGCTTGGATGTTTTCTTCCGTTGGCTCTTTGACAAAAAATTCTTGGCCGACGGCACCGTCCGCTTCGAGTGAGTGTCCGCCTCGCCTCCCCCGCCTCGCTTTCGCCCGGAGACACGGCACAAGACCGCCCGGGTGCGTGTGCTTCCCTCAGGTGCGTGTTCCTGCCCGACAACGGCGCCTTCTTCGTCAACTACGTCATCGCTTCGGCCTTCATCGGGAACGCCATGGACTTGCTTCGGATCCCGGGCCTCCTCATGTACATGATTCGACTCTGCTTGGCGCCGTCCGCCGCCGACAGACGCAACGTCAAGAGGGTGAGCGCACGGCGGGATCGGCCCGGGTCCGGAAGGCCGGATCCTCGCTAGATCTCGAGGACCCGGCCCGGATCCGGATTGATCAAATCGGGTCCGGAGGGGGTCGGGGGGGTGGGGGGGGGGCGCATCTCGACTGAGACCCAACCGGATCCGGATGACCGGGCCCAGAAGGCTATAATCCAGGCCGGCCAGGTCTGATCCGGGTCCAAAACACCAGGTCCTGTCACCGGGTCGAAAAGACCAGATGCGCAAGGGGCCGGATCCTGACCAGGTTTATCGAACGGCTTCTATCAGGCCTAGATCCAGAAGAGCGGGTCTGGAAAAACCAGGTCCAGAAGTCCGTATTCTGACCGAGTTCTTCCGCGAGCCGCAGCAGAAGGCCGGATCCCGGCCCCTGCCGGATGTCGCGCCGCGTTTGTTTGCCGGCCGATCGACTGACGCGATTTCCTGCGCTGTCAGCATCAAGCGTACGAGTTCCAGTTCGGGGCGGCGTACGCGTGGATCATGAACGTCTTCACCGTGGTCATGGCCTACAGCATCACCTGCCCCATCATCGTGCCCTTCGGTGAGTGAGCGCGGGGCGGGGCGGGGCGGCGCAGGCTCCGGGCTCCGGGCTGACTGTCCGCCCCGCCCCCAGGTCTGATGTACATGCTGCTGAAGCACCTGGTGGACCGCTACAACATGTACTACGCGTACCTGCCGTCCAAGCTGGACAAGAAGATCCATTCTGGCGCCGTGACTCAGGTGGTGGCGGCGCCCATCCTTTGCCTCTTCTGGCTGCTCTTCTTCTCCACCATGCGGACAGGCAAGCTCCTCCCGCCCTCCGTCCCTCGGAGACTCCCCCGAAAATGAGCGTCTGTCTCTCAGTTGCGCCGGGGGGGGGGTTCCGTCGGCTGCAAGCGCAACATTCCATCGCGTGGCCGTCCCTTTGCGGTCGCCCTGGAATGCCCTTCCTCCGCTCTGTCGGAGAAGTGCAGTTGGATCTTGAACTGCACTTCTCCAAGATCGGTCGAGGGAGAAGTAGAAATGCGCGAGTCAAGTCAAACATTAGCCCGCTAAGGTTCGGACCGTGCCGATTGGGCTCCTTGCTGATTTCCTTTGGCGGGGGCGGGGGCCGTGAAGCTAACGGTGCCAAGCGCGCAGGTTTCGAGACGCCCACCTCGGTCTTCACGTTGGTGGTCCTGGTGGTGACCATCGTGGTGTGCCTGTCCCACGTCTGTTTCGGCCACTTCAAGTACCTCAGCGCTCACAACTACAAGGTACGCCCGCCCGCCCCGTCCGCGCGCGCCGGCGCTAACGGCGCCTTGTCGCACGGCAGATCGACACCAAGGACTCGGACGCGGAAGTGGTGGAGAACGGACGCCCGGCCCGCAGCTCCGCCTCCCCGCCGTCCAAATCGCAGGTGAGCGGTCGCCGGCGACAAACGTAACCCGGCGATTCGCGTTCTGAAATGGGAACGTGTCCGAGCGGCGGACGTACGAGGTGAGCGACGTGGCTAAGCAACCCGCCCGACGCTTTGTGTCCCCTCGCAGCAGATGTACATCGCCCAGGTGCTCCAGGACCCCAACTCGGACGAGCCGGGCGGCGGGGGCGAGGAGGACCGGGCGTCGTCTCAGGACGACGACATGCTCAACGGCGGCAACAACATCAATGAGGCGGATTTCCACTCGGGGGAGGACAGTCTGATCGCAAACGAGGTCCGCCAGTAACTGGGGGAGGAGCTCCACGGAGGGGGCGGAGACCGTCCACCGTCCTCGCCACCACGCGATGCTAGGGAGCGAGCTAACTGGCTAACTAGCTCGCTCCCTAGCTAGCCGGCTAGCGCCACCGCGAGGCTCCTCCCCTTCCGAGCCTGAAGACTTGACCCCGAACGTTGTCGTGGGCGCCCAAGAGCCATCGTCCAACGGGAAGCACGTCTCTTCGCCATCCGCCGTCGCTCTCATCCGTGGCTTTTTTCCAAGCGGTCCCTCGAGCGCTCGTCCGGACGACGGCGACCGGACTCTCCGACGCCGTCCGACTTCCCCGGTGATCTTTTCACGCATCGCCGTTGGCCGCGCCGGGACTCCGGGTCGTGACTCGCAACAACTGCGACCCGCGTCTCGAGCGCGACCGGATAACGGTAAGCTCTGAAAATGTGTGTGGGTCGCACATGGATCGAAACGCATCACGATCGGACGCTTTCGCCGACTTTGAAACAAATTGGCAGAGTTCCTGACGGCAAACGGACAGCGCTGAGAAAGACTGACCGGTCGTGACTCACGATTCGCTTGTTTTGAGTCATCTGCCCTGAAAGGAATAGGTGGGCGGGGGGCATAATTATGTCGACTCGGCGGGACGGGTCGCAACCAGAGCGACGAAAATGTGTCTGGGTCGCACATTGAACTTCTGAGTTTGAATGCGTCACGACCGAACTCTTCCAATGTCTTTGTTGTTGTTGTTGTTTCCATGTATAATAGCGGGCGCTGCAAGCTAACGTGAGCGCGCAGCGTGCCACGAAGTGATGAGATTTTGTTTTTTTGGAACACCTCTTCATCTGCCAGCTTCTGTTTTGCGCGCATCGGAGGCCTCGCCCGTTAGCCTCGCCTCAGCGCCGAGAATAGGTTCGCGCATGGCACGCCCGGCGTTGTTTCGCTCCCTTCGTCGTACGTTGACGCGACACCTTTCATCAGCTCGCTACTTAAGGCGCAAAAAGTGTTTTCGAAGAATGGCCCGGCCAAGCGACTTGCTAGCGCTAGCCTAAAGCCGGCTCGTCCGCAAAGCTTCCGGAGACATCTTGAAGTCTGGAGCCGAATATAACTCAGAATTTCGGGGGGGGGTTTAAATCAGGCATTTGGGGCTATGCTAAGCTAGGCTAATTCCGCTTTCTTTTGGACGGCTGTTCACTGGCGCCGATATTCATTTATTTTTACTTATGTTTGTCTTTCGTTTTGGAGCAAAGACGGAACTGTCTTGAATTGGAAAAAAAAAAAAAGACTTTTTTTTTTCTTTTTTTTTTTTTTTAAGCTAGCTAGCTAGCTCATCATCTTATTTTAGCCAAACTCACAAAAATGTTTCTTTTGTGTCAAAAAGAACCCTACGGGCACGGGCACCCCCGCCCCCCTTCTGCCAGCTCTGGTTGCCATGGCAACGGGAACCCCAAAAATGACGCGGCTATTTGAAGAGGATTGACAGCGATGTCTCAGGTGTGTTTTTTTTCCTACGATAATGTTTACATTGCGTTTTTTTTTTTTTTTTTTTCGTGCGCGTGTACACAGAGCCGAGCTATGAACGCTGTGGTGAGCGCGCCGCAAGATCCGGGCCGGTTTGCGGGAGTTCTGGTCTTTGCGGCTCCACGCCGGAGACGTCGGCTGCCGCGTGCTGCGTAGTCCTTACTTTCACCTCCTGACATCCCAAAGCGTTTTCCTCATCGGTCTCACAAAGGTGGCCACCTTTCAATTTGGGCGGAGGGAAACGGGGACGAATCCGATGGAGCGTCTTAAGCGAGCGTCACCGCGGTGTCGGCAAACGTTTCTCCAAAAGTGCGAACCGATCGAGCAGAGGTGCAAGAATTCATCGGTGACTCTACGACTCATCAATGATCAATGATCAAATTCATCGACAACTATCTTGACCAATCAGCCGTTTCGAGACCTCGCCGAACTTCAAATCGTGCAAATCCGCCAAATATTCCCTGATGAGTCATCCTCCGCGAAAACGAAACTTAGCGCAATATCTTTTGCGTAAAATCAAAAGAAGACGTTTGCAAACTTGGGCTTTTACATCGGAGACAAACAAAGCCGGCGGACCTTTTGGCAGGTTTTCCGACAGAAGGACCAAACCATTTGGAAATCATGTCCCACTTTGGAATAAAGGGATGGAAATGTCAACGTTCTGTTCTGTTGTTGTTGTTTTGTTTTTTTGAAATTGACGGATGACTCATTGGTGGAAATAATTGTCAGTTGCGGCGCCATGACAGAGGGACCATTTCGATGGAGCTCTGGAATGAAACGGTTTCTTCTTCAGGGAAGGGGTCGTCCACTTGTTGACTTTGTTTGTCCGCACGCACGCTTCGTAGAAAGGCCGCTGGCCTCGTGTCAACGGAAGAGAGATCCGATCGGCAACTCCCCACGTATCCATCCATGCGCGCCGGATGTGTTTTATTGTGAAGGAACAGGAACTTGAAAATGTGTGAAAGCATTGCTTGCCTTCTTCTGGCAAGGATTTCAAGCTGAAAAGGGAGGGGCTGCTGTCAAATAATGGGCCCTCAAATGTGTGTACATAAAAAAAGGTGGCGTCTTGACAACATTCGATTGGCGTTATTGATGTGAGCCTTTCTTTGTTTTCACGTGTATGCTTCTTATTTATGTCAACTGGTCAATAAAACGCCTCATCAATAGTCAGAGTGGACCTCCGGTGCTTGCCGGCAGTCGCTTTGTCCACCCGCGTCATCCGACCCGTCACTTTCTCACCACCAATTTCTCAAGCGGATCGAGCCCAATTCTGAGCTCTCGCGTCGAAAACCGGGCTCACAACGTCTCCGGCTAAAGAGCGTGTTCGGGAGGGCTCCGGGTCACTCTGTTCCCAAGTTTGAACGGGAGGTGGCGCTCACGCTCCACCAATCGAAATGAACGCCATAAAGCAAGAGTCTCAACCGCTTTCTTATTTCTTTGGAATGCAAAACAGAATTCAAGTCCACTGCTTTCTGGTTCGAAAATTAAGAAAAGAGGCTTTGAATGACTTCATTTGGATTTGTGAATTTTGCTAGAATAATCATTGAATTTACAATAAAGACTCGTGTAGTTTTTTTTTTTTAACCATAGTTAATGAAGAAACCGCAAGAAGAAGAAGAAGAAGAAGGGGGGGGAGGAGGAGGAGGAGGAGGAGAAGAAGAAGAAGAAGAAGAAGAAGAAGAAGAAGAAGTAGCAGCCGTTGCCGCCACCGCCGGATTGCGGCAGCGATTAGCATCACGTCGGCTATTGCTAACGTGATGTCGACGACCTCTAAAGCGGTGCTGGGACTTTCTGTGCTGGTGACCGCGGGCACCGTGGTCGCCGTCCATCTCAAGCAGGCCCGGGACACACAGGTGAGCCCAAAGCCAGCCCCCCCCGCCGTGCCGGGGCGACCCAAAGCCGCCGTTTGCAAGGCCGGCTGCCCGCCTAAACTAGCTAACAACGAGCTGAGGCGAGCCGGACATTTCCCCTCCGAATGTCTGGATTGTTCTTTCTTTCGAGTCCGCTTTGTACTTCTTGTTTGAAGAAGTCAACAAACGTCGACCGGCGGGGGACGAGACAGAACTGCGGTTCCGCACGGAACCGTCGTCACTTTTCATTGTTCGTTCATTTCGAGTGAATCAAAGTGAGTCGTCGGTGCTTTCGTTTGAACTGAAATTGTGAATTTTCGGAACCTCGGATCGTGTACCCGTCTGGGAAAAAAAAAAATAAATAAAAAATGGGATCGAACATCCAGAGAATCATTGATTTAGTCGTTTATGAGTTGTGACCACTTGTCGTTATGATTAGCGTGACAGTAACCCCTCGTCGATCGCGGTTCGTCGGGACCAAAACCACCCGCGATAAACGAAAATCCGCCAAGTAGCGTCCAGTTAACAGAAACGGTTCAAAAAAACATTTTTTTTGGAGTCCGCTAGAAGCTTCAAAACAACAGCGAGTCGCATAGAGCAACATCTCTAGTCCTGTAGGCCACGTACATTTAAAAAAAATATATATATATATTTTTTTATATGTTTGAAATAATCCGGGATGCACTGGACCCGTGATAACCGAACCGCAAAGTAGCGAGGGATCACTGTACATCTTTTTTTTTTTTTTTCCCCCCTCCTCTTGTTGATTTTGACCATTTGGTTTTGTCGCGCGTCAGCGGTAGCCTCCGACCGGCGCGGGCCGTATCCCGCCTCTCGCCCAAAGTCAGCCGGGCTAGTCGGCCGTTCCGCCAAACGAGCGCAGGTGCGAAAGCGAACTGGCGGAGAACCGCTTACGACCGGCGCGGCCTTGTGTGTGTGTGTGCGTGTAGCGTCTCCACGAAGGCGTCCTGAGAGATTTGGAGCGCGTCGAGCGCAAGAAGAGGAACGTGCGGCTCCTGGAGGAGAACGGGAAGTTAAGCGCTCGCCTGCGAGAGGAGCGGCGCTGACGTCGGGGTCATGGACGGGGGCGGCGTCGAGGACCGGGCGGCGTGCGCCTCGGCCTCGGAGGGCCTGGAGGAGGGCGAGGTGGAGGGCGAAACGCTTCTGATCGTGGAGTCGGAGGAGCGGGGCTCGCCGGACCTGTCGCACGACCACAGCGGCGACTCCCTGGCCAGCGACCCCGGCGAGGAGGCGGACGCCGTCTGGGCCTGCGACCACTTGGCCTTTTACTGCGAGCGATGCCACAAGTGGATCCCCGCCGGTACGCCTTTATGTGTGTGTGCACACGTGTGTGCGTGCGCGTGTATTTTTAGCTGCATGTTGTTGTGACTGGTCTGATCTTCACGACTTGTACCATCACTGATCAATATGCACACAAACGCACACGCAAAACTGTTACCAGGTGACTGCGGCGGCCCGAGGCCAGGGCGTGGGAAGCGGCACGTCGACCAGGCGCCGAGATAGCAATCAGCGAGGGGGGGGGGGGGGGGGGGGGCGACCCCCCGCTTCGCCCCCTTGGATGGGGCGCCAATACGGTCGTTGCGTTTCAAGGGTTAGCCCCCCCCTCACGCTAACGCGGCGCTAAAACGTGGCCCGCTCCCCCGTAGCTCGCCTCCACGGCAACCAGCCCAGCTACCTGAAGGGCGACAACTTCTTCAAGTTTGTGTGCCGCGACTGCTCCGAGGACGGCGAGGAGAGCTTCGAGAGGATGCGGCTCACCTGGCAGCAGGTCACCCCCCGACCCCACCCCTCGCCCGCGCGATCGGCGCCGCCCGCTGACACCCGCTTTGTGTGCGGCAGGTGGTCATGCTGGCCATGTACAATCTGTCTCTGGAGGGAACCGGACGCCAAGGCTACTTCCGCTGGAAGGAGGACATCTGCGCCTTCATCGGCCGCCACTGGAACTTCCTCCTGGGATCCAGGTGGTTTCTCGCCGCGCGATGGTTAGCTTCTGGCCGCGCGGCGCGCCTGACGTACTTTTGGCACCCCCGGCAGGAAAAAGACGTCCACCTGGTGGAGCACGGTGGCGGGGTGTCTGTCGGTGGGCAGTCCGACTTTCTTCCGCTCGGGGGCCCAGGAGTTCAGCGAGCCGGGATGGTGGAAGCTGGTCCACAACCGACCTCCGACCCTGCGCGCCCACGCCCACAAGGCCGCCGCCAAGGCCAAAGGTGAGCCGCCGTCGGCTGCGTTTTCAACGCCCCGTCCGACGACATTCCCGCGTGCGTGGCAGGCGCGGCTCGCAAAGCGGCGGCGGCGGCAGAGCCGGCCGTCGCCGCGGAAGGTTTGCGCAAGCGGGGCGGCAGGAACCCGGTGGAGACGGCCATGCAGCTGAAGGAGAAGCGCTCCCGCACGCAGGAGGCCAAAGACATCCGGCGGGCTCAGAAGGAGGCGGGCTTTTCCGAGCGCGGCGCCGCCCCTTCCGCGCCCGTCAAGGCGGGCGGCGGCGGGCGGCGGCATCCTCCGCCGGAAGCCCTCCTGGAGAAGGGCGAGGTGGTGGATTTCTCCTCCGTCAGTTCTTCGGACAGGACGCCGCTGACCAGCCCGTCGCCGTCGCCCTCGCCCGACTTCTCGGCGCCCGGGACGCCGGCCTCCCACTCGGCCACGCCCAGCCTGCTGTCGGAGGCCGACCTCATCCCGGACGCCATGCCGCCCCAGGCTCTCTTTCACGGTAAGCCGCCGACGCCCCGTCGTCACGCGAGCGGCCACGCCGCCGCCTCATTCTTGTGTTTTTCCGTCACGGCGTCCAGACGACGAGGAGATGGAGGCGGACGCCGCCATCGACCCCGGGATGGAGGACGCCCCTCCGCCCGCCGCCTCGGCGCGCAAGCAATCTCGGAGCGCAAGAGGTCGTCGGCCCGCCGCGACAAAAGCCGCGGGAGCCCTCCCGTTCCTCGCCACGCCCTCATGGGCCCCTACGACGAGCGGACGCTGCGGCGCCGTCTGGACGCGTGCCCGCTGGCGCTGGCCGTCACGCCGCAGGCCCGCCGCCTCCGCCGCAAGCTGCTGGTGCGGCAGGCCAAGCGGCAGCAAGGACTCCCCCTGCTGGACATCGACCGCGCCCTCAGTCTGGCGGGAGGAGTCTATGGCGCTCGGGAGGCGGCGGCGGGGGGCGGGCGGCCCGGCGCCGGCCGGGATCTGCGGGTCTTGGACCGCTTCCAGGTGAGGGCGGCCGCGCGGACGCTCCGTCGGGGCGCCCCGGGCTTCGCCAAAGCGCCGCCTCGTGCCTCTCCTCCGCAGGCCAAAGCTTCGACTCGCCGCGGGTCGCCCTCGCCTCGGCTCTCTTTCGGCTGTCGCCTGACGGGCGCCGACGGCGCTTCGGAGCAAAGCGTCAAGAGCCCGTACACGTCCCGCTTCCTCAAAACGTACATCAGGTAAGAACGCCGCCGCCGCCGCCGCGTCGGGACGTGGAATTCCGAATCGCTGGAAATTGCGGCTCCGCCAGGCGCGACTACGAGAGCCGTCCCCCGAAGATGCGCCTGCTGGCCGAGATCCGAGCGCACGCTCACCGCCGCGAGCCCGGCTGGACCCCGGAGGCCGACGCCCCCCTGGACTACTGCTACGTGCGGCCCAATCACATCCCCTCGGTCAACGCCATGTGTCGCCACGGCTTCTGGCCAGGTAAGGCGCCGACGCCGATGCGGGCCTACGCCTCCGTGACCTTCGCCCCCCCGCCCCAGGAGTGGACCTGTCGGAGTGCCTGCAGTACCCCGACTTCAGCGTGGTGGCGCTCTACAAGAAGGTGGTGGTGGGCTTCGGCTTCATGGTGCCCGACGTCAAGTACAACGAAGCGTACGTCTCGTTCCTGCTGGTGCACCCCGAGTGGCGGCGGGCGGGCATCGGAACCTTCATGATCTACCACCTCATCCAGGTGAGACCCCTCCGCTCTCAACTTGGGCCCAAGTTGACCATCTGGGGAAGTTGTCAAACGACGCGCCCGCGTGGGTGTCGTGTCGGGCGACGCCAAGCCTCTCGACGCCGAAGTGGCGGCGAAAAGAAACGCGAGGGAAATTGCATTTTGACCCACAACGGTTTATCAACATTTTTGAGTCACAAATTGAAAAGGATGTCAATTGAGGGACGACAACGTACCCCCGGGGCAGAAAAATTCTAACAATCCCCCCCCCCACCCCCAGACGTGCATGGGCAAGGATGTGACTCTGCACGTGTCCGCCAGCAATCCCGCCATGTTGCTTTACCAGAAGTTCGGCTTCCAGGCCGAGGAGTACATCCTGGACTTTTACGACAAGTACTACGCCTTGGACAGCGCCGAGTGTCGACACGCCTTCTTCCTGCGATTGCGACGCTGACGCCGCCCCCTTCGTCTTCCCGTCATTTGAGCCAATAAAAACTCCATCCGCGCCCCGGCGTTTTTCTTTTCCGCCCGCGTGTCGCTCACGCGACCCGAGATGAGTTTGAGCCCGGCGTGAGCTCCGCCCCTCCCAAAGAGGCGGAGCCACCAAGTAGCGACATCATGTCGCCGCATCCGCCGGCGATGGCCACGTCGTACGGCGTCAGACCGTCGCCGTTGCGCACTCCGGTGGCGGCGTTGCAGCTGAAAGAGAAAAACAAAAAAAAAAAACAAAATGGCCGACCGCTTTGCGCGAGCCCGCCTTGACGTTTTGGGAACGAGAGTCCTCGCTCGGCGTGCTCGTTTGACAAACGCTCGTCAATCAAACGTCGCCTTTCATTCTTGGAGTCGAAGCCGACGCCATTCGGCGAGAGAGCGTCTTTCGCTAAGCGCCGCTACCTGAGGAGAACTCGCGCGCAGCCGAGTCCTTCCGGTCCTCGCGCGGCGGCCTCGTGCAGCGCCGTGTTCTTCTTCCTGCCGGGACGGACGTGCAGATTAGCGCGTGACCTAACGCGGGCGACCTTCCGACCTCCGTAGGCGACCCGCGCTGGGTGCGGCCGGACCGCGACCAAATGGCAACGTTTCCTACGCCGGCCGGTTGCCGCCGCTCGGGAGACAAAAGCTCGGGCGGGCGAGGTTCTCCTGCTTTGCTCCGAGTCTGCGGAAAGGGAGTGCGCGCGGATGACGGCGAGGCTTCATTTTTCGCCTTTGCAAAGCGGCGAGGTCGTTTGAGGAAGCCGAGACAGGCCCAACCCCGGGGGCCGGAGGGCGGACCCTTGAGGGACCCCGCGCCATGTCGTGGCCGTTCGGATTCAAAGTTTTCAACGGGGCCTGAGCTTTTGCGCTTCCGTTTCGTCCCGATCGCGTTTCCAAACGGTTCCCCGTCCATTTCATCAAAAGCCGGACAAGCACGACGGCGGCGTCTTACGGGCCGGATCGCCGGTCGATGTCGGCGCCGCGCTGCAGTAAAAGCGGCAGGACGGCGTGATGCCCGTTGATGGCGGCGATGGCCGCGGCGGCGCCGCCCCGGCAGTTGGGGTCCGCTCCCTGGAGGACGAGGACGGAGAGCCGTTGGCAGACCGCGCGGGGGGGCGGGGGGGGGGCGCCGCCCCGTCGGCCCGGACTCCTCACCTGATCCAGGAGCCGCCGGACGACGCCCACGCGACCGCGGCCCGGTCCCAACTCCTGGAGCAGCTGGACGTCCTTTGACTGGCGCCGCCGCAAATTAGAACAAGCGGGATGTGAGCCAAACGCGAATGCGGAAGGTGCGCGGGTGTGCCTACGTCTTCGTCTCACCATCTCAACGCTGCTTGCTTTGCTTCCACTTGCTGCCATGAGAGAAAACAAATCAGCGCATTTGCTCCACGCTAACATCAGATCGCAAAGGAGGTCACCGGCCTGGGCGCGTCTCCGGCGCGGCTGCCGTCTCTTCGCCGGCAACCCGAGAGGCAAGAGGAGAGAAAAGTCCAGCGGCGCGCGGCCCGCCGACGCCGACGCCACTCCGAGCGGAAACCCTGGCTTTCTCTCCGACTTTGTGCCGGACGTCCTCGGCCGCCGCGAAGCCGAGGGTCAGACTGACCTCTCGGCCGTCTTCCTGAAGCGCGGCCCGAGTCATCTGAGGGAAGGAGGAGACGGGAAGTGACGGCGCGGCGCGCGGCGCGGACCGTCGCCGGCTCGTACCCGGCCGAGGCGAGGCTCTCCCAACAGAGTCCTGAAGGGGGCGTCGTTCTGGGCAAAACTCCTCAGGTGAGCGCACACGTGATCCAGTTGGTTCCTCCAGTAACCTGGCGGGACACGTCCGCTCAACCCGCGACATCGTCACCCTTCCAGCGCCGGTCGGCGCTTGTCTGAAACGCTTGCGAGCTCGCGGGGGCGCGGCTTGGGTCTGACCTCTTCCCGGGCTGACGGCGGTGCGCGGCGCCCGCGGTCCGTCGGTCCCCGATGGCCAGCGTGTTCCCGAGGTCTGCGCCCGGCGCCGCGCCTGCGGACGCGCGCAGACGCGTTGTCGAGGTGGGATGTCGAAACGGCGACGTCGGCGTTGCGGACGTCGCGGGAGGCCGCAGCCGACCGCGCTCTCCCGCACGACGCCGCGCCACGCCAGCCAAATGTTTTTTTTTTCGAGACGGGCTCACCTTGGAAAGCTTTGCGCCACACCAGTCGCAGTAGCGGGCGTCCCCCCGGTTGACACGTCGACACGCGGAGCAGGACGGGTTTGCCTCGTGCGAGTCCTCCTGCGCACAGGGGGCGCTCTCCACCTCCGACGCCGTCTGCGACCGCGACAAAAAAAACGCGCGCATGCCTTTCGGGCGGGCGTACGGATGTATGCGTGAGTGCCCTACGTGCGCGCGTCCTTCCGTGCGCAGGCGGCTGTCGCACGTCAAACAGTGCGACAGGTCAGCCGGGCTTCCTCGTCCACAACACGCGCACAAAATGTGAGCCTGACACACAACGACCACATCCACTCAGCTCAAATTGCGTGCGAGTTTGTTTTCCGAGGTCGACGTTTCTCGACGTACGCGCGCGCACGTACCCGGAGGCCGCGGCGGAGCTTCTGCTGTCCGGGGGCGTGGCCTCTGGAACACACGTGAGCGTCGACTGGAACTTGAGCGTGGCACCACACGCAACGCAGCGGCTAACGCTCGCACGCAAAAGCACGTCAGTGGGACGACGTCGTCGTCGTCGGCCGGCGTTCGGCTGCCGCGGTACCTGTCCTCCATCAGCGGGGGCCTTCGCGTGCGGTGCCAAAGTGCCGCAGGTCAGACAGAAAATTGGACACCTATTCACACACAAACACGCAGACGTGTTGTTCAAACTCGATGTGGACATCGTCCCCGTTGCGGCCGCGCAAACAGCCAAAAGTGGCGTGACGACGTCTTTGCGCCACTAATCTTGCCCCAATAAGAATTTCAGGAGAGCGGCGCCGCTTCCCGAACGGGCGGGCGACGAGCTGAGCGTGTCGGCGAAGAGTTCCGTTTAGCCCAGGAGCGGATCTTACCTTGGGAAGTGAGCGCACGTGTCCGGCGCGCCGCCGGGGGGTCCGGTGACCTCCCAACCGGAGCGCGCGGAAACGCCGGCGGGCGGAGCCACGCGAGGACCCGAAAGGGACCGGGCGCCGCCCGTCACCTTTGACCCTGAACGACAAACAATCGCAAAGAGCCTTCCGTCAACAAGGTTGGCTCCAGAAAAGCGGGTTGAAAATCTTCACCTTGAGGCCGGCGCGAGGTCGCAACGTCGCGGCGCAAGCCTTGGCCCGGAATCGCCTCCTGGAAAGGAAGAGCGCAGGGGCGGCTGAGTGATCCGCCGAGCGCGCGATCGGCGGAGCGATCGATTGATGACCTGTTGCAAAGGCTCCGCCTCCCGGACGACGAAGACTTTGGTGACGGTGGCGCTCTCGCGGCCGTCGCTGCCGACGGAAAACCGGGCGAGTGGTCAGCTCGGCCTCCGTGGATTGAAACCCCGGTGTCAAAGCCGAGGCCCGGGGTTCAGATCCGGCCCGCCGCGTCCTTTTAGCCGGCCCGCCGAGGCAATGCGCTTTCTTGCTAAAATACCAACGTGAGCAAATTCTCGATCGCTTTCAAAAGCAAACGAGCCTTTTGGTTCGCCGTCCCTCTCTCTTCAAATCAATGTCGCGTTTGAACAAAAACGGCCTCCGACGACCAAACTCGTGCGTCCGCGAAACGCGAGGCAATTTGGGCTCACGGTTCAAACGTCACCGGTTCCCGCCGTCCAGCCGCAAAACTGGGCCGATGAGGAGACGGGAAGCGCCTTCTCGGGCTTTGCTTTTTGTCTGTCGCGCGATTGTCCCGCGGAGGCGACGGCGAGTGTGACGCGACGCTACCTGGTGGCGGCCACGGCTCGCACGCACACTCGGCCGCCGGGCAGCAGGAAAGGCGAAAGGTAGCGGCGCCCGCCGCTTCCCGAGCCCGAAGGCGCCTCGCGCGCGGGCTCGGAGCCGTCCAGCGTGTAGAGAAGACGCGCCTGGCCCGTGTCTGCGTCAACACACATGCAAACGCACGTCCGGCCGCGTGTGAGCACGATGACGTCTCGACCGCGCGCCGCCAGCGAATGACGTGTGTGTTTTTTCTCCAGTCGCTCATCACGTACCCACCTGACTGAATGCAAACAAGCGTGTTGGTGTCAATGTGGTTCTTTGACGTGGCTTTGTTCCCTCGCACGATGGGAATGATGCGCGGCGCCGCCACCGCCCCCGCTGTCATGGTCGCGTCTGAGCTGTCAATCAGACCGATCATCAGCAATCAACGCGAGGAGGACGTCAAAGTCCAACGTTTTTACAACGGTACATGGAAACAAGCGCTGTCATCCCATCTATCGATGATGATCTTTGATTTCATTGATTTTTTTCATGGCGAACTTACTCCGAGTCAAGCTTGAGGCTACTTGAACACCGCCGAGCGCGCGAGCTCGTGAATGTTTTGCGTGCGTCACCGGGGCGACGGTTGTTTCCGACGCGCGCGCGCGCGTAACGACGACGGTCTCGCGACTGGACTGCGGCGGCCGAAGCCGGAGGGCAGCCATCTCACGTTGCCACTTTTACGGACGACTAGCGTTGGCTTTTGGATGAAAACGCAGCGAGTTCTCAGTGCGCGTCTTCTCCTGAGTCGGGAGTATCGGCGTCAGCATCGAGCATTCGGAGTACGTTATCTTCGTACGGTGATAAGTGACTTGCAGGGGTTAGGTTTCTATTTCGCAGCGACCGCGGCATGAGTGTGAAAGGTGCGTTGCGCGAATGGCAACGCAAGATGGCCGCCAGTCAGTCGCTTCACTTCTCGTTACGGTGAGTCGGCGGCGATGCGCGCCGGTGGCCGCGCGGGCGGAGGCGAGAGGAGCCGCCCCGCTTGATCGAAAACGTCGAGCAAAATATGGCATTGCGCGGAGCCCAAATAATCTCGCGACTCTGTTATTCGGTCCGAAAATGGGACAAACGGCATCGTTTCGGTCAGGCAACCTTTTCGACGTCCCCCTCGTCCTTTTAGGACCCCGTCCAGCGATCTGTCTTTGACGGCTCACAACATTTTGTGCGACAGCGGCGTTCATAACCATCCCCGTATGACAGTTTTCTGAACTGGCGAAAAGGGACCCCGTTTTTTTTTTTTTCCGTTGTCATTCAGCAACCGTTGCAAAAGGCGTGCTTGCAATCAGGCAACGTTTTGGACGTGCCCCACATTTGCGTCATCTTTTTAGGACCCCGCCCAGAGGGAAGGAGAAGCACGGCTGGCTAACCGGCTCCCGAGAAAAGGACGCTTAGGCAATTAGTCAAGTATTTAAAAAAAAAAAGTGCCTTATCGAGTGGCTAAGAGTGCGTTCAAAATGTCCGAAGTGAAAGTGAAGAAAGAAACGAACAACTGCGACCCCGCCGAAGTTGAAAACAGGT
Organism: Hippocampus comes; assembly: GCF_001891065.2. Lineage (NCBI taxonomy): Eukaryota > Metazoa > Chordata > Actinopteri > Syngnathiformes > Syngnathidae > Hippocampus > Hippocampus comes. The sequence goes on along the minus strand of NW_017805928.1, from coordinate 45,871 downwards.
CAGAGACTTTGTCTCGAGCTTGATCGCGTTCGGTTGCCTTGACGTTTCGCAGTCTTCGCCTTTCACCGAGTCGTGCCGTTGACGCGTTTCGCGTCGGCCTGCCGTACGCGTGATCAACTTGCGTCGGGATGAAGCCGCGCGACGAATCCGAACGGGCCCCGCTCGCCGATGACGAGATGAAATCTTGAGGTTGTGTCACGTGACGGCCCAAAACGGCGTCGAGGGGGAAAAATGAGCGAGGCTGCGGTGAGCCCGATCGCGTCCCTTTCGTCGAAGAAGCGAAGCGAAGCGCTCCCCGGCTTGTGTTTTCAGGATCAAGGCGCTGTGCCAGCAGTTTCCCCACGGCATCACGGACCAGGTGATCCAGAACGACATGCCGCACCTGGACGCTCGGCAGAGGGCCGCCGCCATCAACAAGCTGCTCTCGCTGGTCCGTGGCCCCTCCCTCGCCCGCTCGCCGCTCGCTCGCGCCGGTCTGCGGCTGACCTCTGCTTGACCTGTGCGCCAGGGTCTTCTGGATCTGCTGCGGAATAGCGGCGGGCTCCTCTACAAGCTGAAGGACGCGCAGAGCGCCAGGTAAGGCGCGCCCGCGACGGCGAGCCGCGCGTCTCGAGCGCCTCGCGTGACCGACCGCCCGCCCGCCCGTGACCGCAGCAAGATGAAAGGTTCCGACAACCAGGAGAAGCTCGTCTACCAGATCATCGAAGACGCCGCCGACAAAGGTGGGGCCGCGCGCGGCGCCCGACGCGCGCGTCGGGCGCGCGACTCCCTGAGAGCGTGACGAGCGGCCGCCCGCCCGCAGGCATCTGGAGCCGCGACATCCGCTTCAAGAGCAACCTCCCGCTGACCGAGATCAACAAGATCCTCAAGAACCTCGAGAGCAAAAAACTCATCAAAGCCGTCAAGTCGGTGGCGGTGAGTGCGGCGCGCCCGCCGCCTCCGACGTTTCGCAGCCCGCCCGCCGTCAGATTGCCGACGTTCCGACCCGTCTCGCGTCAAATACAAATCAAATCACCGAGCGCGCGACCCGCCGTCCGTCTTTGTGCGCAGGCGTCCAAGAAGAAAGTGTACATGCTGTACAACGTGCAGCCCGACCGCTCGGTGACCGGCGGCGCCTGGTACAGCGACCAGGACTTTGAGTCGGAGTTCGTGGAGGTTTTGAACCAGCAGTGCTTCAAGTTCCTGCACGGCAAGGTAAAGGTCACCTCGCGCGTTAGCGGCGACGGCGGCGATTGGCCGCTAACGCGCGTCGGCGGCCCTCAGGCGGAGTCGGCGCAGGTCGGCGAGCAGAGTCCCGTGCTCCAGAGGAACAGTTCCTTCGCCACCTCGCACGAAGTCTGGAAGTACATGCGCGAGCTGGGCATCAGCAAGGTAGGTGGCCCTGCCCCGCCCCGCCACGCCACGCCCCACGCCCGACCTCCGACCTCCCTCCCCGCCCAGGTGGACCTGTCCATGGACGACACGGAGACCATCCTGGACACGCTGGTGTACGACGGGAAGGCGGAGATGAACGTGATGGCGGCCAAGGAGGGCACGCCGGGCTGCGCCGACGGCCGCATCAAGCTGTACCGCGCCGTCCGTGCCGTGGCGGCGCCCGCCGGCCTGGTCAAGACGCCGTGCGGACTGTGCCCGGTAACGCCAGACCGCTTTCCGTCTCGAGGAAGCTTCTCGGCTCTTTAGCGGGGGTGGGGACCTCCGCGTCGCCGTTTGCGCTCGCTGTTTCAAACGCTCGTCTCAATCTGCGCCCCGACGAGCGATCCGTCATCGGAATCTCGGGCGTTTGCCGCCCCCCCCCCACGACTCTTGAATGCGTTGACGTCCCTTTTTTTTTTTTTCCTGTTTTGCGGCCGGCAGGTGTTCGACGACTGTCGCGAAGGCGGCGAGATTTCGCCGTCCAACTGCGTCTACTTGGACCAGTGGCTGGATTTCTGACGCCGTCGTCCCGGCGAAGCGCACGCCGCGCTCGTCGATAAAGTGGACGCTCTCAAATCTTTGCTCGCGATGCTTTTCAGCCGCAGGATTCGCGCGCGTGCGCTTCGCTCAAGGCGGATTTCACAGAAGCGTCGTCGAGGATCAAAGCGAGCTGCGCGAATACGATGACGACGAAGGCGTGAATCTCTTTGCCCATTCAGGCCGAGGTTCCGCCTGAGGAAACGCCTTTTCCAAGCGAGAAGAAGAAGAAAAAAAAGGGGGGGGGTCACCAATTGTGCCCCCCCCCCCAAAAAAAATCAACAAATAATGACACCACCAACTCACTCGGGACCGGCCAATTCTAGAGCAAGTCTGAAAAGACGTTTCAAAACGTCTTTGGGAGTGGACGAGCTCATCCATTTTTTTTTCCTTCTTCTTTCTCCCGATCTCGCTGCTGTCGACTGTCAATTTCCCCAATGCGGGCCAATAAAGGATCTCTTCTCTTCTCTTCTCTTCTCTTAAATGTGTGCACAGATCCGTTGAGAAACAGTTCACCGGAATGGGGTCCCTCCCCGCTGCGCGCCGACAATGCGAACGTGCACGTCGGGGGTCGCCGCTCGAGAAGAGAACCGTCGCGAGACGTCAAAGGGGCGCTCGTCGACCCTTTCCGTCACAAAATGCAATCTTTGCGCCAGTTGGATATATTTCAGTATATCAAAAGATATCTTTGATAATATCGATCTAAAAATTGTGTGTGTTTGTTAAAGAATCTACATTTGACCTTGGGATCTACATGAAAAACACAAATGGGTCAACCACACATGCGTGCGCGTACGATTCATTCAGTGATTGCGCCAGTTGTTGAATTCACTCGCCATGATGCTTTTGGTTTTGACGCGTCGTTTCCTTATTTGCCAACGCTTGTCATGGGGGGCGGGGGGGGGGATCAAACTCGAAGCGCTCTTGTCCTCGCTGCCTCGGGAGCCCCCCCAAGGTCGAAGCGGACCGATCGCATTTTTCAACGGGACGGGCGACATTCGCCGGTTTTGGGAACGCGATCGCACAGCAAATAAAATCCGTAGCGGCATTTGACGACGTCGAAACGAGATCCGGATTGAGCGTCGAGCTCGAGCTCGTTCTCGGCCTCGCTTTTGGCTTGAAAAAAAAAAGGACTCCATCTCCCGGCGTGCACCGCGCCCCTTTTGCGGCATCCGCCCTCTCGAGGCGGAAAATAGGACAAAAGACGCGACAAGTCCGCGCTTCAACATAAAAGCGAGGCGCCCGGACAACCTCAACGAGTCAAAAGCGACGTCGCGTGGACTCCGATGTTCCTCAAGGGACTACACCGTCCGCCTCTTTTTGTTTTGTTTTTTTTTTCCTTTCCCGGCGACGGCAAAGGTATTGAATTTGCCACCGTTGGTTTTATTTTGACGGGCCTCGTCCGGATGCGGAGGTGCTCATCTTTCCCTTTTCCACAGGCCTGCCGTCTGGCGATTGGCGTCCAATCCGGGGATCGTCCTCGCTCTCCTCCTTCGATTCTTGCGGTTCTCGCCCGCGGTTCCGACTCGAGGTCCCGCCGCGGAACGACGGAGACGCCCTCGGTCGCCGACGCGGGTCGATCTTCGAGCGCGGCGGCGGAACGCGAAGATGCCGACGACGTTGGAGGCCGCGGGGCAGCAGGTGCGAGGATTATCATCCGCTCACAATCATGGCGTTCGCGAGCAAGAATAGTCCGGCCTCGGTCCCGACCCGCTCGCGCTTGGCGAAAATACGAAACAGGCGGAGAGAGAGAGAGAGAGAGATGAATTGGATTAAAAAAAAAAAAAAAACCGTAATTTCCATCCCACTATTCCGAGAAAGGTCGATCGATGCAAACTGGCAGGGCAGACGATGGAACAACATCAATTGACAGTCTTCAGCCTCTGGTGTAGTCGATCATTTATTTTTCTTCCCAAAAGCAGGTGCTTCCAAAAGTCTCATTTTGAAAGGGGGGGGGGTGTCAATCACTACTTTGAGAGAAAATGGCAGCAATCGGATGAATCGATTCATTGCTGCACATCCAGCTCAGCTCTCCAATATTGTAGAAAATTCCAAATGAATTTTGCGTTCCCGTCGATTGCAAAATCATTTTCCCGGAGGACCGCGGAAGTCGGAGAGCATCGACAATGCCCGGCAGCGATTCGTCCTTCATCCAAATAGCCGTTGACGCCTTTGATGGTCGATTCCTCAACCGAACCGTATCGTCCTATTAGCTTCATGCTAAAACATCATTTGAAAGGCACGCGCGAAGGGTCGCCTTGACTTGAATCGATTACGGCCGGCAAGGAACTGGTCTACTTTGTGGCCGGGGTGGGCGTGGTCTACAACGCCCGCGAGCACACCCAAAAGTTCTACCTGGGGCACAACGATGACATCATCAGGTCAGCCGCCGCGCTTTTCTTCCTTCGAACCTTTTTCAGAGACGCGCATACGTCGAGGAACGCCGCCGTGTCCGCTTCCGGTCAACGTGGGGCGGGGGGAGGCGGGCGGGGCCGACGAAAAAAAACCAAGGCCGCGGCAATCGATCGTTCCGTCGAAGCGGATGGCAATTCTTCCCGTTATTTCTCCGCTTCCATCTGAAACGTCTTTGGCGCGGCGGGACTCCCTGCCAAAACGACAAAGTCTTGACAGGAAGTCACGGCGGTGTGACGGCGGCGGCGACGAGACGAGACCCTCGCGAACGGTCGCGGGCCCGATGGCGGACAAGACGGCGCCGCGCTGCCG
>NW_017805928.1:39630-40867 GCF_001891065.2 Hippocampus comes | reverse complement strand
CCCCGCCCGGCGTGGCTTGTTTGGCTTTCGACGCCGACGGACAGGTGAGTGAGGCCGCCGCGCCCGCTCCCCGCATCGGGCTCGGTCCCGCCTTGATCGCCCGCCCCGTCGCCGTAGCGGCTGGCGTCCGTCGGTCTGGACGCCAAGAACGTCGTGTGCGTGTGGGACTGGAGGAGAGGACGCGTCCTGGCCTCGGCGACCGGACACTCGGACAGAGTACGAGCCCCGCCTCCTCGCCTCGCCTCGCCTCCTCGCCGCCCGCCCGCCTCACCGCTGTGTCGACCCCCCGCAGATCTTCGACGTGGCTTGGGACCGGCAGCTTTCGACGCGACTGGTCAGCTGCGGCGTCAAACACATCAAGGTGAAGTCGAGTCGCTCCCAAAGCGGCCTTCTTGCGCGGCGTGCCGAGCCGAGCCGTCAAAGCGAGCAAAGTCAAATCCGAATGGAAAACGCCGTCCAAAAAACCAAACCGCCGAGTCCGTATCCAAGTCACTTGCAGGCATCGGTTACTCGTGGGGAGGGGGGGGGGGCTCGCCCACGCGGCGACGCTCCTCGACGACAAAATCATGTTTGCGGCAACGGGGCCCCGTGTCACTCCGGCAAATTTGATCTCACACGTCAACACTCTTATTTTTCTCCCGAGAGCGCACAAGTATGAGCGCCGCGCGCCCATTTGGCAAGAAGCCGATGGCCAAATTGACGATCGATCGGCGTCGACTTTGGCTGACGTGCATTTGTTGGATCACGTCTTTGATTTTGCTTCCTCGGCGATGGCTTTTGCCCTCTCTCCCGGCGTCCAAAGGTCCGTTTTGCCGCGCCGCCGCGTCCGAAGCCAACGGAAAGAAATACTTCCCGGACCCGGCGGCCTTTCTTCCCGCCATCTCGCCCGCCGTCTCCAACCGGACCCGCCCTCGATCACCGTCCAGCCGACGTCACGCGATGAACGCCCGGCGGTCCTCGATGGCCACACTTGGCGCCGCGATGGAACCCGCCTTCTCTCCAATCGGCGCGAGCTTTGGAGTCGAGGTCGCTGCGGGATCGGACTCGGTTGCGGAGGAAAAGAGTTTGTGTCACGCGACGGTCACGTATTTGCGCCCATGTCGCTTTGGTTTCACCGCACGTCCTTAAGAATGGAGCGCGGTGGCGTGGCGTTCCGCAGGGCTCAATTCCGGGGCCTCCGCTCTTCTCGCCGCGTCCGCTCCCATTGGCTTCCGTCTCCGGCAAACGCGGGGTTTCC
>NW_017805928.1:27291-29376 GCF_001891065.2 Hippocampus comes | reverse complement strand
TCCCCGCCATCTCGCCCGCCGTCTCCAACCGGACCCGCCCTCGATCGCCGTCCAGCCGACGTCACGCGATGAACGCCCGGCGGTCCTCGATGGCCACACTTGGCGCCGCGATGGAACCCGCCTTCTCTCCAATCGGGGCGAGCTTTTGAGTCGAGGTCGCCGCGGGATCGGACTCGGTTGGAGTGAATCTCCTCGCGAGGCAAGAGCGGAGGAAAAGAGTTTGTGTCACGCGACGGTCACGTATTTGCGCCCATGTCGCTTTGGTTTCACCGCACGTCCTTAAGAATGGAGCGCGGTGGCGTGGCGTTCCGCAAACTCGGGCCTTAGGTCGTCCAATCAAAGGCAAAGCTCTCCTCTCACATTTGGAGACGGTAATTCGCGCCTCGCGGCCTCCACTATTGACCGCCTCACCTCGCCCCGCCCCGCCCCCGAAGCAACGATTAGACCCGAGCCGCCATCTTACCTCCAATCCTTTTTTTGTCTGTTGACGAATCATCGACATGCCAAAACCCCCAAAATGACGTTCGGGAGCCCAATTTCAAAACGACTCCCTGGACCTGGACCGAACTTCACCTTCACCGGCACGGCTGCTTTCTTCCCGTTCGTACGAATCGGGCCTCCTCGACGCTCGCGTCGACATCTTTTGCCGCCGACAAATGTTCTTTTCTTCTTCGGGACGGAGACTCGGTTGCGGAGGAAAAGAGTTTGTGTCACGCGACGGTCACGTATTTGCGCCCATGTCGCTTTGGTTTCACCGCACGTCCTTAAGAATGGAGCGCGGTGGCGTGGCGTTCCGCAGGGCTCAATTCCGGGGCCTCCGCTCTTCTCGCCGCGTCCGCTCCCATTGGCTTCCGTCTCGGGCAAACGCGGTATTTCCTCCGGCCGCTACGCGGACGACTGCCGGACGGAGGGCCCGCCGAGCAAAAAAAAGCCGCCTTCTCATTCAGGCCACCCGGAAGAAATCAAAACCTGGATGGCGCCCTTCTTGTACATCCCACACCCCGTCGACGAAACTCGGGCCTTAGGTCGTCCAATCAAAGGCAAAGCTCTCCTCTCACATTTGGAGACAGTAATTTGCGCCTCGCGGCCTCCACTATTGACCGCCTCGCCCCGCCCCGACCCGCCCCCGAAGCAACGATTAGACCCGAGCCGCCATCTTACCTCCAATCCTTTTTTTGTCTGTTGACGAATCATCGACATGCCAAAACCCCCAAAACGCCAAAATGACCTTCGGGAGCCCGATTTCAAAACGACTCCCTGGACCTGGACCGAACTTCACCTTCACCGGCACGGCTGCTTTCTTCCCGTTCGTACGAATCGGGCCTCCTCGACGCTCGCGTCGACATCTTTTGCCGCCGACAAATGTTCTTTTCTTCTTCGGGACGGAGCGCTCGTCGGCGGGACGTCGCTGAAATTTGGGACGCTTGGCTCCGGATGAGAAAATGGCCTCGGGTGGGATCGAATCCGATCGCACGTTGGCGTGCGCGCTCGGCACCGGATTCCGCCTCGGTCGGCGGCGTGAGCTTCGGTTCGCGATGGCCGTTCGACGCTCGAACGCCGCATTTCAAATGACAATTTGAGCGGCGAGTGTTTTGAGTTGCTCTCTTCTGGAAGGCCCCGCCCCCGCCCCCCGCCATCCCAAATTGGACAAACCTTTCCGGGCGCCCCGTTCCCACTTTCGACGAGTCCCCTTTGGTCTCGGTGCGCGAGCGGGACGGTCCCGACGTGACTCGCGTCTTCCCTCGGCTCCTCGCCGTCATCCGACCTTTGCCGCGCCGGCGCCCGGGCGTTTCTCTTCTTCCGTCGCGTCTCGCTCGTAGGGCCGCCGACGAACCCCCGAGCACTTCGGGAGGGAGGTCCCGAGTGGCAAAACGTCGGGGCTCCCTCCCGGTCGCGGGCGCGAGGAGGGAAAAGAAAAGAGACGGCACGGCGCGGCGCGCGGGCGATTGCTTTGGCTGCACTTTATTCTGGCGGGACTGGCCGCCATGAGAATGGCGCGCGCGGGCGACGGTCGAGCGGGCCCCTCTCACGGCAGCAAGATGGCGGCGACGGCGGCCAGCGCCACCAGCGCGCGGTTGCACGCGC
>NW_017805928.1:26444-27229 GCF_001891065.2 Hippocampus comes | reverse complement strand
ACGCGGGGTCCCCAGGACGCGGGTCGCGCGTGGTGCCGATTATTTGCCGCCGCCGGTCGACCGACAGTCAAACCCTCGCAACAAGGGTGAGCGGGCGGGCGCCTTTTTTGGGGGGTGTTGTTGAAACGTCCGAGCTAAGAATGACCTCGGCGATGTTGACTCACCTGGCTCGCGGAGCATCAGGTAGCACAGCAGGAGGCGAAGCCAAAATTTGCTCGCCATCCTGCCGCTTCCGGGGTCTGGAAAAAGGAGCCGCAGTCGCTTCTGCTCTGGTCTCGGCCGCCGTCGACTCGCGATTGGACTGCCCGTGGCTCGGCGCTTTGCTTTATCTCCTTCCTGCGCTCTTTGGCCGAGCGTCATCACGGAGAAGCGGGTCGTCGTGATGCGAGCGTCAAAGAGCGCGCATCGCGGCCGCCCGGCCTTTGCCGCGAAACGTCATCACAGAGTCGCGCGCGGGTCGTCGTGATGCGAGCACGGTTAGACACAAGACCGTTTGGAAAAATGCCGACGTTTCACGGACAGATCTTTTTTCCCCAAAAACATTTCCCAAAGCGCCTTGAGGGGGGGGGGGGGGGGAATGCATTTTAAAATCGTCCCGCGGAGCGTCAAAGAGCGCGCATCGCGGCCGCCCGGCCTTTGCCGCGAAACGTCATCACAGAGTCGCGCGCGGGTCGTCGTGATGCGAGCACGGTTAGACACAAGACCGTTTGGAAAAATGCCGACGTTTCACGGACAGATCTTTTTTCCCCAAAAACATTTCCCAAAGCGCCTTGAGGGGTGGGGGG
>NW_017805928.1:18067-20739 GCF_001891065.2 Hippocampus comes | reverse complement strand
GGGCGTCTCGGTCGCGTTGGGCTTGTTACACGAGTCCCCGCCGCAGCATTGACCCCCGGCACAAGCGTCCCCGCCACAGCCCGGCTCGGTCACTTCGTCGTTGCCTGCAAGTTACCGCAAACACAAGGGCGTGACCGAGCGCACGCGCGCATCGCGAGACGGCGGCGGGCGGCGTGGCCAAACTTACCGCGTTGGGCGAACCATTGCGCTTGTTTGTCGCGTTGGGCTTGTTACACGAGTCCCCGCCGCAGCATTGACCCCCGGCACAAGCGTCCCCGCCACAGCCCGGCTCGGTCACTTCGTCGTTGCCTGCAAGTTACCGCAAACACAAGGGCGTGACCGAGCGCACGCGCGCATCGCGAGACGGCGGCGGGCGGCGTGGCCAAACTTACCGCGTTGGGCGAACCATTGCGCTTGTTTGACTTTGCCACAAGCCTTAATGGGGCAATTCACATTTCCCGGCGTGCGCTTGGTGCAGGCGTTTCCAGTACGGGCGTCGCATTTGAGGGGCGTGTTGCGATTATCCGCGCAACGGCGTTCGACGGCGGCTGAGCCGGTGCAGCCGCTTTCCGCGCAGGCCGGCGCCTGGAGATTGCCGGAGCCGTCTGCCAGAAGCAAAAAAACAAAAAAAAGGAAAACAAGCACTCGAGGGGGGCGGGCCTTATCACGTGTCATCCGTCCGGCCAAACTCACCCCGGGTCACGGAACGTCGTGCGGCGGCGGCAGCAGCATCAGTAGTGGCGGTGCAGGTTTGGCAGTTCAACGGGTCGGCAGTCAGGCGAGTCTGACAAGCGTTTGCGTCGTCGCACTTGTAGCAAGTGAGTGCAGCCGCTGCGCAAGCAAAGAAGACAAAGATCGACTCGACACTTTGCGGGGCGGCGGCGGCGTCGGCGGCTTCAAACAACGCGGGGAAAAAGGCCTTTCTTGGCGTCTTTGTGCGGGGCCCTTTGGACACGCGGTCCTCTTTGTCGGCTCGCGCTCGTCGGACGAGCGGTCACCATGACGACGGTCGCGCGTGGTGCCGATTATTTGCCGCCGCCGGTCGACCGACAGTCAAACCCTCGCAACAAGGGTGAGCGGGCGGGCGCCTTTTTTGGGGGGTGTTGTTGAAACGTCCGAGCTAAGAATGACCTCGGCGATGTTGACTCACCTGGCTCGCGGAGCATCAGGTAGCACAGCAGGACGCGGCCCGCGGGTCGTATGTTTGCCACCCCCCGGGTCGGAAATGACGGCTTCTGGGGCGCCACATTGGCATCGGCTTGGGGTTGGGCTCTCTTTCATGCGCGAGGGTCGGTCGGGGGTTTCAAATTGGGATTGTCAAAGAGGTTTGGGCTTTTCAACGGCGCTTCCAAGTTAAAAAGCCGACAAACAAAAGCGGCTTTGTCGGACAGTTTGGCTTTGAAGAGGGAAGTCCAAGATGGTGGCCGCCGGTGAGCGCTCTCGCGAGCCTTTGCTTTTTTTTTTTTTTTTTTGTCGTCGTTTGTGTTTGCGTCGTCACTTTGTTGTTACGTGCAGTGATGGGAAAACGAAGCCGAGCTTTTGAGAATCGCCGGAGGTGATGTCTGCCTTTGAGAATGGAGCAAGGCTCCGAAGTGGGCGTTTCCATCGCGGTTTCGGTGCTGCGACAAGATTTTGAGGGCTTTTGGCTTTCTGGAATTGAACCAAGAGTCCCGAGTTTCAAATGAGGCCTTCAAGAATCCCTCGGGGTCCTCAACCGGGGGCGGGGCTCGCAAGTCGGCTTTCCAGCCGGCTCGGGGGGGGTTTCGGTGTTTGGCCGCCGGGGCTGCATGGCGCCGCGATGGAACCCGCCTTCTCTCCAATCGGGGCGAGCTTTTGAGTCGAGGTCGCCGCGGGATCGGACTCGGTTGGAGTGAATCTCCTCGCGAGGCAAGATTGGAAGTGGGCTTTGAAGTTTCTCGCCGGGGTTTCGTCTTCAAACGGGGAAAACCAAGCGCAAGCTCCGAATGCACGCGCTTGTCCGCGTCTTTGCCGTCTGCGTTTGCGTCTGGACCGGCGTCATTTTTTGCCATGTCCGCTCTCTGGCGGCTTTCCCCGCCGCCGCCGCGGTGATTTTCATGGGAAACACGCTTTGGCTTTTCCGGCCGTCTTCTGGAACGGATTCCGGTCCAAAAGCCGGCCGGCTTTGACCCTATTTGAGACCGACTTGTCCCCGGTGCGACCTGCAACCTTTGGTTTCGACCGCCAGGGGGGGGACGCCACCGTCGGGTTTGTTTTCGCCAACCTCCAAAGAATCCCCAAATGAAAGAGAACACCGGGTCGGTGGACGGAGCACAAACAGTCGGAAGCATTTTCCCAGCAACGCGAGTACGAGCGCGCGCCCGTTTGACGCTCGGCGGCGTCGTCGGCGGAGGAAGAGCGAAACGGCCAAATTGACGATTGGCGTGGACTTTGACCGACTTGCGGCCCCTTTTTAGTTCTGGACCCTGTGCGGAAACGCCCTGACCCCCAAACGCGGAATCTTCGGCAAGACGGGCGACCTCCAAACCATTTTGTGCGTGGCCACCGCCAAGGAGCAGACCACCTACTCGGGAGCGCTCAACGGAGACGTGTACGTGTGGAGGGGGGTGACGCTGGTCAGGACCGTGCAGGCGGCGCACGCGGTAAGTACGCGCGGCGGCCAACGACCGGCGGCGACGGCGGCGGCCGGACTG
>NW_017805928.1:16772-17744 GCF_001891065.2 Hippocampus comes | reverse complement strand
GCCGCCGCCGCCGCGCGCCCTCACGCCCTCACGCCCTAACGCCCGCCCTTTCAGGTCTGTCCATCCGCAGCGTCTGCTGGAAGGCCGACCGCGTTCTGGCCGGGACGCAGGACGGCGAGATCTTCGAGGTCATGGTTCGCGACAGGGACAAACCGCTGCTGCTGATGCAGGGCCACGGCGAGGGCGAGCTGTGGGCACTCGACCTCCATCCCAAGCAGCCCGTCGCCGTCACCGGCAGCGACGACCGCTCCGTCAGGTGAGCGGCGGACGCCCTTCCCGGGCCCGTCCGTCCCATTGGCACGTCGCCTCGCGTCGCCCCTCGCCATCGGTTCCTCCGCGGCGTCGTATCCCGCTCGTTTGCGTTGCTGCGGAGAAAACGTCGGGGAGAAGCGCCATCGTGCGCGTTCCGTCCGTACGTCGTCGTCGGCCTCAAAGATGGGTCTGCGTCACGCTGTCGGAAGCGTCGGAACGGAAACGAAAGCAAAGGCGCGGAGACCGCGCCGCCGTTCGCCGGACTGAGAATCGTCTCCCTCCTCCCGACGCGCCCCATTCAAATGATCGGCGAGCTTTGCGGAAGCCCGATCGCCATCGCCCATCGTTGGAATGGCTCGCGTTGGAGGAGGGAGACGCGGAAAACGGGCTGCGCGGGCCGGGGGGCTCGCGAGGACCGCACTTGGGCACTCGCACGCCCTACGGGAAACCCGGCTTCCGCAAACGCACTCGTGAGTCTTTTCGGCCACGGTGGCAACGCAAGATGGCCGCCCTCCGGTTTCAGTTGCCAATTGCGAGTCTGTTTTCTCGTTTGTTTTTTTCCTTTTTTTGAGCGGGGGGCTCGCGAGGACCGCACTTGGGCACTCGCGCGCCCTACGGGAAACCCGGCTTCCGCAAACGCACTCGTGAGTCTTTTCGGCCGCGGTGGCAACGCAAGATGGCCGCCCTCCGATTTCAGTCCGTTTTCTTGTTTGTTTTTTT
>NW_017805928.1:16089-16579 GCF_001891065.2 Hippocampus comes | reverse complement strand
CCGACGGCGGCGCGGTGGACGTCGACCCCGTAGCGCAACGCTTTAAGAAAGTGGGCGAGTGCGCCCGCTCCGCCTCCTTCATCACCCACCTGGACTGGTCGGTCGACTCGCGCTTCCTGCAAACCAACGACGGCGCAGGACAACGCCTCTTTTACCGGATGCCAGGTAAAGCCCGCGACCTTAAGCCTTAAGCGCGTCGTCCCCCGCGACTGATCGCCGCGGGCGTTTGTCGACGCCCTCGCGTCAGGTTAGGCGGAGGGACGTCGTACGGGCCTTGTCCGAGCTTCGCGGTCGCCCCCTCGGGCCTTTTTTTGCAAACTCCATCCGCGCCGAGTCCCCGGTCCGGGTATGAAAAACCTGACCCGAGTTGCCCGTTGAGTCCAAGCGCTCGCGGCTAAAGGCAAGCGCCGGCAAGGTTCGGACATGATGGACCTCGATCGGCCGTCTCCGGCAAACGGCGGCGTTCGGCCGACCGAGAGCGACGCCGCCA
>NW_017805928.1:15349-15962 GCF_001891065.2 Hippocampus comes | reverse complement strand
CCCTTTGCCGCCGTGGCGCCAACTTCACTCGGGGACGAGTGGGCGGAGTTTTTCCCCGCTCAATTGGGATGGCGCAAGCGCAATCTTTCCGGGAGCGCCGTGCCCGACGCGTCAAATGAGCAAAAGGCACACAAACGCCGTCTGGCAAAGCGGAAACGGCCGAGACTCGCGAGGTTTTCGGGAGAGTCTTTCCCCCCCGGTTTTAGCCACGCACGCCGGTCCCAAAGAGGGAGGCCTCCGTTCCGTCGGGACGCTCGGTCCGGCCGGAGTCGTGTCGCGCGACTCCAGGTCCCGCCCCGGCGGGCCAAAGCGAAGAATCGGCCGGTGACGGAGACCTTTGACCTCCTCGACAGCGGGTAAGCCGCTGTCCAAGGAGGAGGCCAAGGGGGCCCGCTGGATGACGTGGACCGGCGTGCTGGGCCCGGAGGTCAACGGCATCTGGCCCAAATACTCCCACGTGACCGACGTCAACTCGGTGGACGCCAACTACGGCGGCGCCGTGCTGGCCGCCGGCGACGACCTGGGCCTCGTCAAACTCTTCCGCTTCCCGTGCCTCAAGAAAGGTCCGTCCCGTGCTCCGTGCTGCGTGCTCCGTCCCGCGCTCCGCCGGCCG
>NW_017805928.1:13779-15213 GCF_001891065.2 Hippocampus comes | reverse complement strand
CCGTCTTCCGGTGGCGCTTCTTGCCCGAGGGCGTCGCCAACGGCGTCCCGGAACCGCTCCTCCGAGGTAAGGTCGCCCGACCGGAGCCGGGCGCGCTACGGCGGACTCCCGCGTCCCGCCCGCCGTCGGAGCGCAAAACCGGCGCTCGCGGGGAGGGCGGCGGCGCCCAAAGTTTTCTTCATGGGTGAGAAGATCCGTGTGTCAAAGTTGACGTGATCTTAGAAGGCCACGCGGACTCCGACAGCGGCGACTCGGACTCGGACGTATCCGACGTCCCCGAGATCGACTCGGACATCGAGCGGGAATCCCAGCACAACTACGAGCGCCAGGTGACCTGAAGACACGGCCGTGTTCCAACCCCCCCGCCATGTTTTTTTTGGTGGTGGTGGGGGGGGGGGTCGTCTTCTTCTTCCGACATCTGAGCGTTTGGCCTTTGCGCCCGCAGGTTTACAAGGACGACCTGCCGCAGCTGCGCAGGAAGCTGATCGGGTCACTCAAGAGGCAGAAAGCTCCCGAGGAGGGTCTGAGGCTGCAATTTGTTCACGGGTAAGAACTCACGAGTCGCTCTTTGTTGCACGTTTGAAAGTGCGCTCGAGATGAGACGAGACGAGATGAGACGAGCTCTCCTTTCTCCAAGCGAGCGCTCGGAAACACGCCGACGCCGTTTCTTCCCGTGTCGATTCGTGTGCGCCGTCCCCACCGAATGAATACGGCGTGAGATGGGCGAGAACGAAAAATCAAGTCCAGAGTCCAAAAGCCAAAGAAGGCAAAAGAGTTTTGGGGACGGGATTTAAAGATGGGCGGCGGGGGGGCTTGCCGATCGTTCAGTGGGGGGAGGGACCGGCAACAGAAAAGGTTCCGTCCCCTCCAAGCCTCCTTTTAGTTCTTGGTACCTCCAATCCAATGATGTCCGGTCCGCAGAGGGGCCCCCCCCCCCCACCCCTCACAAGGGGTTAGGTGGAGCGAGGCCGTTTCAAGATTTGAAAACAAAGAAAGAGGATCTTGAAAAGGACGAGCCGGGGAAGGGATGCCGGAGTCGGAGTGGCGCGAGTTGCGCCGGTCCGGAGGCGAGCGGCGGCGTTTGGGAGCGACCGGAGGCGCTTCGCGAAGGATCGGCCCGCTCCAAAGTCGAGCGCGCGACAGCCGTCCGGCCGGGATGCGACCGAGGCGGGAATTGACGGATCTCAAAGTGCGGGCGGACCGGGCCGGACCGGACCAAAGAAGCCGGACGGATCGGGCCGTCCGGTTTCAGACCGCAGTTTGAGGCCGCCGCCCTCTTTTCGTGAAAATTCAACGACGTTGGACTTGCGGGGCGGCCGTTCCCGCAGGTACCGGGGCTTCGACTGCCGAAACAACCTGTTCTACAGTCGGACGGGCGAGGTGGTGTACCACGTGGCCGCCGTGGCGGGGGGCTACAACCGGGCGGCGGCCACC
>NW_017805928.1:13365-13612 GCF_001891065.2 Hippocampus comes | reverse complement strand
TGGGACGTCTCCACTCTGAAATGTCTGTCGCTGCTCCGAGGTCACCACAGCGCCGGCGTGTGCGCGCTGGACTTCACCGGTAATCTGCCGTCCGCTCGGCTCGGCGGCGGCGGCGGCCCTCGGGCTTGATTTCCGCATTTTGCGCTCGTAGCCGACGGCAAGAGTTTGCTGTCGGTGGGAATGGACGACTCGCACTCCGTGGTCATCTGGGACTGGAAGAAGGGCGAGCGACTGGCCAAAAGCAGGG
>NW_017805928.1:13123-13353 GCF_001891065.2 Hippocampus comes | reverse complement strand
CGCCCGCCCGCCCGCCCGGCCCAAGAGTGACCCGGGCTCGCCCTCCACTCGCCCCGCTTCTCTTGCAGCGGTCACAAGGACAAAGTGTTTGTGGTGAAGAGTAATCCCTTCAGGACGGACAAGCTGGTCACGCTGGGGACCAAACACATCAAGTTCGGGCAACACGCAGGTGGGAAAGCGCCGGCCGGCCGCTCGGAGCCCGACGGGCCGAACCCGCGCCGGCGACCGGC
>NW_017805928.1:11797-12847 GCF_001891065.2 Hippocampus comes | reverse complement strand
GCCGGCGGCGACGTTTACGTTTGGCGGGAAAGCGCGCTGGTGAAGACCGTCAAGGCCCACGACGGGCCCGTGTTCGCCATGTGCTCCCTGGACAAGGTCCGGAGCGGACGCCGTCGTCGCCGACTGAAGGGAAGGCCTCTGTCCAACCACTGCGCCCGCGCCGGCGTCGCCCGGCAAAGAAAAGTCGGAGTCGACGAGCTTCTTTTTAAGGGACCGGGTCTCCCGATTCGGAAATGCCGCCGAGGCCCGCGTCCCGCCGGTGGCGCCGAAAGCCCCGCGGCTAGTTTTAGCCGCTACGCCGGACCCGTCGGGAAAGTCAAGACGGGTATCGAGAACGCGACTCGTGAAGCGAAGGCTCCGGCTCCGAGAGGGCTTCCCGCGTGCGATGTCGCGTACGGGTTCCCCAACGGCGCCTGTCGCCCGCGCCGTCCAGGGCTTCGCGACGGGCGGCAAGGACGGCGTGGTGGAGCTGTGGGACGACGCCTCGGAAAGGTGCCTGAAGACCTACGCCATCAAGAGGACGCTTCTGTCCCCCTCGTCCAAAGGTGGGACGCGCCGCCGGCCCCGCCCCCGCCCCGCCCCCGCCGGCTTTCCGACCCCGCCCTGGTGCCTCTTTAGGGCTGCTGCTGGAAGACAACCCGTCCGTCCGAGCCATCGCGCTGGCGCACGGGCGCATTCTGGTCGGCACCAAGAACGGAGAAATTCTGGAGGTGGACAAGAGCGGGGCCACGACGCTGCTGGTCCAGGTCAGACCGAACGCGAGGCCGCGGGCCCGAGACCCGGCGCGTCACCGCCCGACGCGTCGCCCTCAGGGTCACGCCGAGGGCGAGGTCTGGGGTTTGGCCGCCCACCCGCTGCTTCCCGTCTGCGCCACCGTCGGCGACGACGGAACCCTCCGGATGTGGGAGCTGTCGGCCGATCGCCGGATGGTGGCCGTGCGCAAGCTGAAGAAAGGTTTGTCCCCCGTCCCCCGTCCCGTCCCCCCCCCCCGCGTCCGACCGCTCTGGCGCTTTGTTTTGCCGCCGGCGAAGGCGGGCGCTGCTGCGCCTT
>NW_017805928.1:10678-11270 GCF_001891065.2 Hippocampus comes | reverse complement strand
GCAAGCAGAGCGTGGACGCGGCCGAGGTCAGAAAAAGCGCGCCGAGCGTGCGGCAAACGCCCGCCTCGTCCCGTCCCGTGTCCGCCTCCGGGTCAGAGGGAGGACAAAGCGCTCGACAGCGAGGAGTCCGACGACGACGCCGAGGAAGACGGAGGTACGCCGTGCGGCGAACGCTCCGCTCCGAGCGAGAAGGCGACTTGATCTCGGGTGTCCCGCAAGGGTCCGTTTTCGGCACCGGAGCAAAGCGCCGCTTCTTTGACTTTGCGAAAGAGCGGCTTTCTATCGCCGCGTCATCAGGCTACGACAGCGACGTGGCTCGGGAGAGGGCGGCGGACTACGTGACCAAGGTCTACTCCCCCAGCATCCGGAAGATGACGGGAACCAAACCTCACCTGCAGCGCAAGGAACTCGCGCCGGAAGAAAGGTACCGGTCGGCACTTTGGGGATCGATCCCGCGTCTCGGCGCCGTCACCCGGCCGGCCGTCGCCTTTTCAGACCTCCGGTGAGTCGGGCGACTCCGCTGCCCGACAAGCTGCTGCGGAACAGCGCGTCCAGGAAGAAGAAGGCGGAGGAGGCGAGTCCGGCCGCGCGC
>NW_017805928.1:9600-10327 GCF_001891065.2 Hippocampus comes | reverse complement strand
GGAAGAGGAAGGCGGTGGAGGCGAGTCCGGCCGAGCGCTGGCGATTTTGGGCGCCGCCCGGCGTGACGGCGCTTGTGCCGTTGTTGCCTTTCCAGGACCTGCGGCTGGATCACGTCTTCGGGTACCGGGGCTCGGACTGCCGCAACAACCTTCACTACCTCAACGACGGCGCCGACATCGTCTTCCACGCGGCGGCCGCGGCCATCGTGCTCAACCTGTCCTCGGGTTCGTAGTCGGCGCCGGGGAGCGCGCGGGCCGAGTCCGAAGCGCGGAACAAACGCCGACGCGCCCCCGTCCCGTTTGTAGCCGGCAAAGGCCGCGGGAGACCTTCTTCCCGCCTCTTTGTCGCTGAAAAGGCTCCGCGGCGGTGTCGCATCTCGTCAGGAGAGCGGCCATCCGGCGTTCTTGGAAACGAGGTCACGGAAGGGGCCTTTGGCGGCCCTTCCTCTCAATTTGCGCAGCGCGGACGCAACGTGGTGGTTCAGGGGGCCGCCGCGCGGGGGCCAATCCGCGTCTCCTGTGCCCACAGGAACTCAGAGTTTTTATCTGGAGCACACGGACGACATCCTGTGCCTGACCGTCAACCAGCACCCCAAATACCAAAACGTCATCGCCACCGGGCAGATCGGTGAGTCGGGCGCGCTCGCCGGCCCCGCTCCTCCATGTCCAACGGCCGCCGCCGCCGCCGCCGCATGCAGCCGGCTTTTGCTGCATGTGCCGCTTTTTT
>NW_017805928.1:7549-7952 GCF_001891065.2 Hippocampus comes | reverse complement strand
GGGGGAGCCGCCTTGCGGGGGCCAATCCGCGTCTCCTGTGCCGACAGGAACTCAGAGTTTTTATCTGGAGCACACGGACGACATCCTGTGCCTGACCGTCAACCAGCACCCCAAATACCAAAACGTCATCGCCACCGGGCAGATCGGTGAGTCGGGCGCGCTCGCCGGCCCCGCTCCTCCATGTCCAACGGCCGCCGCCGCCGCCGCCGCATGCAGCGGGCTGCTCTTGCTCCATGTGCCGCTTTTCTTTTTCTCTTTTTTGTTTCTGGGTTGTTTTTTTTGTTTTTTTTGGCGTCCTTGTTTTCTCCGCCCCTCCGTCAGGAGACATCGCGGAGCTCCCGGGTAAGCCCCGCCCACCCCGGCTTCCGTCACGCGCGCGCGCGTCGCTGGCGTCGCGGCCGGC
>NW_017805928.1:7133-7529 GCF_001891065.2 Hippocampus comes | reverse complement strand
GCGCCGTCCGTCCGCGTGTGGGACGCCGCGAGCAAGCGGACCCTCTCCGTGCTGCGCTGCTGCCACGCCAAAGCCGTGGGCTACGTCCACTTCAGCGCCACGGGGAAGCTGCTGCTGTCCGTCGGGGTGGAGCCCGAACACGTCGTCAGCGTGTGGAGGTGGCAGGAAGGTGAGGTCGGCGCGTCCCGCCTCGCCCGCCACCGACCGCTGTCGCCCGCCCACACGCGTCTTTTGACGGCAGGCGCCAGGGTCGCCGGCAAAGGGGGCCACCCGGAGCGGATCTTCGCGGCGGAGTTCCGGCCCGACTCGGACAGCCGCTTCGTGTCGGTGGGCGTCAAACACGTCAGGTTCTGGACTTTGGCGGGCGGCTCGCTCCTGTACAAGAAAGGCGCGCTG
>NW_017805928.1:0-289 GCF_001891065.2 Hippocampus comes | reverse complement strand
CGCGTCACTGCGAGCCCCGCGTGCCGGCCGCCGCCGTGTCTTGCAGGAGTCAGGAGGTACGGCAAGGATTTCCAGGCCATCGCCGACGTCATCGGCAACAAAACGCCGGGACAAGTGAAGAATTTTTTCGTCAACTACCGCCGCCGATTCAACCTGGAGGAGGTGCTTCAGGAGTGGGAGGCGGAGCAAGGGGACGGCGGCGCCGCCTCCGGGGAGGAGTCGAAAAACGCTTCCGCCGCGCCCTCCGGGAGGAGCACCGACGAGGAGGACGAGGAGGTGAATCGGATCG
>NW_017805927.1:2181-6342 GCF_001891065.2 Hippocampus comes | reverse complement strand
GCCCCCCCCCCAACACACCCTCCCCCGACCGGGGAGGAGGGAGCATCATCCTTCTCTTCACTTGCAGAGGACGTCTGCGTGCACCTGTCGAATGGACTGTCTCCACAGGGTAAGTGCATGCTCATCTATCTATCCATCCATCCATCCATCCATCCATCCAATTCAAGCGGCCCATCCATCCATCCATCCATCCATCCATCCAGTTCAAGCGGGATGCGTCCTCTTTTGAGCGGCATTGAATGCACTCAAATGCAGCGAGATCGCTGCAACTTGTGGCCGGCTGCATGCAACACTTACACGTGACGTGTGACTACCCATTAAAAGTAGGTGATGGGAACGCTTCGAGACCTTCAGTTTGCCCTGCAACTAAAGATTGAGGAGCTCCGTCAGAGGGACACCCTGATCGATGAACTGGAGCTCGAACTCGATACCAAGGATGAACTCATTCGGAGACTTCAGGAGGAACTGGATCGCTACAGAGCCTCCGTTGTCTTACCGGGACCCTCTGCAGCCAGCGCCGGTCGGTGTACAATTTTCTTCTTTGGATGGTTTGCCTCTTTTGAGGCACCAGTATGATTTTTTTTTTTTTTTTTTGTCATTGCAGCCTGCTCTAGTCATGGTGCTGACCTGCGAGTTGCGAACAAGAAGACCGTCATTTCAGAGTCCTTCACTCTGGATTCGACGAATTGCTTCACCTTGTGTGACAAAAATCAGGAGTGAGTAAACCGTTTTTCTCCTCAGGAAGAAAAAAAAAATGCCGGGGTGCAATAACTGGTCTCCGGGGTGTCTTGGAGACATTACTGCAAAAGATCCTTGAAGGACTTCAACCTCCAATTAGTTTGAGTTTATAACGTTCCCCTGGGAAGTGTCAGAAAATAGGGTTGAGACGCAAAATTAATTGTCCTTATTTTTCATCTCCTTCCGTGGCGGCATCACGAAACACACACACACACACACACACACACACACACACACACACACACACACACACACACACACACAACCGAACTGCACTCCACAAATGGACCGTGCTCGAAGCGGGTGACAGTAAATGATGTCGATTGTACCTCGAGTCACAGAAATCATTGCAGACTCTGATGACGCATCACTGACCCCGGAGCATCCCTTCCCTCTGCGCTTCCAGGAGTCAGAAGTTGATCCAGGCCGCTTTTTTGAAAAGTCACCTGTTGAGGAACCTCAACGAAGATGAAACGAGAGCCGTCACGGCCTGCATGCAACTCACGGCTGTCCGTCACGGCTGCTGCGTGATCCAGCAGGGAACCAGCGGCGGCTCGCAGGCTTATGTTGTACAAGGTAAAGCCGTGCTCATCGCGCGGCAACGTTAGTCACGTCGGAGGATTTGCAAGGTGCTTGAAATGATTAATAGCGAGCGCGGACACCGTCCTCAAGACTCCTGCTTTGGCATGAAACGGCTTTTCCCGTTTTCTCTCTCATCATGCTCATTGCTCTCAGATGATGTCTCGGAATATTAAATCGCAATTGTCACATTGAAAGGGGAATCATCTCGACTAGATTCTTTTTCAAAATTGTTGAGCGAAGTGAAGCAAATGGATGAATATGACCTGTCTTGTCTCAGGTTGCCCGAACAAGTGTCTAATATACAATGCGGCCGCTTGACAGCTGAATAGTTTGAGGTGCAGAGGTCACTTATTGTTTGATGTTTTTGGATGTAATGCACACTGCCGATGATCGCCGCCTTGACCGAGTGTGTGTCATCACAGAGGGGAGGCTAGACGTGACGAAAGATGGACAAAAATTGTTCGCGATCGAAGCAGGGGAAGTATTCGGAGAGGTGGCGCTGCTCTACAACTGCACGCAAATCTACTCCGTCACAGGTATGTATGTGTGTCTTGTTTTCTTGTTTTTTTTTTTAAAAATATATTCAGGCTGCGATAACTAAGTCAACTTGTTGAGGCATTTCAATGTTTAGATTAGGTATGGATGTGATTCATTTTCTGGGAAAAGGGATTATAAGAAGCAGGGGCATTGCGGCTAGAGGTCACAGAGAACACCACGCCGACTGAATGGTTTCCTGGCATACTGTATGCGTTGAATTTAAAACAGTCCATCTGTTCCCTGCGATGCCACATTCAGCAAAAAAAAAATCTGAAAATCTCAAAGGTGGTCCGTGAATTTCACACTTGTGACAGGATTTTTGTTTGGGTAAATGACGGGCTATCATGACAGAGGATTGCAGGGACCTTCTGTCAAGCAACTCGATGTGCATGTGACCCGCTTCCGCAAGGAAATAGGCTGCTGCAGATCATCCGAAATTGGAAAAAGAACTTTGTTTGCCCTCTTTATCTGGCAACCAGACGCCATGACAACGCTGCACGAACGCCCTTTGCAGCATGCCCTTCTCTAATAGCTTTTCTTTTTTTTTTTTTTTTTTATCAGCATCAGAATTATTTGTTTGCCATCTGTGATCTTGACAGATGGAACAAGATGTCACCTTTGGGAAGATCACATTAGCATAGCACAAGCCAGCATACCAACAGGAGCTCAAATGTTATGTGAAAGTTGTGATTTACACTGTCGCTGCGGTATAAATTCAACTTAATGTTGATTACTGTGGTTGCAGATTGCAGTCGTGTGAAATGGCGTAGTCATTAACCTGCGATTGTACCTAATGTTGTGACCGCCGAATGTAAATGAGCCTCCACTTGTGCTTAACCTTCTGTTGAATGCATTTGTGATCATTCATCCACAGGAATACTTTCCATTGTTCAAGTGACCTTGGAAATATGTCTGGAAGTATACTTACTTCAATACGCGACACAAGGGAGGCAAACATTTTAACACACACACACACAAAAAAGAAAAACAAAACTGCAAAATCTGAAACCAACATTAATACATTACATTAAGACTCTTGCTTGTTTGAAGGCCATGTAGTGACAAAAAAAAATACCCCAAGGTTAAAAAGGTATATTTTACTGCTGATTATAATGATAGAATGATGACTCGAATTCTCGGTAATATACTGCTCTCATCACCATGACTACTGGGGGCGGAGCCTGAGACGAGTGACTAGATTGTCTTGTGTCAGCACAGCCAGGGTGCAGCAAAAAGAAAAAGTGGACCAGTGATGTATCGAGATCTACTCCTAGCCTTGCTGATAATGGCTTGAGAAACTTGGTGTGTGTGTGTGTGTGTGTGTGTGTGTGTGTGCGCATGTGTGTGTTACTATGTAAATAAAATGTACTTATTACGGCACTTCATGTATTTCAGTCATTGCAGTTTTTCCACTTACATGCAGCATAACAGCTAAGTGGTGCTTCACCGTGTTTGCTTTGAAAGGTGGGCTTTATGAACTGACCTGCATTCAGTTCGGATTCCTTTATGTATTCAAAATCCAAACCATTCAGTGCTTTATAGACCAGCCGCAGAATATTACAATATATTTTGCAGTCGTCCTGCGGTAGCTGAAAATTGGCTTTGGATCTTCACCCAGCTTAGCTTTCAAGTCATGGATGGAGAAACTCGGTTTGGGGTGCCAGATACAAGATTGACTTGAGTTTTTTCTTTCCAGTGAACATTTTACCTTTAGTTCATAGAATCGGTTTAAAACAGAATGGGAGACAGAGCTGTCAGCTGTATGCCTTTCATCTTCCAGGAAATGAAACTATCCCGCACAGCTCTCTTAATAATTCTGTTCTAATGGCGCGGTTAAGATATCGACCATCGCTGTCAATCAGATAGTGGACGCAATTTGAAAGTTCAGACAGTGGACATCTGCCGTCCCCGCTCACAGGCACCTTCTTTGAACCAGTGTGAGTGTCATTATTAATTCAAACATCCGGTTCCGACATCCGGAGATTTTAATTATAGTTTAGGGAAATCAGATTTATGGTAGATGTTCTTCTCCATTAATAATGTCCGCTTATGAATAATAAGTGTTCACATTTTTTTTGAGGCCCTTCACGCAAGTTTCTCGAGTAGAAGTCAACCTAATGTGTCCCCTTTGTCGTCTATCCCCCTTTTTTTTGCTCCTCAGCACAGTCGGACAGCAAGCTGTGGGTTATCGAGCGCAAGAGTTACCAGACTGTGCTCATGCAGAGTGGCCGCGACAGCCTCACGCGTACGTCGGAGCTGCTGAGCAGGTGGATGTCAACAATGGATGTCTTTTTTTTTTTTTTT
>NW_017805927.1:0-2073 GCF_001891065.2 Hippocampus comes | reverse complement strand
TTCTGTCAAAGTCCCACACACACACACACACACACACACACACACACACACACACACACACACACACACACACACACACACACACACACACACATCACCTTGCCTATCGATCATCATTTCTTGGTCCCCACCCGCCAATTCCTTCATTTCACTTTGGACTCTGTTTCTCATCAGCAAGCTTTTATGTTGAGTTTGATCGTTTCTCTCGTCTTTCTTTCTCTCCGCAGGCTCGCTACACTCAAGGCGACTACATCATTCGGCAAGGCGCCACAGGGGACACCTTTTATGTCATTAACAAAGGCCAGGTAAAGTCGGGCGCAACGAGGGCCAAATGTCAACACGGCTTAGGAAATGTCTCTGGAATAAGCGACGATCGAATTTGTCGCCTTTCCTCATTGCTTTTTGCTCTTCTTGCGACTCCCATTTTGGTTGTGTAGGTGAAAATCACAGAAAAGAAGACAGGGGATGAAGAGCAAATCCTCTCCAAGCTCTCGGAGAGGCAGTGGTTTGGAGAGAAAGCTTTGTGGGGGTAAAGGCGGGATATCGGTTAAGTTGTAATCACAAGCCTGTGATCGAATTTCATGGAATGAAATGTCCTCTCCTTAATCAGAGAGGATGTGCGTGCTGCGAATGTCATCGCGGTCAGTGACGTTGCGTGTCTGCTCATCGACAGAGAGTAAGATATCACACCAAGGATGGATGCCGATTGGGGAATAGTTCAACAAGTGTCTAGTGATTGCTTTTTTTTTTTTTTTCCAGGACCTTCAGTGATATCCTTGGAGGGATGGTGTTTGACAGCAGTCTCGAGACGCAACAGAAGACCGGATGCAAAGACGAGTAAGGAGAATTTGATTAATTACTTGTTCCTAGAGACCAAACTGTCACAGTCGTAAACCTTTATTAGCTCGACGTGCCAAAATTCAAGTGTTGACCATTTCTTCTTCCTCACACGAGGACAATTAGACATGAACTATTTAGTATGAATCTGTGTTCATCTGTTTTAACAATTAAAAGTCCATTCCTGACAAATAGGCCTCCCAAATATCTTGCATTTTCATATTAATAACCATAAAATGAACTCAGCCAGGAATGTAATCCATCATAAAATAACATGTACTGCAACCAACCAGATTTGATCTAGCCAATCAGCGTTTCAATCAGCTTATATAGTGCTTGTTTTTTTTTTAAGGCACTTTCAGATGAACTGAAATGCACAACACGACTCTCAGAATATTCAACTGAAAGGACCTTTATTCAGAAAACTTGGTCATTTTTCGACTCCTTTTAAGGGAATGGAAATAAAACAGGAAGTTGAAACTTACCAAAATAAAACCAGAACGAAGCGACACTTCAGCTCACTGGCGATCATCCGTTTTTTTTTTAAGGCACTTTCAGATGAACTGAAATGCACAACACGACTCTCAGAATATTCAACTGAAAGGACCTTTATTCAGAAAACTTGGTCATTTTTCGACTCCTTTTAAGGGAATGGAAATAAAACAGGAAGTTGAAACTTACCAAAATAAAACCAGAACGAAGCGACACTTCAGCTCACTAGCGATCATCCGCATACTATTCAGACACTGAAATACTGGCTCGTGTTGGATAAAAGTATTCGGACACCCTCTGAGTTTGCGTCCTTCATGACAACACTCTTCTTGTCCTAATAAAAGAATAAATGTCTCAAAAAGCCACAAAGTCTCTCAGTAAAAGCAAAACAGGCACAGGGAGTCCTTTGATGTTGACTGAAATGCAATCTACTGAGGTATGCTGGCAACTCGCGTCATATGGCGTGGTATGTTTTTCACCAGAATTTTGGTCAAACTCAAAACAGTTTCAGTTTTGCTGAATTGTGATGCCTCTGGATTCCATCCATCCATTTTCTTGGCCTCTTTAGGGTCCTGCGTGAATTGGAGCCCATCCCAGTTTTGGGTGAGCCACACCACGCACTGGTTACAGCTCAATCTCAGGGAATTAATCAGATATTGGGGTGCACAGCTCATAAATAGTTGCGAGGTTTTGTTGTTTTTGAAAAACAGTCGCAAAAAAGTCGCGTAGCTAGCACCACGCTTC
>NW_017805926.1:21853-22577 GCF_001891065.2 Hippocampus comes | reverse complement strand
AAAAAGGGATTCAATTGATTCCAGAATGTGAATTGCTGGGAATGTTTGCTCTGCTTTTAGTCTCCGTTCGAAGCAATGGTGAACTTCCATTTTTTTGTACAATTCACATACAGGAGTGCAAAAGTGAAAATATTTCATAATTTAAATATTTTTGTTATCAGGTTACAGGGTGCATGAAAGGGTTAATCGTATTTATAGAGATACATTATAAGCCTTTTTTTTTTTTGGTGTCCTAACATCCTGCTTTTGTTTTGATGATATGATGTAATACGATGTCCCGCTACAAAATATTACTGTGGTGTGAATATTGCACTGAAGCTTGATTCGAAGAAAATCATGAATCGAATCAAAATCGCATCGGTCACATTGATGGTTTAGAGCAGGGGTGTCAAACTCATTTTAGTCGCGGGCCAATTTGGAGGTACGTCTTCCCACGGAGGGGCCGTTGTGACAGTGACACCACAAAATTATTACTTGTACACCACAAATTAATTGGTTGCTAGTTTTGAAATCAGTCAAGTCGATTAAAATAGTTTGTTCAATTATTGTTCAAGTGATGGTAAACAGGGTAACAAAATGATTGCAAAATCTCAATGTTATTTATTACATGTGACAATATGACATTTTGGTACAGATCTTAGCTCGTTGACACACGTGATTTGCTTTCGGGGGCCACATAAATTGACCTGGCGGGCCAGATCTGGCCCCCGGGCCTTGAGTTTGA
>NW_017805926.1:19174-21739 GCF_001891065.2 Hippocampus comes | reverse complement strand
TATTATCTACCCCCCCCCCCCCCCCCAAAAAAAAAATCCACAGGCATTTGAACAAGGGTGTGTAGACTTTTATATCAGCCCTAAAATCTCATTTTAGAGCCTACACATTCATTAATCAAAATAAGTTTACAAAAATGACAAACATGAAAACATTTGGGGTTATTTTTCGTCTTCCACAGGAAATATAAAAGCCTTGGCCGCCAGTCTTACCGCTGTAGTCAATTCAATCGTTTTGTCACAGGCTGTTCGAGCGAAGCACCTGCGTTATCTTCTCGCCCGTGTTTGCTTTCGCGGCGACGGCTCAAGAGTTCAGACCGGGGTCAGACCCGACGGGGCAGGTAAAGGCTGCCGGCTACAAAGTGGCACGCAAAGGTCAGGGTGTGGAGCGCACACAGTGAGCCCATTGATCCCACTGTATACACCTCGTCGCTTGTTCACACCACACCGAAAAGCTTTCGGGAGCTACAGCGAAATGTATGACGCATACAAATAAAATTGACGTTTCCATTCGCACAGATGAAGTCTTCACCCGCAACCCCGATGATGACGAGCGCTACAGAAAAGTTATTGTGGATGGAATTTTTTTTTCAAATTTAAATGACATTCCTTTTTTTGAGGGGGCGGGGGGTTACAGTTTGACTTTGGCCTCTTTGGCCTCCATGGCCTGGGTGGCGATGCGAGCGCGCTCCGTTAGCGCGGCGTCCTGCGGCGCGGCGCTCTTAAGCAGGAAGTGGCTGATGAAAAGCTTCAGGCCCTCGCGCAGCATTCGCAGCTGGGGAATTCCAGAAATCCTGGCAGGCGGGCAACAAATGAAGGGGGCGGAAGGACGGTGGGTGGTCGACAGCATGCAAAAAAAAAAAGGGAGCACCCACGTAAAAGCAAAACTATCTTGACGCTGCAGCTTTAGTGAAATGCGGGAGGACGCTAACTTCGACATGATTGTTATTCTGTTAAACTTTTTGCTTTGTTACAGCTTCGGTTGTTGTGAAAGCGCTTTACAAATAAAGATGACGCATTGTATATATTTCTACTTCCAAATTGGGTCCAATTTGGAATATTTCTCAAAAATGTCTCCAACATTTGTATTCAATAATGCATGTAGACAAACACATTTTTTTGACTAATACGAAGCAGAAGCTAAGAGCGTCTTTAACACCACGCAGGGAATTTCTTTATAACACACGTCTTTTTACTTTGATAGGTGCTGCTGTTTTGGTTAGCGAAGCAGCAAATAACTCCAGAGCTCACGCCAGTTGTATTACCCGTTTTTTTTCCCCCTAATACGGGAGTGGGTGGGTTGTGTTGCTCACCTTGAAAAAATGCCGATGACATCCTCGGGCTCGGTGTCTGTGAGCAGTCGAGTCAGGACTTGGCGCAGGAAACGCACCTTGGCCTTGTCGAGCTCTCCGAACTCGATTACCTAGAATACCAAAAGAACCACCCGTGTGAATGTCCAGAAAGAAAACGGAACGAAAATGGCACCCGGCAGAGCGAAGACCTCCACCAAGGCCAGACCGACCAATAGCCACACAGAATATTGAAAGTGGAGGGAAAGTAGCATAGCCAGATCTGTCCCAAAATATTTTTTTTTTGTTGGACCTGAGTGCCTCCCCTCTACGAAGCTTCTTATTTGCATCATCAACCAACTAACGGTTAAAGAAACATATGATTTTTTTTTTCTTCTTTAGATTTTTTTTTTTTAAAGCATTATTCATTAGCTCGCAAAGCAAAACAAGAATTCCCCTCGAGTCCGGAATGTGCTTGCTTACTTTGAGCAGCGAGAGCGAGAAGCACTTTTTCTGGAGGAAGAGGGTCACGAGCTGGATCAAATTGTTAAAAGTCCTGGCGGGAAGGTTGGAAAGCTCCCGGAATTTATCCCACAGGCTGAACTGGAAGGTGATCTGTGAAAATGGAAACAGAAAAAAAGTGTCAAAACCAATGAGAGGAAACTTAACGAGCTCACGCGCGAAAAGCAAACGTTCCCAGCGCGGCTCTTTGAGAGGGACAAAGAGTTGTCGTGGCCGATGCAGTCGGGCCGAGGAGGAAGCGTTGTTGTTGGTGGTCGCAGTTTGAGTGGTTTGCTCATAACACGGGGGCGAGAAGGTGTGAGGAGATCCCG
Organism: Hippocampus comes; assembly: GCF_001891065.2. Classification (NCBI taxonomy): domain Eukaryota; kingdom Metazoa; phylum Chordata; class Actinopteri; order Syngnathiformes; family Syngnathidae; genus Hippocampus; species Hippocampus comes. The sequence continues at coordinate 19,620 of NW_017805926.1, read as the reverse complement.
CCGCGGAGGTCGCGGAGGTCACGCAGGTCGGAAGAGGGGGTACGTGAGAGGAAGTTAGTCATTAGCATGCAGACTTATTAGCACTCAATCAGGTGATTAGGATCAGTGGACCGTGGCTTGGATTGGTTTGTTTTGGAGGGCCTTGGAAATGACATCAATGGCTCTTTACATTGGGAGGGGGCAATTTCCTCAGAGGGACATCATTGTAGATGGACGGCAGAAATGTTTTGATGATTTTTACAACTGTAATTACGGGGGAGGGACTTCACGAGCAAACTTCAAAAAAAAAAAAAAAAAATTGGGGTTGGTTGCTGTGTCAAAAGTATGAGCGGTATCGGTACTTGGTATCAGTGCGTACTCAAAGACTAAGTACTCGTACTGGCAACAGTCCGAACATCTCCAGTTGAATGAATTGACTCTTGTTTGGAAAGGCAAAAGGTTGGACT
>NW_017805926.1:17133-18091 GCF_001891065.2 Hippocampus comes | reverse complement strand
GACGTTATTAGTGCTGGAAGTGCAGTTTAAGGGCATAAATGGTAGTTGCTTTGTTTCCACGAATAGTGGCTCCTCCCCAATTCCAAATTTTACGAAAATATTTTTGGGGACGTCAGAAGAAAATACTGTTTTATTCTCTCTAAAAACTATGGCAGTTCCCATAAGCTGATTATTTATTTCAGGGATGTTTTTTTTTTTTTTTTTGAAAATGCTCTGTTAATATGACTTACCAGAAAAAAATACAAAATATTCATGTTTAAATTGATAATGTGCCCAGCGACTAATTAGGATTCTGATGGGGGAACAGTCAATGTTTGAAGAAACAAATTTGGCTTTAGTTATTCACTACCTACTCTGGTTTGGTCCTGGAATTTCTTCCCGACTTCGGCCGCCATGCGCTGGGCTTCAGCGATGAGCTCCTTGAGGGCCAGGGGGTCGTCCTTCCGCAGCGAGAAGCCGACATTACGCAGCACGAACAGCAACAGCTCGATGTCCTTCTCTCCAAAGACGGCCAAGAGGCGCCGCAGGATGTCGAAGATGAGCAGCGAGTGCACCACCTGGAAGTTGTAGAGGTGCGCCACGACGGCGACCAGGTTGTCGCACTCTTTGCCCTCGCCCGGGTGCTTGTACGTGTCGTCGAAAAGTCGCACGACCGTCTCCAGGAAATGGGCTCCTACCTGGAATGGTACAACTCCACTCAACAAAAAGCTAGATTTAACAACACCACCAATTTGTCGGTCCAATTTAAAATCACTGTCCGCTTTAAAAAGATGTCAGGGAGACTTCCAAGTCAACAGCATCAGATGTACAAGGGCCACTTGGACCAAACACCATAACGTCTGTTTTCTTCTCATTTAAGTTCAAGTAGTTGAGTGCAATCCAGGCTTTTACTTCCTCCAGACAGCGTAGAAAGGGTTCTGTCAGTCGTCATCTGTACCTGTGGGTAAAAAACAAAAAA
>NW_017805926.1:0-4725 GCF_001891065.2 Hippocampus comes | reverse complement strand
TTCAGCCCGGGGTCAGACCCGACGGGGCAGGTAAAGGCTGCCGGCTACAAAGTGGCACGCAAAGGTCAGGGTGTGGAGCGCACACAGTGAGCCCATTGATCCCACTGTATACACCTCGTCGCTTGTTCACACCACACCGAAAAGCTTTCGGGAGCTACAGCGAAATGTATGACGCATACAAATAAAATTGACGTTTCCATTCGCACAGATGAAGTCTTCACCCGCAACCCCGATGATGACGAGCGCTACAGAAAAGTTATTGTGGATGGAATTTTTTTTTCAAATTTAAATGACATTCCTTTTTTTGAGGGGGCGGGGGGTTACAGTTTGACTTTGGCCTCTTTGGCCTCCATGGCCTGGGTGGCGATGCGAGCGCGCTCCGTTAGCGAGGCGTCCTGCGGCGCGGCGCTCTTAAGCAGGAAGTGGCTGATGAAAAGCTTCAGGCCCTCGCGCAGCATTCGCAGCTGGGGAATTCCAGAAATCCTGGCAGGCGGGCAACAAATGAAGGGGGCGGAAGGACGGTGGGTGGTCGACAGCATGCAAAAAATAAATAAAAATAAAAATAAATAAAAAAAAACGAGCGTCCAGGTAAAAGCAAAACTATCTTGACACTGCAGCTTGAGTGAAATGCGGGAGAACGCTAACTTCTACATGATTGCTATTCTAGGTTGAACCTTTTGGTTTGTTACAGCTGCGGTTGTTGTGAAAGCGCTTTACAAATAAAGATGACGCATTGTATATATTTCTACTTCCAAATTGGGTCCAATTTGGAATATTTCTCAAAAATGTCTCCAACATTTGTATTCAATAATGCATGTAGACAAACACATTTTTTTGACTAATACGAAGCAGAAGCTAAGAGCGTCTTTAACACCACGCAGGGAATTTCTTTATAACACACGTCTTTTTACTTTGATAGGTGCTGCTGTTTTGGTTAGCGAAGCAGCAAATAACTCCAGAGCTCACGCCAGTTGTATTACCCGTTTTTTTTCCCCCTAATACGGGAGTGGGTGGGTTGTGTTGCTCACCTTGAAAAAATGCCGATGACATCCTCGGGCTCGGTGTCTGTGAGCAGTCGAGTCAGGACTTGGCGCAGGAAGCGCACCTTGGCCTTGTCGAGCTCTCCGAACTCGATTACCTAGAATACCAAAAGAACCACCCGTGTGAATGTCCAGAAAGAAAACGGAACGAAAATGGCACCCGGCAGAGCGAAGACCTCCACCAAGGCCAGACCGACCAATAGCCACACAGAATATTGAAAGTGGAGGGAAAGTAGCATAGCCAGATCTGTCCCAAAATATTTTTTTTTTGTTGGACCTGAGTGCCTCCCCTCTACGAAGCTTCTTATTTGCATCATCAACCAACTAACGGTTAAAGAAACATATGATTTTTTTTTTCTTCTTTAGATTTTTTTTTTTTAAAGCATTATTCATTAGCTCGCAAAGCAAAACAAGAATTCCCCTCGAGTCCGGAATGTGCTTGCTTACTTTGAGCAGCGAGAGCGAGAAGCACTTTTTCTGGAGGAAGAGGGTCACGAGCTGGATCAAATTGTTAAAAGTCCTGGCGGGAAGGTTGGAAAGCTCCCGGAATTTATCCCACAGGCTGAACTGGAAGGTGATCTGTGAAAATGGAAACAGAAAAAAAGTGTCAAAACCAATGAGAGGAAACTTAACGAGCTCACGCGCGAAAAGCAAACGTTCCCAGCGCGGCTCTTTGAGAGGGACAAAGAGTTGTCGTGGCCGATGCAGTCGGGCCGAGGAGGAAGCGTTGTTGTTGGTGGTCGCAGTTTGAGTGGTTTGCTCATAACACGGGGGCGAGAAGGTGTGAGGAGATCCCGCCGCGGAGGTCGCGGAGGTCACGCAGGTCGGAAGAGGGGGTACGTGAGAGGAAGTTAGTCATTAGCATGCAGACTTATTAGCACTCAATCAGGTGATTAGGATCAGTGGACCGTGGCTTGGATTGGTTTGTTTTGGAGGGCCTTGGAAATGACATCAATGGCTCTTTACATTGGGAGGGGGCAATTTCCTCAGAGGGACATCATTGTAGATGGACGGCAGAAATGTTTTGATGATTTTTACAACTGTAATTACGGGGGAGGGACTTCACGAGCAAACTTCAAAAAAAAAAAAAAAAAAAAAATTGGGGTTGGTTGCTGTGTCAAAAGTATGAGCGGTATCGGTACTTGGTATCAGTGCGTACTCAAAGACTAAGTACTCGTACTGGCAACAGTCCGAACATCTCCAGTTGAATGAATTAACTCTTGTTTGGAAAGGCAAAAGGTTGGACTTTGGACTTCCGATTTGGTTAACTTGTGAGCTTTTAGAGGGTTTTTTTTGGGGGGGGGGGTGTCATGGCTACCTGGAAGCGGCGGTTGTGAGCGCAGAATTTCTCTCCCAGCACGGCGTAGAAGCCGTTGAAGCTTTTTTCCTGCAGGCAGCAGTCCATCAGCACGTGGACGATCTCGCGCTCCTGTTTGTCTTTCAGCCCCATCCTTTACGCCAGCAATGAGGTTTTGTGGTCACAATTCAATGTCACAAGCCCCGCCCCACCTCGACCACCTTCAAATGAAGGACAACGTACCTCAGCAGCTTGTCAAAGGCATCCAAGTAGTCCTCGCTGGTCATGAGCACGCAGAAGATGTTCCTTCGGACCTCCGTGTTCATCCGCTGCTTTCGGGCCAGTTCCAGGACTTTGGCGGTGAACTGAACACAAAGCGTGGATGGGGGATTTTACTGGGCTTAACATGTTTTTGACCTTTTTTTTGGTCAGAACAATCAGTGTTTCACTCACCTGCCCTTCGCCAACGCTTTTATGCTCTTGCTCGCTGATCATGGGCGCGCCGCTCCACGACGAGCCCACGATCCACCAGCGGCCGACCTGGTTGGCCGACAGAAGGTTGTCCAGGGACACCCGCAGTTTCACGTCGCTACCTGCGGCGTTGCGCTGGATCTGTATCGAAAACATTTCGGACTTAAAAGGAATCCTATTCAAAAGGATGAACAAGAGCCAAAAGATGGATTTTGTCATTGACTGCTTCGATCAGCACGCCACTTTACTGGCAGCATTTAAAGGCAATTCTTTGGGGCCACCTGGTGGCCAATGTGTAAATTACCATAAAAATCTAAAACTGAAAACGCTTTTTGTCACCTTGCCTGCAAGCTTTATTCGTGTTTCTTTTTAAACATTTCGGCAGAATTTGTAATCAAATTTTCAGAAGTACATTTGAATTAAATCATTACTTTTACGGTACAGTTCGAAGCACACAAAGTGGCGTACAATAATATTAGCTATTACACGCCATAATTGTGGTCGTTGAAGAAATAAGTATTTTTTTAGGTGGTAGTTGGAGTAAAACAATAAAAATAAAAAATTGAGAACCGCCGATTTTATAGTCACCCACCAGACTTCTCTGCAGTTTCTTGAGCTTCTCCACAGGCTCTGGATCGTAGCCCGGAATCTTGCGCATGTCGTTGTTCTTCAATGCCAGCATGGTTTCCAACATGAAACGGACCTACAAATGTTACGTTATTAGTGCTGGAAGTGCAGTTTAAGGGCATAAATGGTAGTTGCTTTGTTTCCACGAATAGTGGCTCCTCCCCAATTCCAAATTTTACGAAAATAATATTTTTGGGGACGTCAGAAGAAAATACTATTTTATTCTCTCTAAAAACTATGGCAGTTCCCGTAAGCTGATTATTTATTTCAGGGTTGTTTTTTTTTTTGTCACCTTGCCTGCAAGCTTTATTCGTGTTTCTTTTTAAACATTTCGGCAGAATTTGTAATCAAATTTTCAGAAGTACATTTGAATTAAATCATTACTTTTACGGTACAGTTCGAAGCACACAAAGTGGCGTACAATAATATTAGCTATTACACGCCATAATTGTGGTCGTTGAAGAAATAAGTATTTTTTTAGGTGGTAGTTGGAGTAAAACAATAAAAATAAAAAATTGAGAACCGCCGATTTTATAGTCACCCACCAGACTTCTCTGCAGTTTCTTGAGCTTCTCCACAGGCTCTGGATCGTAGCCCGGAATCTTGCGCATGTCGTTGTTCTTCAATGCCAGCATGGTTTCCAACATGAAACGGACCTACAAATGTTACGTTATAAGTTTTGTGCTGGAAGTGCAGTTTAAGGGCATAAATGGTAGTTGCTTTGTTTCCACGAATAGTGGCTCCTCCCCAATTCCAAATTTTACGAAAATATTTTTGGGGACGTCAGAAGAAAATACTGTTTTATTCTCTCTAAAAACTATGGCAGTTCCCATAAGCTGATTATTTATTTCAGGGATTTTTTTTTTTTTTTTTTTGAAAATGCTCTGTTAATATGACTTACCAGAAAAAAATACAAAATATTCATGTTTAAATTGATAATGTGCCCAGCGACTAATTAGGATTCTGATGGGGGAACAGTCAATGTTTGAAGAAACAACTCCTCCCCAATTCCAAATTTTACGAAAATAATATTTTTGGGGACGTCAGAAGAAAATACTATTTTATTCTCTCTAAAAACTATGGCAGTTCCCGTAAGCTGATTATTTATTTCAGGGATGTTTTTTTTTTTTTTTGAAAATGCTCTGTTAATATGAGTTACCAGAAAAAAATACAAAATATTCGTGTTTAAATTGATAATGTGCCCAGCGACTAATTGGGATTCTGATGGGGGAACAGTCAATGTTTGAGGAAACAGATTTGGCTTTAGTTATTCACTACCTACTCTGGTTT
>NW_017805925.1:8594-9419 GCF_001891065.2 Hippocampus comes | reverse complement strand
AGGGACCTCAGGTTCCCAGGCGAGGTCGCATCAGGACATGTTACGCAATCTTCTGGTGGGAACTAAATTCTTTCTGGTGGGAACCAGCTGAAGGGACTTCCCCTTCCAGGCGGGGCTAAATCAGAGCAGGCTCTGAGATCTCAGTCGATGTTCACTTGAGTCGACCAGGGACAGCTCCTGTATGCTGGTTCAGCCTCCTAATGATAGACAGTCTTTTCATGTAGCATTTTGCAGCATGGTTATCATGTATATACATAGGCATGTTGCTTGCACATCTCTCTCTTAAACCATAGTTTTCGTTGCACATCATATGACATTACTTGGAGAGAAAGTAATAAGTCATAAGGTAATATTCTTCACTCAAAGCAGTTTCAAAAGCATTGCATAAGCATTTGCTTAATATTTTCATTCCATTATAATGTCATCTTATAATGACTGAAAAATAAAAAGGACAACAAGAAGAAAAGGAGCGCTTCATTCTCTTAAACATTCTTTAAACTTGGTCGATTTCTTATCAGTTGTCAATTTCCGTACTTATCTTTGTAAGGCTTTTCATAAGGCATTGACTTTGGCATGTACTTGTAACCGATATTATTATTTATCTTAGTTTACCCATGGCTCAGGATTTGTGGAGCTGGCTTCTTATTACATTAAGATCCCTTTGTTCCCCTCTAGTGGTCGAATTAGGAATTTGTCTCAGGACTTAAACCATCCAATTCCATTTTCTCAATTTTGTGCTTAATCACCTGCCTGACGAGGCGCGTTACCTTGACACCCCCTCCTTGGTTTAAGGACTGTCAGAAGGCTCCCCGGGCAAGTCCCCAC
>NW_017805925.1:3227-7349 GCF_001891065.2 Hippocampus comes | reverse complement strand
TCTCCATTAAGTCAAATTTACATCTCAAAATGTTGTGATATTCTTACTATCATGATTTTCTTATTGTTTCAGGAGAAGATTGGGCTCCTCAACCTGGAACAGATCCAGAGCAAGGTGAGCCTGTGCAGGTGTGACTCTTGAAGTCAAGGGTGGGCAAACTCTGGTCCTCAAGGACTACTATCATGCGCAATTTAGATTTTTTTTTTTCACATCGGATTCAAATGATCAGGATTGTTGATCGGACTTCATCTGAGTTTTGCTGATGCCCTAATCATTTCAATGCTTTAAGTAAAACGGTTTCGCTTATTCTAACGTGTCCCTCATGTTCCTCCGTGAAGGTAGTCCACAGCATCAACTTCTGGGGAGCCCTGAATGCCAAGAGACCAACGTGTCAGGTATTTATCACACATAAACATCGACATCATCACTAGCTTGGCAAGGATGACATTTTTCATGCATATATCTCTTTTTGTTAGGAGATGCCGCGTAGCTTGTCTCCACTGACCTACCAGCAGAAATCACGAATCACGACGGCTGTTTGCACTCAATGAGTTGGGCAGGGTGAAAGTGATTGTTTCGTTGCGCTGCGACTTCTCAAATCACTGAATGAATTGTAAGCTCCTTCAAATTGCGGCTGGATGGGTAAAAGACAAAAAGGGTGCGATGTAAGCAATCTGTGGCTTGTACAGCTAAATTGTAAGGCGAATGCTTTTGAAAAATAATCAGCGATTTTTTTTTTTTTTTCACCTGCTCCATAATGTGATTTTTATTTTTTTAACAACCAACCCTGGTTTAGATGCTTCAAATGTCACCCAAACACAAATACCAAGACAGTGGACAAGCACATTGGAAAAAAAAAATAGCCACGGACCAACTATGATGTTTTTAGTCCTACTGTTGCAAATTCGTTCTGAGCATTAAGACTTGCGGTGTCCACTTGATCCTGTTATACACTCTTTTTCATAATTAAAACACTCACCACTCTGCTCATTTGTTGATGAATTTAATCAATCTTATTTAATTTAAATAAGATAAGATAAGAAAACCTTTATTAGTCTCGCAATGGAGAAATTCCAAATCACAGCAGCAAAGTTATAAAAGGAAGAAGTAGAAGAACAAAATATCGGAGCTGCTGGAAAGGCAACCACTCTCGCGGTGCCATCTTGAAGTCAAAATAACAAAAATAACACAACACAACACAACACATAGGACACAGGCAGTCGTGCAATCTTCACCACTTTCCTGCATACACTTTGTTGTCTGAAGCAGTTATAGATGAAAGAGGAGAGGATCAAAGTGTCCTTTTACCAGTGGATCAGAGACGTCATGCTGAAAATGTGCACGTCTGCTACAAGCTAAGTTTTGAAAGCAAACACGAAGCTGTAGCGTCCATTGACAAAAAGAGATTAGTTCACTACTCCTGTCCCACGTAATCCGCTTCAACTCCAAGCCGCGACTCCCGGTTCCACATCCGCATCGGCGCTCTGCGCTAACGCTCCTTTCTTCTCATCGTCGGCTCCTCAAGCCTTGCATCCATCCAGCCGCAGACCGTTCAACAGCACCGATCTCTCCGCTGAACAAAGCGGGGCTGTGTAAAATGCTGCCAATTACAGGCGCAAGACACAAGCGCCCCTGGAGCTGTCCAGCAACGACAGTCAAATGGCGCCGACATTCCTCCCAATCAAAAACAGTGCTGGCATACCCATGCTGCCGAGAAGGCAAAACCACCAAGCACCGAGTCTCCTCCTTGATGAATGTCGTGGCCAAAAATTGCTGAAAACAGTCCACATCAGGTCCACACGACGTAACAACAAACACAAAGTGACAAAACAAACAGAAAAACAACAAAAAAAAGCAAGGCTCATGAGAGCACTTGCAGATGGCTGCCTACTCGGGCGCCATCTTGGACTTCAATGATTGATGTTTGATGTTACTTTAAAACTTGTCAATACGACAGAATTTTAGAATAGAAAAAGACAATGTTGTCATGTTTTAGAGTTTCATCTTGTTACATGCCTGATTGACCTCGAAATGCTTGTGTTCAGAGCATCTTGCACACAATGGAAGCATAGAGTCAGAGAGATCAAGGGACCCGAGCAGATGGTACGTGACCACATCATTAGTAGACACACTGGTGCCTGTTATCTTACAACTTGGAAAGGAAGTGTCATGGTTTGCTTTGTTTTTGTTTTGTTCCTTGAGTGTTTCAGCACCAGCTGGAGTGTGGGGCGTCACCTTCCAGCGGTGCACCTGTGCTGAATCAAGGCAATCTGTGCTGCCTACTTAAAGACACGGACCACCTGTCTCCTTTGTCGGACTATTGCTCTTGTTCACCGCTTTGCCCACGCGATTTATGTCTCGTTCATGCTTCTGCTTCTAATCGCCCTCCTCATCATAGTCGTTCGGGTTTGTGAGTATTTGTTTCGTCTCGGTATCGCACCTGGTTTCATTTATTGGACTAAACTCTATTGTTTTATGTTCTCGAAAATCATTCTCTCCTTGTAATGGCAAGAGCTTTTGTCAGGTTTATCCAATATGACACTTCGGAATAAAACTTGTGATGGCAATTTTCCGCGGATACGCGGGAATCCGCCGTTTTATTTCTTAAATTGATCATTTTTGTGAATCGTCTAAATCCGTTGAGAAAATTTTAGGGGGGGGTCAGGTACCTTATTGTCGAGTTTTCACGAGCTCTTCCGATCAGTCTTTCCATCTTCCAATTGTTAACAGCCCTGCGATTGGACGTGTATGATGTCTTACTTGTTGCGATTGGTCGCTATATTGGCAAATGCGAATCACAACCAATCCGTGTTCGCCTTCCTAAACCCCATTCTCGCGAATGCCGAATGTTATCGGGACTCGCGACGAAGCGAAAGTGCGTCACATAGATGCGGATCTGAAAAACACGTTTCGATGGGACTGGTTGGATAGAAAGCTGACGGTGTCCCCAGTAGGAAACAGTAAAGAGGAACCATCGTGCTTGTGTCGGATTTTGTGAAAAAGCTCGATGTCGCCGGTAAAGCTCTGTGTACGGTGTGTGATGATGTCATTCTATACGGATCGAGAGAATGGAGAGCTTTACAGAGTCACGCAACCTCGGTGAAACACCGAAAACAGACATTTCTACTGAAAAGTAACTACTCGATCTCAAGCGCTTTTCGACAGCCTGGAGCATGTGGAAAAACAAAAGGAGTTGGCTAAAAAGAGACTGAAAAAGACAGAGAGGACCAATAAGCTTTTAAGCGCTTGCTAAAAAGCTTAAAATGAAGAGAAAATAAAGTATTCAACGTCATGAAACTGTATATTGTTGTATATACTGTAAATAGACTTTATATAATAAAATATAATAAATACATTCATAACTATCACTGTATGAGGTCAGAATCAACCGCTTTTTATCACATTTACACAGCACTTTATGAATACATGTCATGAACAAATCTTAAATATGGCAGGGAATGTGTTTCCTTTTTTAGTTTTGATTTTTAGCAGTAAATTTGGAGTTACATATTGGTGCTCACCAGGAATGCATAAGCAAAATTGCACAAATTTTCACTTGAAAGAATAGTGAATAATCTTGGGATTTTTTTCTGTTCAAGTTTCAAATAGTGCGTAAATTGAATACACTTCATATTCAGCATGTTTCGTGCCACTTTTGTAAGTAACCACGCCCCGTCCAGGCCACGCCCCGTTCGGGCCCCGCCCCTTTCCGCTTTTTTCATCTCTCGCCATTGCCATCACTGACAAAAAACACAAGGAGGAGACAGGAGACTCAATTCTGGTACCAGGAGGGAACGAGGAGAAGCGTTAGGTTTCAGTTCTCGGCACGTCACCCCTAACGATCTCCTCCTTCACCCCATCATTTATTGGGAAATCTACTACATAGGTGTGTCCAACCTAACGGGTGGGGGCTGTTGAAGACACACTGAACTTGTTTGACGATGTGTGTGGATGTGAGTGTAAATTACGTACATGTGTGCAATTGTTACAAAAACATCACGTTGCAGCTGGTGTTGATGGCTCCATTCACTGTCCAACCTTGCTCCTGTTTAGTCTTAACACTTATCTCTTCCCAACCACGTCCTCGGAAAGGTGGTTGCGTCCCTAAACTTCCACACAGTG
>NW_017805925.1:0-202 GCF_001891065.2 Hippocampus comes | reverse complement strand
CCTGTTTTATGGCTGGGAGCCCTGGCCTATGAGAGTGGCTGACCAGCGCAAGCTAGAAGTCTTCGACAACGATTGCCTCCGCCGTATTCTCCGCCACCTCCGATCGGACCGGGTCCCCACTGCTGACCTTCGTCCCTTATCAGCGTTTCTCCTGCAATGCCGACTCTGTTGGTTCGGGCATGCGGCACGCCACCAGGAGGGC
>NW_017805924.1:0-269 GCF_001891065.2 Hippocampus comes | reverse complement strand
TTCTTCTACAACCCAACTTCTTTCTTCAAACTATTACTTACTTAAATATATATATATATATATATATATATATATTTTTTTTTTTAACAGCAATATAGACAACTTTTCAAACAACACACTTCGCAGCCTCTTTGTGGGCTTCAGGTAAGCTCGACCCTCATCAAGAAAGAACAAAAAAAAAGCAAAAATAGTCACGGAATGTGTTTTTTAAGCAAAATTATCCATGTTTTATTAGGTGAACATGAAAACATTATTTTCAAAAATGACCA
>NW_017805923.1:19742-20943 GCF_001891065.2 Hippocampus comes | reverse complement strand
TTTTTTTTTTTTTTTTTTTTTTTTGCTTTTTTTTTATCCGAATGAAGCACACTGGGGGTTGTTTATTTATATGTTTTTAACAATTGCACCCCTTATTATTCTTGGTCACAGAGGCTTTGCATCTTTCCTGATTTGGAACATGTTTGGAATATAATTAACTTGGTTTTACTGGTTTTAATACGGAGAAATATTTTACGATAGTGCCTCTAGTTAGTGTTTTGTTGGATCGTCTATTATGGCAGCCACTATTATATTCCAAAGCAAATGTGAGCAATATTTATTGGTGGTTCTTACTGTGCTGTGCTGTGTAACGCATTTTTTTTCAATGTTATTGATAGTCCAAAAGTATCTAATTGCTTCTTTTATAGATTATACCGGAGGTTTCTGTTGTCTTCTGTCTGTTGTTGTGATATAATGCTTGCAGACATCTCCTGTTGTAATAGAATGAATTTAAGTGCATCCATGTTGTAGCATCCAAACAAATTTCCCTCAGGGATAATACATATCATCCTATATCCCATGGACACTGTGAGCCCTGGGCAGCTTGCCACATATAGCAGCAATAGCTTAACATAAAGTAAATGCAATCGATAATAATGCTCCACTTTGATTGAGAGAAACGACTTCATTTAATGTGTTCTTTATTGTTGTGGTTATTTATAACTGCATTGCATCATATTGGGAAGCGTTATATATTCACCGCCTATACACACTTATTTTAATTTAGCGAATAATGTGTTAAATTATTCTTTTCAATTCTATGTATAATTATTCAACACATCTTGGAAAAACACAGCCATTCGGCATGCTTGGACATTTCGATATTGTACGAATAATTCATTCTCTTTTCCTCTCCGTAAGGCGACATTGGGGTTTCCATCCAAATGTTTGGAAATTGATGAATCAAGTTAGTGAAAATGCAAAAAAAGAAACATGCAACTTATACACATTTCCATTTGTTCTTATTTTGTGATTATTGAGAGGTGAATGTCCCATGAGTTGACAACATTTAAGCGCATCTCTCTGCTGCAAGACACTAGGGCTGACTGTCAACAAAAGTCGTAATGGACAAATTGCTCAACGCTGTTCGCAATTGTGTCAGCATTCAGAGCAGACGGAGCACAAAGGAAATGGCAAAGAAGACTGTTTGTTCAGAGTACTGTCACCGTGTCATTCTCCGTGTGTCGGGGAATGCAAGCGC
>NW_017805923.1:0-1420 GCF_001891065.2 Hippocampus comes | reverse complement strand
CTGTGTTGGCCTCCACGTCCTGCAATTAAGACCAGAACACGATTCGGTCGCATATTTGAAATGTTCGACGAGGGAGACAAAAATCAGATGCTAACATGATCCGCCGAACGTGATGCTCCAGTTCAGACAATCGAGAGTCTGCTACCTGACCCCGGTGACCTTGAGCAAGAAACAGAACCGCTAGTTGTGTTTCTACACCCCCCCATTAGGACACATCTCATTTTAGCACATTTCCAAAGAATCCTGAACCGAACTGGATTTAAAAAAAAAAAAAAGCTCTTTATTCTTTTTTGTTGTACCGTCGCGATAATAAAAGTGCCGTATTGATATTCATCTCCTATGTTTATTTACACGGTCACAGCCATCCGGTTATGATCCATCCGCGTACCCTGAGAATCCTGTTGAAATCCTCCTTGTCCACACGAAGGAAGTGGCAGTTGTCCTCTCTTAAGACAATGGAGGCAGCGCGAGGTGAATCTGTAACCAGGGCCAACTTTCCGAAGTCGTCGCCCTCGTGGAGTGTGCACACCACCCCCTGACACACACACACACACACACGCACACGGGTTTGCAACAATCTTCAAAAGATTCCGAAAGCCTGCAGAAATGTGCTGCATCTCCCTCCACGGTGGTTGCAAAAGTGAATCGTTGTTTGAATTTGCTTTCAAAGCCACTTCGCAGCGACGTCACGACTGGATTTAGAAGAACTCTGCTGGTGTTCTTCGAGCCTCTGCTTGTCTGTTTGCACTGTTAAAATGGGAATGATGGATTAAGTATTGAACCCACCTTGCCATAGATAACCACATTAACGGAGACCTTCTGGATGATGTACCATGAGGTGCCCTCTTCTCCTTGGTTGAACACTGTTGGGGGCAGCAACAACACAATTCCGCATGGCTTGAAGACGTGTCGCGAAAAGGAACAGGAATTGGAGTCTGCGGCAAAGTCAAGACCTACACACAGTTCCGGCTTTAGCGTGCGACTCGAAGATAACGACGCTCGCCAGTTCCCGCTTCACCTACAAGGGAGAACACATCGGCTTTGTTGAGCGGCACATCGGAGAAACATCGTAAAGACAATTAATTCATTGATATCTGGAGGTCTTTTTTTTTTTTTTTAATTTAAGATACTACCCCGACTAAGAGCCATCTAGGGAAAACTTAGTGTACTTGCTACTGTCTATATTTATTTATTTATTATTTCCTTGTATATTTTTCGTTGCGCTCAATAAAAGGAAGCAGGCCACATACATGCAGACAGAAAAACTAGTTGCAATTTAGTTTTTTTGTTTTGTTTTTAAATGGACATCAGACTTGAACATTATGGCCGCCGGGACTTCAACTGAAGTCTGACTGCTTGAGCGACAGTCAGATAAAAGCTTTTACTTTTTTTTTTTTTTTTTTTTTTTTAACGATCTCTT
>NW_017805922.1:0-597 GCF_001891065.2 Hippocampus comes | reverse complement strand
ACATAATTCAAGATACAGCATTAAAAGGCATTTATCGACAAGAATTTAAGCCATTTAAAAGCAAGGCAAAAACGAATATCTTGTTGACTCAAGTTCACTTCAGTCGTGAAAACATTTTATGCAGGTTCATAAAAGTTACGATAATGATGAATAGTTTTGGAAAAGTTACTTCAGTGAGAAAAAAAAACAAAAAAAAAACCAAATAGTTTTCAAATTTGTCAATAACTGATGATCATGACCAGTTTTCGTCGCTATCAATTATGAATGTAGAAATTTTTCTTGGCCAGTTGGCCAGTGAAAGCTTCAACGCGGGCTTTACGTGAAAATGAGTTTATTGCTTCTGTTGTGTTTATTTCCAACATGTTTTGTCGCTGATCGCTGAAAAAAAAAAAAATTGACTAAATGTAAATAGTGTTGTTCTAATTTCAATCATGGTGACGTATGCACATTCCATCTGACCTGAAGTCAAAAGGAGCTGCGGTATTCCTCCAAAGTCAGCTGGGATCGTCGCCAGCATGCCCCGTGAGTGGATCACAAAATAGATAGATATATATACTCTGGCCTTCAACCCAGCCGCTGGGGGGCAGTGCCCTCCCC
>NW_017805921.1:0-1271 GCF_001891065.2 Hippocampus comes | reverse complement strand
GACAATAAAGCAAGTCTAAGTCTAAGTCTAAGTCTCTAAGTGTACTGTATGCCGCAGTTTTTGGACAATATATTGTTGCACTTTGTTGCTTGTGTTGTCACCAATGTATGTTGTTAACATACCGTACTTGGACGTTCATACCGGACATATACCATAGTTATCTCACTGTTCTCATGAAAAAAAGTATGGTAATACTTGAATGCTTTTGTTCTGTTGATGTTTGGTATGGATTGTCAACATATACGTTTTTTTATATGTACCATATCTTGTGCTGACCCGGCCCACCTGTCAAATTTAGAAATCAATGTGGCCCCCGAGCTAAAAAGTTTGCCCACCCCTGTTCTAGTGTGTGCAATGAGAAATCTTTTTTATTTTTTTTGGAAGATGCCTTTTCACCAAGATACGAATGCATGCCAAAATTGGTGAGTTTTTGGGAATGTTGAGGCCAACCAAAAGGCCATTCACTCACCGAAAGAAAAACAATGAAAGTTCCAAAAACGATGACCGTGACCTCACAATATCTTTTGCACAGTGAATCCTCCAACTTTGAACGCATGGGAGAGAGAGAGAGAGAGAGAGAGAGAGAGAGAGAGAGAGAGAGAGAGAGAATTAAAGAAACGCCAAGGAGGGGAGGGGAGCGCTTGTTTTACCTCCTCTCGACTCCCTCCTGTTTTGAGACATGCCTTAGTTAAAAGAAATCAAACCAACGCAGAAGAGCAAACATGAACGACATCAAGTTGGCCCTGCTGGGAAGTCCAGGAGCTGGAAAATCAGGTAAGCTTCTGTGTTGAGAAGGGTTTCATGTACAGTTACTATTTAAAGTAAAACACTTTAGAAACCAGAAATGCATATTCGTAAAAGGATGGCAATGTATCCCGTTTACTATCTTCCAACTGTAAACTTTTTCCTCTGCTGATGATTGTTGTCAAATTCATTACAAGTATATTGGGTAAACGATTTTTCATTTGGTTATTACAAAAAAAATTAAAGCATCTTAGAAGAATTATTGTATGCTGATAATGCTTGTTTATTTTCTCAGTGTTTCTAGGATTTACAATTTAAATTTTGTTGAAATGTTTTCATTATTTTATGTTCATTAAAAATTGACCACAAGTGAATTAATTTTTTTTGATTATGATAGAATATTAATTTGAAAAATACCAATTTTGCTTTTGTTTATGGTCCTCCATCCATCCTTTATCTGAACTGCTTATCCTCGCGAGGATTGCGGGCATACAAGAGCCTATGGTTTATCATCGTCTACTTTATAT
>NW_017805920.1:0-947 GCF_001891065.2 Hippocampus comes | reverse complement strand
GGTTTCTATAATACATAAAACTTTAACACCACCCCCACCCCCCTTCCCAGGTGGTTCCTTGCTTTGAAGAGTCTTACCAAAGCTGACCTGAGTACAACAACAACGCTAAGGAATTCGCCATAGTCATCTTTATCATGTACCCTAGCCATGAATCGCAGCTGTCTGAGTGGTGTCCAAATTCACACCTCCTTGGAAGACAAATGCACAGCTAAGAAAATATTTACAGTAAGGGATGACTCTCAGTGTAGCGGTTCTCTCTCTCTCTGGCTCGAAGTGATGTCGCTTGAAGGATGTCGTAGCAGGAGCCCACCTGGCGCTGATGTCCATATGCAATTGCAGCTTTGGGAGGTCGCCCTTACGCACCAAATGTCGCCACACACGGGGATGCCCGTAAATTTCACATTTGCCACAATTCAGCGACTGTTTACCCGAGACAAATTTTAACCGAAGGGCGTAATTTTGGCCCTCTGTTTAGAGGGCAATGACATTTTAGAGCCTGGAAAGATTTTTAAAAAATTGAGTTTAGCATTACTTTTTGTATTCAAGCAAAGCATTTCAATGGCGATGCTATGGCCAAGTATTGGCATGTTTAATGTGAGTCAGCACACACCTGTTTCTAGTTCGTGCCTCTGATTAGACCCAAATAAAGTTCAGCTGTTCAATAACCTTTTCCTGACTTTTTTTTTTTCTAGCTAAAGATTTTGTAGTAACTCTTCCTGCTATTTCAAACTGTTCATAATTCTATCTTCCTTGCTTCTGTTTACATTTCATAATTTTATATAGCAGAACTGCTGAATGCATTTGATATAGGTCAGTTTAATGTCTCTTCAAAGTAAAGTGTGATTTTGCATTTTTTCCCTCCCTTTTAACTGTGAAACCTTGATGACATGCGAAAGAGAGTTGATTTATTTTACCAAAATTCACCTTGGTCGTCCATTGGACACTGT
>NW_017805919.1:1275-2398 GCF_001891065.2 Hippocampus comes | reverse complement strand
CATAAAAATCAGCACTCTAAAGGGGGCAAAACAATCATTGAAGTTCAAGAACTTGAGAATATAAATTATTAACAATTATGGCTATTCTGTTATTTGTTTTTGCTTACTTGTGTTGGGTAATTGCCGGACAATACAAGGGCACAATTAGTTCCGTGAACGATTATTTCTTTGTTGTGAAATGCGTGGAAAACAATTCTCGCCACAGAAAAATTTTATTTTTTTTTTTAATTGTCCAATTTCAAATTTTATCGGCTTGTTGCTTTGAAATTTTGAGCTCACCCAATCTTGTTTTTCTTTCTTTTTTTCTTCAGCGCATCCAATTTCATGAATCTCGAGAGGCGCTGTAATCGTGTGGCATCATATTCAATCAGACTTAAAGCTGTAGTGGCTGCCAGAGATGCATCATGAAAATATTTAATTCACAAAGGCAGTGAATACTTGTGTACATGGCATTTCTTTTCTTTTCTTTTTTTTTTTAATTATGACTATTTGTTTCAAAAATCTGAAATAAATAAATGATTAATTTTGCATTGTCAATATGGCTTGTTAGGAAAAAATAATTTTGGAATAAGGCTGTAACAAGTGTTTTGGAATACTCTGTGGATGTATTCTACATGTATCATTAAATAGTCTATTTATAAGCAGCTGTGAATAAAATAAAGAGAATTAATACGAATTAAACAACATGGAGTGACAGCTATACATGAATAAATAATGATTTTCAACACGGCAGCGCCTTAAAACTAGGTCATGTGTCATTTAGTATCACGCAATTGGGCCAACAAACGACTGCTGTTAAGTAGTTGGCCAGTTCTGTGTATGTGTGAGCGTGACTTGCCCACTCGCTGTCTTCAGTCTGGGAACTGTTCTTCCATTGCACCCGTAGGCGATGACGCGTGGCCATTGCAGACGCTGAGCTATGGTCTCAGAATCCAGACTCGTCGTGTCCTTTGTGTGAACAGGAAGGGCTTCTGTTTGGTCGCCCGGGGGGCCCCACTCAGCACGGCTGCCAAGCCTTCGTGCTATGAGGCCATTTACATCGCATGCTATCTGTGATTTCCTGAGGAACATTTAGTATGTTTGTTGTTGTGTGTGCAGAAGTGCGAGAGGGGTTGGGGGTTTT
>NW_017805919.1:0-787 GCF_001891065.2 Hippocampus comes | reverse complement strand
AACTTAATGCTAAAAAAATGCAACTCATCATGGATGGGCGAATAAATACGTATCAGAGTTATAAGCACTTAAGTCAATTTTTTTAAACACAAACGGTGGAGCAACACATAGACAGATAGTATAAGAACGTCACATGCCTATCTTCTTAATCCTCTGTGAAGAACAACTAATCTTTCAATAGTTTACTGTGACTCTCTCTTTCATGTATCTGTAGGTCTGCATCATACTGCCCAAGGTGCACACGCCAGAAGCTATTTTTGGGAAAGGCCCCCCCATTCTACCAGTCTTGGGAGAACTTTGCATCGCCCTCTGATTCCCATCGTTGCCCTGCACTCCAAGCGCTCACCTCCCATTGTACACCGCCGCCTCCTCCTCCTCATTCTGCTTTCCCCTTTTGCCTCTCACAAAGACAAACTTTCTAACAAAATAAATTGACCACCACTTTCCAAAAAGATGCTACAAAACATACCACAAGCAAAATACCACAAATGTTTGCATTACTACAACTCACAGGAGTAAGTAGCTAAATTGACCCCCAGGCTTCATTCCAGCCATCCAAATCCTGCTTTTGTATACCCCAAACGTGTATTTTTCCTTAATTCGTGCCAAACTGGGAAAGCCAAGTCACGACCGGATATAAACTACTGTACATGTGATTTATGTCACAAATACCCACTACTCACAGAAAACAAAAAATGAATTTTAGTCTGGCCTTTTTAATACTTCACTTTAAGATCACTTTATAATGCAATGGCTCATTTTCCATCCGTCATTGCTCCGGCTCTGG
>NW_017805918.1:0-441 GCF_001891065.2 Hippocampus comes | reverse complement strand
GAACGCCTACCTACTTAATATCACTCAGAGAAAACTCAAGGAGATACAAAATGCAGTTTTCACATGACAATAAAACATTTTAAGGAAAAAAAAAATCCACACATTTCTGACCCTCTGAAAAAGTAATTGCCCACCCTTGTTTAATCACAAAGGCCCTGTGACAAACCACACATTTTCGAAATATGAGTTCAATTTCACAAGCCACACATAAAACTGAGTACCACCATACTTGTTGAAAAAAAAAATCACTCAAATAAAATCTGCCAGTAAACGTGAAGTAGGCTACAAGATTCAATGCATCGTGCCACGAGCCAAAGAAATTGAAGAAGAAATTACAAAATTATTTCCAAGGTTTTGGGACTTCGGCGAACCCCTGTCAGAGCCAAATATTCCCAGGAGTGGATGGCCAACTAAAATTACTCCCAAAAGTGTGACGACGAC
>NW_017805917.1:424088-431588 GCF_001891065.2 Hippocampus comes | reverse complement strand
CTGGTGAGGATGATGAGGTTCATATAATGAACCAGATGAGGTGGCTCAGTTATCTGGTTAGGATGCCTCCCTGGTGAGGTGTTCCGGGCATGAGCCAATGGCACCTCCACATCTAGGAAAAGCCATTATCCACGGATCCCAGATTGATGAGTCACAATGACAACGTGGAAGAGGAGGATAGATAGATAGATATTTCCACAAAAATATATTAGGGCGGCCCGGTAGTTGAGTGGTTAGCACGTCGACTTCACAGTGCCGAGGTACCAGGTTCAATTCCAGCGCCGGCCTTCCAGTGTGGAGTTTGCATGTTCTCCCCGTACTTGCGTGGTTTTCTCCGGGTCCTCCGGTTTCCTCCCACATTCCAAAAACATGATGATGATGACAGATGCTAAAGAGAGGGATGTTGTCCTTTACAATTACAAGAATACAACAGTGGAAAAACTGCTGCCTTTAAATTTATTTCCCTTTATGTGCAATCCCACGGGGGATAAGTGCAATTGGCAACTTCTGAAGATGAAATTTAAAAAAAACATTGTTCAAACAGCTAAGATCTTGCCAGAACACACTTTTCTGACCGCCCATACCATTGTCTTACTTAAGTGCTCAGCATCTACAACATTCTACATTATTTAAAAAAAAAAAAATTGCCATGAAACTCAGAGCAACACACCGAATCTGCTGGGATGGGAGAGCATGACTCCAACTGGTAATATTGCAAATGTGAGGGCAGATTTGGTTGTGTATCTAGATGATAGACATGAAATGGTACCACTCAAAAGGTAATTGTCTGAAAATGCTAAAACATCTGTGCACAGTCTGACAACCATTTCCTGACGAATATTCAATTCTCTGCTACACCTTCATCCACGGCATCTTCATAAAAAGAACATGGCATTTTTGTCTTCATCTACTGTGACAAATGGACCCCTCATATACTGACTGATTTTTTTTTTTTTAATGACAGTCAGCAGCACGCGGAATGAGGAAATGAAATAGAGTGTGTGGCTCGTAAAGAGGGTGGTGACAGTGAAAAACTTGAGGCTCATTGAGCAAAACCTAGTCCCGACCAGGTTAGGTTCATAGAGTCTGTTACTGCGGTAACTGAACGAGAGCTGAATATCTCCAATATGTCGATTTGGTCCCAAGTCAATCGCGAGGGGTGTCAAGTCAAGTTAAGTCAAGTCAAGTCAGCTTTATTGTCAAAAATGTTTTATGTACAACATACAGCACAGATGAAATTTCTTTCCTCTCAACCACAGTGCAAACATGCAGTGTATTAAGAACACACCCAGCTAAAAACAAGGGCAGCAAAACTGAACTGTATAACAAAGACATACATATAGAAATATAAACAAATAAAAACAATAAATAGCAATCAACATTCAACAATAAGTGGATGTCAGATGCTGAGGGGAGGGTCACAGTCTGTGGCAGGAGGCAGGGGTAGAGGGGGAGAGTGCGGGCAGAACAGGGAGGTAGTTGAGTCGCCTGACCGCCTGGTGGAATAAACTGTTCTTGAGCCTACTGGTTCTAGCACAGAGACATCACAGTCTCCTCCTCGCAGGTCAAAGAGGCTGTGAGATAGGTGGGTGGGGTCACCTGCAATCTGGATGTCTTTGCAGGTCAGACAAGTGTTGCAAATGTCCACAAGTGGAGGAAGAGAGACACCAATGATCTGCTCAGCTGCTCTCACGATGCGCTGCAGACTCTTTCGGCAGGACACGGTTCAGGCGCCGTACCTCACGGTGATGCAGCTGGTCAAGATGCTCTCAATGGTGCCTCTATCGAATGTCTGCATAATGGGGGGCGGGGATCTTGCTCTCCTCAGTTTGCGGAGGAAATACAGGCACTGGTGGGCTTTTTTTGGCCATTGATGTTGTATTGTGGCTCCAGGACAGGTCTTCAGAGATGTGCACACTTGGTGCTACTCACCCGCTCCACTGCGGCACCATTGATGGTCAGTGGAGCATTCTGGCTGTGGATTCTCCTGAAGTCCACAACAATCTCCTACGTCTTCTCCACATTCAGGTGGAGATTGTTGTCTTTGCACCACAAGGCCAGCCTGCTCACCTCACTCCTGTAGATTGTCTCATCGTTGTTGTTGATGAGACCCACCACAGTCGTGTCATCCACAAACTTAATGAAGAGGTTAGAGCTGGATGAGGGAGTGCAGTCGTCGGTCAGCAGAGTGAAGAGGAGGGGGCTCAGCACACATCCTTGGGGGGCCCCTGTGTTCATCATGATGGTGCATGATGGTTGCTTTCGACCCGAACTGCCTGTGGTCTCCCCGTCAGGAAGTCCAGCACCCAGTTACACAGGGAGGTGGTGAGCCCCAGGTGGTCCAGTTTGTGGATGAGCTGCTGTGGGATGATGGTGTTGAATGCTGAGCTGAAGTCAAGGACCAGCATTCTGACGTGTAAGTCCTTGGTCTCCAGGTGGGTGAGGGCTGAGTGGAGGGCAATAGAGATGGCGTCTGCAGTCGATCGGTTAGACCAGGGGTGTCAAACTCATTTCACATTGTGGGCCACATACGGCCTCGGTAGATGTAAAGTGGGCCGAACCGTTTTTTATACCATACTCTGCTATAAATAACCAAAATAATGTCTTTCCTTTGTTCTGGTCGAAAGAAGCACAAGAACATTAGGAAAATGTTGAAATAGAATAAACAAATCTTTTACAAAACATTTCATGAAGCTCCTTAGATTTCCTTAGACAAATGTGCAATTTACTTTTATCATTCACACATATGCATTGCAACTGATCCCACTGATTGTACAAAGGCACACAATTTTAACAACTAATTGGTATTGAAAAATATCGTAATGCACTTTTAAGATTAAACGAGGTTTATAAAGAAAGGAATTTTTAAACTATTTACACGTGTATATAAAATCTAAATGTAATCCCTGCCTACACCTTACTAACTAAGGAGAGTGCTATTAAATGTGTAAAGAATAAAGTATTCACATGTCCTTGATAGCGTCTGCTGTGTTGGGTCTATCTCAGTGACAGACTGAGGCTGCTGTTTTCTTCTCTGATCAAAACAATGTTGTCTTTTACTCTGATCAAAACAGTGTGTCCCGCTAGCGGATACTCCATGAATTGCACCTTTTTAAAAATATTCATTCCGTTTCTTTTATGCATTTTTTCACTCTTAAATTACCCTGCGGGCCTGATCAAACTCCTTGCGGGCTGGTTTTGGCCTGCAGGCCGTATGTTTGATACATCTGGGTTAGACCGATATGCAAACTTGTAGGGGTCTAGGGAGGAAGCAGGGCAGACTTGATGTACTGCAAATCTGTTTTCGGTCTGGCCAGCAGGTGGCATGAGCGGAATTCTGGGTGCACACCTGCTGCCAATCTATGATTATTAGACTCTGTATTTAAGGACTCTTCTGCGGTGCCCCTGTTGTCAGAGTATTGTTTATGCCTTGCTGCTTCCTTGCCCATAGACCCTTTGCAATAAACCTTGTTGCTGTTTCGCTTTGAACTCTCGGTATTATTGATATTGTAAGTATGGTTTTTATTTTTTGATTCGGCTTTTGTTTGCGTGTATTTTGAGACATTGTTTTTCGTTTGTATTCTTGGGTCTTGTTTTCACCCCTTGCCTTTTGTGCAAGCGCTTTTCGTTAATTGTTTTTTGTACTCCCTGGTCCGTTTGGACCAGCGCTTTATGTTACTACTTTGTCAGGTGCGATTTTTGTATTAAAACATTTTTGCTACGGAGACCTTGTTGTCGTCTACACTTTTGGGATCCAAACTTAATTCGGCTTGTCCGAAACGTGACACCTGCATTTTTGTTCCAATTCTCCCTGATGCAACACACCTGATTCAAATGATTAGATAATCAGCAAGCTCTGCGGAAGCCTGATATTGAACCTGTTCATTTGAATAATAACCTTATTTTTCATTGTTTGTAATTTGAACAGCCACAATAACAATACAGTGATCCCTCGCTACTTTGCGGTTCATTTATCGCAGGTTCAGTGCATCGCGGATTTTTTTCAAACATATTAAAAAAAAATATATATATATATATCACACCCACGTTTTTTCAACTGTTCCCATACACGTCCCTCTAAAGACTTCTCGAGTCACAGTCTTGTCGACTGATCAGCTCAAAAGATGACTTGACATCTTGGACAGCATATCAGCAACCATTTTGATTATATAAATCCAGCCTGCAGTTCAAGTGGGGTGAATGGACAACAATTCCAATTTTGGGAAAGTAGTGAACTAACTGTTAGAGTGGGGTGGACTGAGGTTCCAACTCTGAGGTAATCATTGTCATCAGAGGAGGATGCCTTTTTATCGGACGCAAATGTCAATTCTGTAGTCCAATAGATGTGACAGCCCTTCACTGAGAAAAAAAGCCTTTGCGAAAGTCATTTTCAGCAAAAAGCTAGCAAACAGCACAACAAATGATTGAGAAGCGGTCAAGTGACATGTAAACTAGATTTATTTCTCACACTACTACACTCATGTTTGTGTTAAAGTTTTTTAATAACATTAGATGATATGTTTTAGTGACCTCAATATCACCCCCGCCCCAACAGAGACAGCAAATGTGTGAAAAATACTCTACTGATATTTTCAAAAGGACACTGATACATGAAACATGTAAAAGACATTTCTAACATGTCACCATGTTAATTTTGTTGTCCTCATCAAATCAGCAAACGTGAACAATGAAGCAAAAGAAGATGTAAACCATATCTTTAGGGAGGCTAAACATTGAACGGGGTCAAATTTGCCTCAAATAAAAGGAACTATGTGTGTATATATATATATATATATATATTTATTTTTTACCTGTTTATGTTCATTGGACGCTACTTCACAGATATTCGTTTATCGCCGGTGTTTTTGGTCCCCATTAACCGCGATAAACGAGAGATTACTGTAATCAAGCCAAAGCCATGTGCACAAAGCAATGTGAAAAATTTGAAACACCATCCATCCATCCATCTATCCATTTTCTGAATTGGTTTATCCTCACTAGGGTCGCGGGTGGTGGGGGGGTGCTGGAGCCTATCCCAGCTCTCTTCGGGTAGTAGGCAGGGGACACCCTGAACCGGTTGCCAGCCAATCGCAGGGCACACAGAGACGAACAACCATCCGTGCTCACATTCACACCTATGGACAATTTAGAGTGTTCAGCCAGCCATGCATGTTTTTGGAATGTGGGAGGAAACCAGAGGACCTGGAGCAAACCCACTCAGGCACGGAGAGAACATGCAAACTCCACTCAGGAAGGCCGGAGCTGAAATCGAACCTCTGGACTGTGAAGTCGATGCGCTAACCCAGGGGTCGGCAACCCAGAATGTTGAAAGAGCCATATAGGACAAAAAAACACAAAACAAATATGTCTGGAGCCGCAAAAAAATAAAAGCCCTCTATAAAACTTACAATGAAGGAAGCACATGCTGTATGTATGTAGGAGACTGGGCTGTCTCAGAATTGTTTGTTATTCATTCCTTTGTTGTGTGTTCACAAACGCCCCCATAGAATTTATTTTGTGATTTCCTCGCTTGATTTTTTTTTTGTTTTGGTGCATTATTTTAGTTTTTTTAGTGTCAGTGGAGTGATCATGAATTTCCGTTTTTTGGAGGCTGTCTTTGAACGCCTCTCGAGTTGAACGAGAAGAGAGAAGGCACGGAGTCGGACGCAGACGTGTCTGTGTTTGTCGAGACTGTTAAAAGCATAAAGTGTACGTTTTAAAAAACCAACACTACCGCTCTCCTTTTTCGGAGCTGCAACATGTATCTATATCTATTTGAGCTATTTTAGCCTACTATCAAAATCTTTTTACATTTTCAAACATTTTTTTATAAAGCTCCAGGGAGCCACGAGATGTCGCTAAAGAGCCGCATGCGGCTCTGGAGTCGTTGCCGACCCCCGCGCTAACCACTCGACTACCGGGCCGCCAATTTGAAACACTCAAAGTAAAATATAAAGAGGCACAATTCATACTTGGGGGAAGATTTTAATGATACTCCTGATGACCTGATACATCGATTATAGAACATGCCAACACAAAAGATTTAAAAGCCCTGTTTTCATTCGAGACCAACCACGATCTGATTATAAACTTTTTACTATTATTCTAACATTATTTGTAAAAATAATCAATTACATGGTTTCAGGACACAAAATAATAACCTGTTGAATGATAAAATATTTTGTTGTTTAAGGTCAAGAAAACTGCAGTCAGGTTAGTCCTGAATGCTGAAATGAATCCAATGCAAAGATGGTAATACTTTAAATTCAAAGTTATATCAATAGCAATGGGACAAAATAAAGATTTTCAAAAAGCTATTCCAACTAAATAAATCGATGTCATGAATGCATGTTTTTTTTTGGAAAAGGATTAAAGAGGAAATCGATGTTGCAGATATTAACATGGCTTAAGGAGCTTTTACAAGCAAATTGAATGGAATTAGGTGAGGGAAACTAAAGTTAGTATCTTTTTTTTTGTGATGGAGAAACATCGTAGAACAGGTTCTGTCAGTCGTCATCTGTACCTGTGGGTAAAAAACAAAAAAAAACAAAAAAACAAAAAAAGCAAAAAAGGACGTTTCGCTTCTCTCACAGAAGCTTCGTCAGCGGTGTGAGGGAAACTAAAGTTAGTATCTTTTTTTTTGTGATGGAGAAACATAATAAAACATAATTAATGTTTCAGCCCTTAACATAAATGATGACATACCACCAATTATTAAGGTATTTCTAAATATGTCATTTTTACACTCGGTTATATAAATAAAAATCTTGCATCACTGATTTAATGTGGTGGACCAGGTGGGTGCCCAGGCGGACCTGGTGGACCAGGTGGTTTCCCGGGCGGACCTGGTGGACCAGGTGGTTTGCCGGGTGGACCTGGTGGACCAGGTGGTTTACCAGGTGGACCAGGTGGTTTGCCAGGTGGTTTACCAGGTGGACCAGGTGGTTTGCCAGGTGGACCTGGTGGACCAGGTGGTTTACCAGGGGGACCAGGTGGGTGCCCAGGCGGACCTGGTGGACCAGGTGGTTTCCCGGGCGGACCTGGTGGACCAGGTGGTTTGCCGGGTGGACCTGGTGGACCAGGTGGTTTGCCGGGTGGACCTGGTGGACCAGGTGGTTTGCCAGGTGGACCTGGTGGACCAGGTGGTTTGCCAGGTGGACCTGGTGGACCAGGTGGTTTGCCAGGCGGACCTGGTGGACCAGGTGGTTTTCCGGGTGGACCTGGTGGCTTCCCGGGTGGACCTGGTGGACCAGGTGGGTGTCCGGGTGGACCTGGTGGGTGCCCGGGAGGACCTGGCGGTTTCCCAGGTGGACCTGGTGGACCAGGTGGTTTCCCGGGTGGACCTGGTGGACCAGGTGGCTTCCCAGGTGGCCCAGGTGGGTGTCCAGGTGGTCCTGGTGGACCAGGTGGGTGACCGGGTGGACCTGGTGGACCAGGTGGCTTCCCAGGCGGACCTGGTGGGTGTCCGGGTGGACCTGGTGGTTTCCCAGGTGGATCTGG